>NW_012115132.1:96343-112154 GCF_000951035.1 Colobus angolensis palliatus
CACCCAGCTGGGAAATGTATTCTTATAACAGTCTTCCTCAAATTTGTACATTTACCAACTCCCAGACAAATGAAGAGTCAGTTGCCTATGAAACAAAACCCCCCCCAAAGAAAAAACCAAAAAGGAAAAAACAAAAAACAAAAAACCAACAGTGGGCTAATAACATGTTTATTGTTTCTCTCACATAAAAGATATCCAGAAGTGTGCATTCCAGGGCTAATATGGGAGTTTTATGAAGTCAGGAACTTTAGCATTTGGATATTATCTTAAAGTCAGAGTTCCTAGAAAGCTAGCCAATACATTCTGCTTTTATCTCATTGGCTAAAACTTAGTCACACGGCTGGATCTCCCTAGGAGGCTGGGAATGTTTTTGTTTTTTTGTTTCCTTGTTTTCTTTTGTTTTTATAGCTGGGCACATTCCCCAGGATTCTCATTAGGAAGAAGGAGAGCATCAAAAAAGCAGGAGGTAAGGCAAGGGTTTTATGAGCCTGTGTCACACTATTAATTGAATATTTATGGCAATAAAAGAAATCCCATTCAACTCTGTTTCTAGATCTAACTGGTTTTAGGACTTTTTTTTTTTTTTTTTGGAAAGTTTGCTTTTGTGTTTCCATTTCTATATTTTAATTTATCTAAATGCAATGATTTTATAATCTCTAGTCAGTATGTTTACTGAGATTATTTTGCTAGTGGGAGCTGGGAGTCAGGGAGCAGGGGGCTAATTCTACCTCTGCTGAATCTCTCATGGTTGGTTGTTTCTGTGTTTTGGAATTTCAGATTGTGAGCTCATTGTCCTTAGTGTTTAATTTGTGGAAATCTCCTGCAGAATAAGATAACATGGAAGTCTTTCTGTAGTTCTTTACATTTGATTCTCTGGTAGAAATGAATGTTTCTTATATAAAAACCTCAGGAGTCATCGGTAGCTGAGGGCCACTTTGAATCTTAATTTATTAGTTTGGAGACTTCTGAAGTGTAATTTGTATAAACTTGATTCCCAGACTTACATGAGGAATAGGTCTATAGTATAAATTCTCAGTGAATTTTTTTTTCTATACTGTATAGAGCTCAGTGGGAAAGAGTTTTTTGTTATCAGCCTATACTGGTGAGTAGATTTTTCTACTAGTCCAGTTTTTACTTTGGATACAGACCTTGGTGG
This sequence comes from Colobus angolensis palliatus, assembly GCF_000951035.1. NCBI lineage: Eukaryota > Metazoa > Chordata > Mammalia > Primates > Cercopithecidae > Colobus > Colobus angolensis. The sequence goes on from NW_012115132.1 coordinate 97,500, forward strand.
GTTCAGAATCCAAATGAGGGCTATCAGTCCCAACATCCAGTGAAGCATAGGCTCAAGGCCTCTCTCCCATCATTGGTTGTATATAAAAAACCAGTTACCCCATCCCCTAAACCCCAAAGAAATTGTTGTTGCTGTGTGCCCAACAACCTGGCTTTTCAGTGTTGTTTTGTTTTTAACCCCTAGGGGACATAACTTTACATTATTGTGAGCTTAGTGGTGCATTTAAAAGAAATGTTTGTTATATTTTATCTGTTATTTATGGAATTTTTTATTAAAGTATTTTTGAGTAACTTTGTCATAATTCTGTAACTGGAAGTCAAGAGTGTTTCTTTTAAAATGATTTATTGTCTATGTGAGATTTTGAAGTTCATATCATAAACATCCAAATCCTGTAAATGGAATTTTGTGCCCTCATCAAAATGGGACCACCCTGACAGAGCCTTAAGTTCCCATTATGATTCTCAATCTCCAAAGAACTCCATTCAGTTACGCCAGTCCTCTCCTTGGCTGGAATCCAATTCTGGAGAGTCCTGGGAGCCCATTCCTGCCATGGCCTGTGTTTCTTCTCCACTCTTCTCTACCTATTAGGCCAAAATCTGATTGTAAAGTTGGACTGTGTTTTTATTTTTGCTATAAAACCTCACACTCTCCTTTGGAGGAACTGGGATTTAGGTAGATAATAACAGTACATGTCTTTTTTTTTCCTGTGTATAGTATTTTTGGTAATGCAAACCTCAACACTAAGTCTAGAGAACTCTGCCCCAGTTTTTTCCTTTGACAATTATAGAACTATGAACTGGCAGAACTGGGGTTCAAACCCAGAAGGACATTTTCTCTCCACAACCAAAATTCATAATTAACACAAGTTAATATTTTTCTAATTTGTGTACTTTTTCTAATCATGGATACCCTTGTTCCTTACAGTTGATCCTCAGTTTTCTTCGACTTCTAGTATCAGCCTTTGACAAGATCAGAAGGAAAAGATTCTCTAAATGACTTCTGAAGATATGTATATGGTTTTAAAGTCCCTGTTGTTTTTCTATGTATTTTTCCCCTGTGGCTTCTCACCTAAAGGTAGTGATAACAGCAGCAGCCCATCTAGAGTGGCCCTGCCACGATGCCAGCTGCAGCGGGGAGGCGGGCCCAGGCCTCCCACTCCATGGAACAAGTAGGAGCCCTGCCTCTCCAAGTGCTGCTACAATCGCCCTCCCAGGTGTAGGACTTGGGTGTCTCTCCAATCTGCACCCTTGGGGGCCTGGGAAGGACCCCCACACCTCCCGTCCACAGGCTCAGGGGTATCTGCTCCCACTGCCTGGCCTCTCTCTACTCCCAGCACCCACTCCAATCTCAGAGTGTGACTGGACTGAGCCTGGAAGCTGTTACAACCAAGCAGGGTTTGTGCACACTCAGGACAGCACTGACACGCTGTCCCCCTGCTGCCTCAGCCCCCTCTGGGGTTTTGGTGCTGACAAACGTGGAAGGGAAAGCTGAGTGTGGGCTGAAGACAGCTCTGTGCTGACCTGCTGGTGCCCCTTGGTGCCAGCAGCCTAGGTGCCATGCATGGCTGCAGCAGGCAGTCAGGCTCCTGGGCAGAAGGCAGCAGGTCCCCAGTGAAGCCCCATCTTCAGGCCAGGGAAGGCCTGAAGCCTGGGAGCCAGACTGCCAGTCCTGTGGACCACAGGGGGAACTCATGGTGCTTTTTCCTGGGCCTGCCCATGGACCAATCAACACAGACTTCCTCCCTCTGAGGCCTGTGGAGAGGAACAACCCACTCCAGGGCCTCCTGCTGTCTGCCAAGGGTTGAACACTCATTGGGACACCTTGGCAGCAGAAAGGAGCTACCCACAGTGGGTCTCTGAGCTGTTCTACTGCTCTGTAAAGCTCCTCTTTGTTTTGCTCGCTCTTCACTCGTCCACGTACCTCATTCTTCCTGGTCACAGAACAAGAACTTGGGACCTGCCAAATGGAGAGGTTAAAAGAGCTATAACACAAACAAAGCTGAAACACATCCCTTGCTCACCATGTTGCAGGCAAAGAGAGGGCAAGAAGAGCTGCAGCCCTTTGGGGATCCCTGACCTGGGAGCTCCCTGAGCCAGGGCTGTGACTCCCTTTTTGAGGCCCTGCAGTTCCTGTCATCTCCAAGCTTCCAGGCGCCGCCGCATTTCCTGGTGACAGTCGAGGAAGCTGCTGGCAGTGCACCGGGTCTAGCTGCAGCACTGCAGAGAGCTGGTGCCTGGGTTGGCACCTGGAGCCAGTCCTGACTGCAGTAGGCTGACCCCACACTCAGTCACTCACGTACTTCTCGCTGCTTCACACCTGGCTCGCCCTTGGCACGCATGGGATCCAGGCCAGTAGCGTGAGCCGAGAGCAGCCTGCCAGGCTGAGTGGGTGAAACTAGTTGAGTAGGCCCGGGCAAAAGTCAAGCAAAGGCGCCACTGTCCACAATTTCCAGCCAGAACAGTGACACCCCGAAAGTCCCCTAACAATAGATTATCACTTTTTTGGTAAAAGCTGCTGGAAAACATCTTGCCAAGATGCAATTCTAAGCAAAATTGTCAAGTCAACTTACAAACTCCCAAGAAATACTCAATTTACAATGGAAATGCTGAGTTGATCATTAGATTTTGCTCCATGAATAAAGCATCCTGAGCAACACTATTTTTTAAAGCCCATAAACCACTTTGGTCTTAGTACTGCTAATCCCGTCTGTCAGTTTCTAACTTGCCAGAGCATAGCTTATAAAATGTTACTCTTAAAGCCAAGATGGAAGAAGCTCTTTGACAAAACATCCCACTCAGGGGATAAAAAAATCTTAAACCTTAAAAGGAAAAGATTATTTAGTCTGCCCTCGTCAGTATTCAGAGAAGAGAGGAGAGAATCTGAGAGTGACGTGACTTGCCCAGTATTGCATGATGGCCACATGGCAAAGCTTACTCCAAGGTCTAGAGGCCAGGTGGCCAGAACGCAATCCAGTCTTCTTTCCACCTCCCCATGTTTTTAATCTCATTGAATTTAGCAGTTGTTTCCGTCTTTTCTTTTTTTTTTTGAGACGGAGTTTTGCTCTTGTCACCCAGGCTGGAGTGCAATGGTGCGATCTCGGCTCACAGCAACCTCCACCTCCCGGGTTCAAGCCATTCTCCTGCTCTGCCTCCGGACTACCTAGGATTACAGGCATGTGGCCACCACGCCTGGCTAATTTTGTATTTTTAGTAGAGACGGGGTTTCTCCATGTTGCTCAGGCTGGTCTCGAACCCCAGACCTCAGGTGATCTGCCCGCCTCGGCCTCCCAAAGTGCTGGGATTACAGGCTTGAGCCACCGCGCCCGGCCATTAGCCTGTTTTTAAAGGTTCTGCGTAATCTGTGTTACATTGCTACTTGAACAAAGGAGCGATTTAAGGTGGTAATATATAGCACTAGAAAATAAGTGGTATTACTGTAGGTGGCCTGGGATTTATACCTCATTACCAACTTGGTCTCATTTATTCATTTCTTCAATCAATAAGAACTGCTCCACACACTCAGACCACAAATGAAGTCTCCATTCTTTTCATTGATTATGGAATAACAAAGAAACACAGGTATGTCTTCTTGGCAGGAAAGATTCCAAGATCTTCTTCTTGAGGCTTTACTTGGAATTCCCAAAGAATTCTAAAATTGCATATAGTCTAAAAGATAGGCTCAATCAGGTTTCTACAGCCATGCCGAGTTAGAGATAAAACTTTACCAGACCACAGCTGCTAATGAGTCTCAATATTCTCTAAAGTTGAAATGGAAAAAAATGGTTGGACAGAGTCACACATAAAGAGGGGCACCCACTGATTCAGATTCTGGAACTGAATACTATGGTCTTTAGAGAAGGATCCCACTCTCAATTACATGCCTATCCTCAGGTACTCCAGGAATGTGTTTGCAAGGTTGAAGTTCTTATGTTCAAATGCATAGCACCTCCAAATGAGCCAGCCACACTCCAGGATGCCTGGTCATTTGTGTATTCACATAATACATATTTACCCAGCATATGAGGCCAAATGGAAAAACTCGTAGCTTTTTATATCTTTCTTCATGCCTGGCTTCTGGTTGCTGGGGTCAGAGGCAAATATGGAGATGGGATATGAGTTAAATATTTGTAACTGGATTAAATGATGTAATTAACTATAAATTATATAATTATAAAGTAATAGAATAAAATAACAACTGTCCAGTTCCCAATGGCTTGAGAGAGTATAGAGCTCTTTCAAAGAAAAAAATAAACACATTGACATCAAATATTTATAATAAACCTAATAAGGTTACAACTAATGGTCCTGGTTTCCATGTAAAAAATATAATTGAATGGGACCCCAGAATTAAAGGATATGACCCAACCAAACTCACTTATAATTACAACTAGGAGATAAGCAAAATAAACCTTTTATTTAAAGAAAAACTCAACTTAGCCATCACTGCCTCCTGAAGATTTTAGCATAGTTCTACATTAAGGGAACAAATCCTGATACCACTCTCTTTCACTCACAAAGACAGAAGTGACAGAAGAAAAGAAGAAAAATAGTGTCATCTCCTGGATCCCTTCTTCCTGAAGGTTAACATGTAAGCTCATTGTTTAGCTAAGCACATTATTGAATCTTTGGATATGGAACAATGTGATGGCTAATTTTATACGTCAACATGACTGGACTACAGGGAGCCCAGATGTTTGGTTAAAGACTATTTTGGGTGTGTCTGTGAGGGTGTTTCTGGATGAGATTAACATTTGAATCTGTAGACTGAGTAAACCAGATTACCCTCACTAATGTGGGTGGCCCTCATCCAATCCACTGAAGGCCAGAAAAGAATAAAAGACCAAGTAGGAAAGAATTCTCTCTCTGCCTACGTTAGAGCTTCCTTCTTTTGAAGGAAGAAGACATCATCAATCTTCTTCCTTCAGACTGGAACTTACACCATCAACCCTCTCCTAGGTCCCCAGCTTGCCAACTACAGATCTTGGGACTTCTTAGCCTCCATAATTATATGAGCCTATTCCTTTTATATAATGAATTTAATATAAGATGCATGTATTATATATATCTTATATTTTATATAAGATACATGTATCTTTTTTTCTTGAGACAGAGTCTCGCTCTGTCACCCAGGCTGGAGTGCAGTGGTGCAATCTCGGCTCACCACAACCTCTACCTCCCAGGTTCAAGTGATTCTCATGCCTCAGCCTCCTGTGTAGCTGGGACTATCAGCATGCACCACCATTCCTGGCTAATTTTTATGATTTTTGATAGATACAGGATTTCACCACGTTGGCCAGGCTGGTCTCAAGCTCCTGGCCTCAAGAGATCCACCTGCCTTGGATATATGTATCTTATTGGTTCTTTTTTTTCTGGAAAACCCTGACTAATATACACAACCAGACACTTAGGGAAAGCAAAGTTACTCTCCATTTTAAAGAAGTGAGAGGAATTAGATTTCCGAGGAGGAGCTCAGGGAAAGGGGTTTTGGCTAAGAAGAAAGTGAGGAGTCCTGCATAAAAGGAGCTTACACCAGGAAAGAGGCTACATCTATGGAGAAAGGTGGTGAATAAAAGTGTTACATAGGTGAAAGAGCTTGGAGGAGAGAGATACCTTGAGTTAACTGTTTGGTTTCTTGCCAGTGGGAGGAGGGACAGCCTGTGATTCAATTCCCTTTGTGACTCTAAACTTTCAGTGCCACCTGCTACTCACTCAGGTGTCTTGTGGAAGTGGTCATTGGGAGGAATAATAGAAAACATACTCTATTTCAGACCTATGCTGGCATTGCAAGTACCAGGCCCAACTCTTACAGACACAGGGAAAGACAGTCTTCTAGATCTGAGCTTCTAAACATTAGCCTACTGACATTTTGGACTGCATAGCTTTGTTGTGGGAATCTGTGTGTTGCTGAATATTTAACAGCAGAATATTTGTTCGTCCTCTATACATTAGATGACAGTATCACCTCCCCGTGTAGCAACAAAAAGTTCTCCAAACATTGCCAAATGTCCCTTGGGTGGAGGAAGAGAGTTCCACCTTCATTTCAGAACCTCTAGTCTAAAGTATATGTAGAAAGAGCTTTACAGAAGGGGAGATCTTACTTTGGGATAAACCTACCAGGGTCCAATCAATGGAAGGAAAAGCTAAAAATGCAAACTGGACCTCACTTTGAAGAGAAATATTTTCTTAGTCCCTCTTACGTATAAATAGTCAAATTCTTTAAACTTTGCAAAAATTAGTAAAGGTTTCCCCAACAAATTTACAAATCACTACTGTATAGAACATACTGGGAGGAGAAATGAAGGTATTATTTATTTTATCTGACATCCTAGCATTCTCCAAAAGATCAAACACAATAAAATCACTAACAATAAATAGTTTGATGATAGGAAGACAGGTAAATAAAATCCTTGGCTTGATTAATTACAATACTATTACTGGCAGGGGAAAGATTGGAGCAAATTAGCCAAGTAGAAGGTGATCAGACTAGGTATTTGTATAGTTCACAGTAACAATAATATTGTTCAAATAATTTTTTTTTTGTAGTTTTACTTTGTCACCAAAAAGTAAAGAAGTTGGACTAGGCAAATACAGAAATTTCTTCTGTTTGATAGAGGCCTTTAGTACTATTCAGTCTGGATTGATGAAAAACGAAACATTTTCCTGAATATAGAAAAAGTACATTCCTGGAGAAAAAAATGTGTTTCCAACAGTTCTACCAGCCCTTGAGAAATGAAGGGAATGCACAAGATAAAAAAGCCCATTTTTGCCTTGGGCTTGATGTTAAGAAACTTCTGCCAGAAACGAAAAGGACAGAACTGCAGAGGGTCAGGACGATAAAGATGTGAGCCATCTAGAAATTTACCACATCGACATAGTAATTCCTTTGTGCAGAAAAACCACATGAATTCTGTGATAATCATTTGTGAAAGAAAGAAAAATATGTTTTGTTTCAGAGAAGAGTGAAAGGCTTTCAGCTCAGCATCATAAAAGTCACTATTAGAAAAGGGAAAAATACAAATCCCAAAGCAACTATTAAAACACCACCAATAACAAATAATGGTTCCTCCATAAATTTATTTTGATGGTTATACCTTGTGTTCTATCTCACAACAAACTGTCAGCAGCAAGACCTGCAGAGAGATGTAAGTTTTAAACTGTTTAACTTCACCTAAGAGTGAAATTAGGCCACAGTTTCTGTCTTCAATGAAACTCCAACGAAACTGATGCACATCCCTCCTCTGTGATGTCATGGTTCTCTTCTCATCAGAGAATAATCTCAAATTCCTCTGCAACGCCCCTTGATTCTACAACTTTGGATGGAATTTTACACATAAAAATCACACAAGTGTGTTTACCTTCTCATAAGAAATCATTGTATAATTCTCAGGGGCCCTTCCCTGCCCCTGAAATAAGATAGCCTCCCTCTTCTCATTTGTATAGATTCAGGATGGCTGAAGAGGCCCCACACAGTTTACAGAAAGGAAGCCAGTTGATGCTCTAAATGGAAAGTACATCACAATAATAAATCTGCAAACAAACCATAAAATTAGGAGATGGTGAATAACTTAATGGGATCCACAGGCAGAAGAGAACTTCCCATTAAAAGAGAGAGAGAGAGAGAGAGAGGAGAGTGCTTCTCTGGGGTTTCCCATCTCTCTGGGAAGTAGTATGTGGCAGGTGTTGTCTTCATTCCACTGACAGCAATGAATGAGAGGTCAAGAGTCAATGGGTTTGTTTGAATCTGAGCTCTCTGGCTTCTAGGTTACTGCCACTCAGCCAGGACCTCTGTCCATTTGCCTGTGCCGTTGCCTCCCCATTGGCGTTGGTCAAAAGAATATTCTGTGCCCCTTTCCAAGAACTGCAGTCAGACATCAGTGGTCTAAGAGATATTCAGAGTTCTGGTCAGGTGAACTAGTTTCTTGTTCCAAGTCAGGGGGCATTCCCATGCTACAATTGCCAAGACTCATAGGAGAGGAGAGAGCGTTGGTCTAACCTACCCTCTTCTGAATGTGTATTCTTTGGTCAGAAAGAGAGGCGGAGGGATCAAGAAAGACACAGTAAGAAAGAAATGTTAAAAATAATGACAAGCATCTTATGAGATTTACAGTCTACAGCAATCTTTTGCATGCATGTTTTCATTTTCCATGCCAGCACCATTTTTTAAAGATGTACTGTTTATATACAGGAAAAAAATTAAGACTCAGAGGGGCTAAGAGGTTTATCCAGGTTGAGTGGAAAAACAAACAAAATATCAGAATTCCAAATCCTTGTTTTCTCTTGTTTCCTAGTACACAGGGACTTACAGATTTTGTCTGGAGATTAATATTTTTGTAGGGTTTTCATTGGTCAGTTTTCTTAGGTGGACAGATAACCATTTTGCTGGATCCTATATCAGTTCAGCCCTTTTCCTAACCAATTTCAATTCTTTGATTAGAGAAATGAAACAACTGACTGTCCCCCTTCTCTATCCTCTGTCCTTGCTAGTGAGCCCTGACAAAGCAGGGAGGTGTGAAGTATTGATGAAGATGTGGGAGGTGTGTTGGCTCCTGTGCCCTAAGGAAACATGAATAAATGCAAGGATCACTTTCAACTGGTTGGCTTTGATTGGAGATCCCTATCTCTAGAGTTGGATTTCTCTTACTTATGTATCAATCATGCCCTAAATGGCCTACTTTGTCCCCAAAGTCTCCACTGAGCTGTCCATCTCATGTCACAATTTCTCTATAATTATGTGATTTCTATATATCTTACCCACCCAACCATAGACACAATGTTATACTTTGGATACAAATCTTTCTATGACTGGGTCTGTGATGTTTACAATGTGTGCCCTGATAACCACCTGCCTACCTGAACTTCTGCTGATTACCAGTTATCAGCTCATTGGTCAATTATCTCATCAAATAATAAAAGAAATTGCTACCATTTATTGAGCACATGAGTGTCTTGTACTGTGCTAAGCACTTTAGCTGAGTTATCTTATTTGCTTCTTAAAATATCCCTGTAAGGACCATGTATCTGAATCTCTGGATCTTGAATGTCTTTTACCCTTGGATTAGGAATGGGTGAATGAAAGAGTCATTTGTGGAAAAAAAAAAAAATCTATCAGACACAGATACCACTGATTCCACTTAAATGTGGGCCAGCAGAATATGTCTTCAAATATGTAAAAGCAAAGAGATATGTGTTCAAAATAACTTGGCAGGAATATTTTACGTAATGGAAAATGAAGGTCTATGTGTTTTAAATCCTTATAATGCATGTATAAAAACCATAAATCCTTAAATTGCCAACTAAATAAATGCTTCGTAGTGACTTGCCCCTTAATCATCCAGGAAAATTAGATAAGAACTAAGAAGTTATAAGAGCTCTTCCTTTGGGACATATTGTTTCACTTTGGCAAAGTGATGTGAGGTTGGGAGGAGGAAAAACAAAGTGAGTTTTTTCTGCTTAGGCAAACATGAAAGTATAAACTATCACCAGTGATTTTTGAGACAATTGAAGCCTCTATATTGAAATGCATTGGGAGTTTGTTACACTATTAGAAAAATATACAGTCCATTTACTATTATTTAACCACATTAATCATTATGATGAAATATGTTGTGAGCTAATTCATGAATTTCATACTTAGACGATTACATTGCTGCATAGGGTAATGATTTTAAACAGTGACAGGTAAACTTTTTCCATTTTGGCGAAAATGAGTAAGTACAGATTTTCCTCTGCGGGGATCACAGATTCTTGACACACCCAAACTTCTATAGACATATACCAGTAATGTGAAAATGGAATCCATCCACTATTACTTCAATGTTAACCTTCAGTTTAAAAAAAAATCTTCTACAAAAGTTTGACATCATTGCCTTGACAATTATAAATTAAGCAGGGGCAGAATTCTGCCTACTCTAGGGAATCTAAATTCCCAGAAATTTCACTATCCAAGCTTATGATCTCTCCAAACAATCAAATGTCAGTTTTGAAGGTCATTCCTTTTGCAGATGTCTTCTCACAACAGACAACAATGGGTATGGTGTTAATGGCTCAATGGCTCAACCAGGGTAGGGACTATATTTAATTGCACATCACTGCACCCTACTCTCTAATGCAGTGGCTGGCACGTAATAAAAGTTCCATATGTAATGACTATTCCAGGTCTTAATATCTGACACTAATTGCCTGTGTGATTTTGGGATAGTCATTTAATACATTAAGGGATTTGAACTTAAAGGGCACTAAGATCTTTTCCAACTCTGATATTTTACTAGTCATTGACTGAAGTCCCTGGGTGTTCACCAGTTTACTATAACGACTACAGAGAAAAACAGTGTTCCTCCCAAAAACACTTAAAATGAAATAATCCCTATCTCCTTCATTCAACCAATTCATGACTATTCCTCACGCAATCTATCATTTGCCAGAGGAAAAGCCATTGCTCATCTTTTATAAAAAGTGTTCTCAAAATCCAACCCATAATGGAACTAACAGTTTCTTGTCCAGCATAGGAAACATATTAACCTGATTTGATTCTGTTCCCATTTTGGTTCTCAGAACTTCAATCTCCTTTGGAACCTTTATTATTGCCATTTAATTAAACCAATTCCTTCCATACCTTTTAATTTGTTTAAAAACAAAAAACAAACAAAAAAAAAACCCCTCTTTTCTCAACCACTAGGAGGCAGTGTTTCAGTAGTTCTAAGCTAAACAAAGACTGATAGCCCAGAACACTGAAGTGGAATTTGACTCCTTCAAATCTGAAAGTTTCCCTTAGACTTTGCTTCTTCAAGAAATAGGGGAAATAACATCTTTCTCACCAAGAAATAACCAATACATATATTTTCACCATTAAATCACTAATAATCCTAAAAGATATATGCAAACTCCTGTTGGAATAATTTTTTTAAAAAGTCTCTGCAGTTTATAATGCTATTATTTGGGGTGTTCTTAATGTTTAATTTACCATTTACCCATTCAAAACAATTCATCATGCCATTAATCACTTCTCTATTATCATCAAATATTGAATGACATATCCGTATTTTAAAGAATGTAACAAGTACTTAAAGGACAAATCCCTTTAATTCTATAGAAAGTGCTTTAGTTTTTAAGTGGAGGGTAGTAAGTTTTTAAGAAGGTCATAAGATAGGAAAATGGGAAAGGGAAGAGCAGAACATGTTCTTTAGTGCTAGGCCTATTGTATAGATTTATTGAAATCTCAAAGCAACTCCATGAAGTAAATATTATTATTCCTATTTACAAGACAGAAAACTAAAGCCAAACTTCATTTAAAGTCAAATAATTAAGTGCCCAGGATTTGAATTAAGGCCTGTCTGATTCACCAATCTACTATACTAAGTTGTCTTGCAAATAAAAACAACAATAGTAACAATAACAGTAAGTGAACTGTAAAGCAACCCAAAATTTAGCACAACAGTCTCTCACTCAATTCAGTGCTCTAATCTTTTTTTTTTTTTTTTTTTTCAGACGGAGTCTCGCTCTGTCGCCCAGGCTGGAGTGCAGTGGCTGGATCTTAGCTCACTGCAAGCTCCGCCTCCCGGGTTTACGCCATTCTCCTGCCTCAGCCTCCCGAATAGCTGGAACTACAGGCGCCCGCCACCTCGCCCGGCTAGTTTTTTGTATTTTTCAGTAGAGACGGGGTTTCACCATGTTAGCCAGGATGGTCTCGATCTCCTGACCTCGTGATCCGCCCGTCTTGGCCTCCCAAAGTGCTGGGATTACAGGCTTGAGCCACCGCGCCCGGCCCAGTGCTCTAATCTTGATCGCAGTCTGGAAATTCATCATTAATCAACACAAAGTCACTACTTGGAAACAGAGCCAGCCACTGATTGTACTTAGGCTTTGTAAGAACAACACTCACTGCATATTCACTGAGAATGTGTTTTTTAAAATTTGCATTGTTTTTATTATTAGGGACTTTTTAAATAATAGCCTTCCTAAGCCTCCTTTCTTTGATTTGAAAGGCCATCACCATTGCAGCCCTAAATTATTCTTTCCGAATGGTAAGAAAATCATGAAAGCTCTTGTACCTCTGCCCAAAGCCTATGCCCCAGGAAGAGAATTTTAAAAGTAATTGGTGTAACAGCTCTCACCACAGGCTTTAGGCCCCCTGTCTTAAGCTCCACAGTTAAGAAACTTGAATATGTGCAGGCTTGTGAGTTTTATTTTTATCAATTCCATTTTAATATTTTACTGACCATCACCTATGCCTAGGTTTTCACAATAGCAAGTAAAATGGCTGAATCTTTGCACACTCACAGCATTCTTCTTTTCAAACTACAGAAACTAAGGTAAGGGATGTGTGCAGAGAGACGTGATTAAAACCATCCTTGCCACTGGACTTCTTGCAACAAATCAAACAAATTTTAAAAGTAATACAATTAACTGCCAAGATATTTCTCAAATATTCAAATGGAGGAGCAGTTTACCTTAACCTCAATTACCTTAATAGAATTAAGTGGTAGAATTCTTAGAAAGTATCTGTTAAGTGCTTAACAGGTTCTTGTAGAATAATAATAGAGTTAGCTACTGCTCTAGTTGCCTCCCCACAGTTTTTGTGTGCTGAGATGGGTAGAGAAAAATTATCAGTGCTCACTGAAAAATAGGAGCTCTAAAAATATGCAAAGAGATGGTGAGCCCACAATTAGATCATCAAGAAAATACCTGAAGTACATCTGGAGTGTTGGTGCATTTCTTCTCAGAGTAATAATAAAACATCGAACAGACCTCTTAACAACACAGGACGTCACCATCATCACAGTGTAATCTTAAGGAAGAAAAGGTACATGCAAAGCTCCCAGTCCACAGAGGAAGGGATTGAGGGAAAGAGAAATAAAATAAATGGGGTGGGGTAAACTCAGCCCTGCTGTGAAACCCTTTCCACTCAGTAGGTGAGGGATCATTTGTAATCACATCCTCTTTGATTTGGACAGTTTCCAGTGACAATTTAGAGAGGAGCCCCTAGGCCTGAAGGAGAGGCATTGGAGAAAAAAAAAAAAAGAAGGGAAACACAAATAGCTTTTTGCAGGAAATACAAATACACACACACACCCCGTTTCATGTAATGGTGATCGTGTTGCACATATTGATTTCAGAAAATGTAAAATGTGGAGCAGTGTCTTAAGGTAAAGGAAATAAAGTTAAAGTATAGTGCACACTTCTTTTTCAGGCACTTCCCATACAGCCTTTTCCCACCTCCCTTGGCTGTTATAATAAGAACACCAAAATAAAAAGATTACCATCGACTGCCAAATCACCGCAGCCCCCAGTTGAGGACAATGAAAACCCTAGACTAGTATCTATGGTGAATCTCTGGAGTCATATGGTAGACTACCAGTTTTCAGGAGCTTAAATAGTCAATAAAAATGCCTATGACTTTTTTTTTCTTTACAGGATAGTGCATTCTCATTATGCAAGATCATCCTAAACTACTGCCAAATTAAATAGTCACCATAGTGCCTCAAATTTAAAAGCCAGAAAACATTTGCATTCTGATAAAATGGCTTCCATCAGATGAAGGTCCTTTGACACCCACAGTCCTCTAGCATTTTAAAGGCTGTTTGCTGAGAACCTTCTCTGACTTTGGAGCTCCCCTGTTTGTACTCTGTTAACAGTCTAGCAACTGATCACAGCATAATTAGCCATTTGTTTCTTCAGCTAAAGGGCCAGTGGTGAATGTGGCTTCTAAGCCAAGAGCAGGGCCCCACCCTGAGCAAATCTGGCCTTAAAAACAGGCCTTCGAAAACCTACTTCTCAGTTGCCAAATACTCTAACGTAAACACTGCCCCCTTTTTGAAAGCAGGTTGGATCAGGACTAGATCAGAGTATTATTGCTTTTGCCTTCAGTTCTAATCTTTCAATGAACAATAGGGAGGAAAAAAAGGCCCAGGCCAGAACGTATTGCCTGACCAGCTTGTCAGAAACTGATGTCGTTACAGAGCTGATACAATAAGAGAAGATGAGACTCAAAGGTCCTTGGATATATATTTACTTATGTAGATAAACATTTTTATACTATATACATATTCACTTTCATGTAAATAAACATTTATATGTATACATATATCTGAGAGAGACTTTAAAAATGTGAAAAACTATTTTAAGTGTTCTTTATCTAAAAAAATCCTAAATCATACACTATTTCATCAAAAGAAATTTTTCAAGTGTTGTTTGTAAGCATTTGGAAAGGAAAGAAACAAGCCTTTATTGTGACCAAATTATCTTTTTTATCCCCTCCATTTCTAATTTTATTTATTTACTAAACACATATAGCACTAACTATGTGCCAGGTACTATTCTAAGCACTCTGTAAATAATAACTTGTTTAATCATATAACGACCCTATGATATATGTGCTATTATTATCCCTACCTGACAGATGAGGACACTGAGTAGAGAGAGGTCAAGTCACTTGCCGAGGGTCACACAGCTACCAGCGGTCACGCTGGAATTTGAGCCAGGCATCCCATCTGTGAAATCTGTGTTCTTCACTTTGCTTCCTCCCTAAGTGAAAATTAATCTCATTTTAAAATCTTCACAGATGAGGAACTTAAGTTACTTGTTTATATAACTAATCTATTTAACTCGTGCCAAATCTGAACAAAAATATGGAAATAATTTATGCCAACTAAGGACAATA
>NW_012115132.1:112469-157120 GCF_000951035.1 Colobus angolensis palliatus
TTGTAGTGAGCCAAGATCGCACCACTGCACTCCAGCCTGGGTGACAGAGCAAGACTCCATCTCAAAAAATAAATAAATAAATAATAAAATAATAAAACAAAATTAACACCCTGGCCAGGCACGGTGACTCACGTCTATAATCCCAGCACTTTGGGAGCCAAAGTGGGAGGAGCACTTGAGGCCAGGAGTTCAAGGCCAGCCTGAGCAACATAGTGAGACACCGTCTCTACAAAAAATTAAAAAATAAAAATTAGCCAGGTGTCGTAGCAGACCCCTAGAGTCCCAGCTACTCGGGAGGCTGAAGTGGGAGGATTGTTTGTGTCCAGGAGATCAAGGCTGCAGTGAACTATGACTGCAACACTGTAGTCCAGCCTGGGTAATGAAGCAAGATTCTGTCTCTAAAAGGAAAAATGAAAGTGGAAATAAATTAAATTAAATTAAATTAAATTAAAACTAGCTCTCTTCAATCTTCCTATACTCTCTTTAAAAAAAAAAAAAAAATTCAATTTTTTATTTTTTTGAGATGGAGTCTCACTCTGTCACCCAGGCTGGAGTGCAACGGTGTGATCTCGGCTCACTGCAACCTCTGCCTGCCGGGTTCAGGCGATTCTTCTGCCTCAGCCTCCCGCGTAGCTGGGATTACAGGCTCGCAGCACCACCCCCAGTTAATTTTTGGATTTTTAATGGAGATGGGGTCTCACCATGTTGGCCAGGCTGGTCTCCAACTTCTGACCTGAAGCGATCCGCCCACCTTGACCTCCCAAAGTGCTGGGATTACAGATGTGAGCCACCACACCCAGCCACAATCTTCCTATACTCTCTAACTTGCATTTCCTGCATATATGGTGAGCAACATAGCTCTCTGCATGCATCACCAGATGGTCCTCCAGACCTCTCTGTTCAACAGTTAGTACAGTTGAGTCACTTGGTACCTCATTCCCAATTAAGATTTACAAACCATATTTAAAAGAGGAAAATCACACATTGGTTACCAGTTCATTGTAAAATGGTGCAAAAATTAGATTGATAATAAAATGTTTTATTAGGCACATCCTTTTCATATCTGCTATATCATAACTTGTCTTGATTTTAAATAAAAAGGCCCTTCTAGAAGCATCTATCTAAAGTCTATACAGGTTATGTTCATACTGTTATAAAATTATAAAGTCTAGACATTAGAGTTTGCTGGGCTTTGACTTTAAACTATTAAATAAGAAAAAAGATGATCTTGGCAAGGAAACAATTAGATAATATTCTCGATTTTCACAATATTGATTCGTGTGTGTTGTAGAATTTGTGGAAGGAAGTTAAAACAATGACTAAATCTTGCTTGATGATTACAGTACTTAATTTATATTTATTAATGGCAATAGTAATAATGGACCTTATTTTAATGTCTTCAATCTGTCCCCATCTCTCAAACCATACTACCACCACCATAGTTCAGGGTTTAACACTTCTCACTGTCTAATCTTGTCTCCTCCCCTATTTAAATTATGACTGATAGATTGATCTGTCTGGAACACATATGTCACTTTCTGCTTAAAATATTTCTGCTGTTCTCTAGTCTCTTGATGACCAAATTATAACTTCTTAGAGGAGTATTTGGGATTTCTACTACTTTATTACTACCATAATGCTTCAACCTCTTACATTTTGCAAAAGCATTCTTTCACATATGTGCTTTCCCATATGTTATTCCCCGACTTGAGACACAATACCCATATCCTATCCTCACCCAATCTGGGCAATTTCATCATTCTTCAAATACCATCTCTCGTATACGCCAAAGACTTTTTCTGATCTCTCTCCTTGTCTGACTTAGACAGCTCTCTGAAAGGTTATAATAGCACCATGTTCTTACCTCTATATTCAAGTCAATTACTTATCCTTTTGGAGAACATTAAAGACCTACATTATATGGTCAAGTTTCTATGCACTCCAGTAAATGTGAACTTTTTGAGGGAGGACACATTTTAAAGCTTTTTTCTTTCAATACCTCACAACTAGCATGGTGCCTGGCACAGTGATCAATAAATGCTGAATAAATGGCCAAATTTCAAGAAATCACATATACATAAGAAAATGTTATGCAACCAACAAAATCACTGAATTGTGTATAATCTACTAGTCAAGGTTCTTTGGTAGAACAATGGCAGTCTTATGTATAGCCCTCTCAGGCTTTTGGTATCAATAAGAAGAACGTACATACACAGCAATAAGATAGTCCTGTGTGATGTTAATATTCACAAGTAACTTGCATAAATAAAAGTGCAAGTGTGTGTGCATTCAAAACTACATTAGCAACATCCAAATAAATTGTTACAAATCTTTTCAAAATATTTAGTAATTTTTTCCAGAAGTTCCATTCTCTTTTGCATTAGATGTTTAAATACCCTCAAGTAGATTATCTTTTTTTAAAACAACTTTTAATTAAAAAGTGAGGACAATTAGGCTGGGCACAGTGGCTCACGCCTGTCATCCCAGCACTTTGGGAGGCCAACGTGGACAGATCACGAGGTCAGGAGATCAAGACTATTCTGGCTAGAAACCCCATATCTACTAAAAATACAAAAAATTAGCCGGGCATGGTGGCGGGCACCTGCAGTCCCAGCTACTTGGGAGGCTGAGGCAGGAGAATGGCGTGAACCTGGGAGGCGGAGCTTGCAGTGAGCCGAGATTGTGCCACTGCACTCTAGCCTGGACAACAGAGCGAGACTGCGTCTCAAAAAAAAAAAAAAAAAAAAAAAGAGGTTAATAATTCCAAAGATCACTATCTTTTAGAATCGTGCAAAGATGTCCGTAGAAGTTCCTAGCAGTAAATCAAGTAGAGTTATCATTTTTAAAGATGACGGAGTTAAGCATATCCTACTATTTGTAATTAAAATTTATCTGGGTGTGTGTTTGTTTATTCTCTGTTGTCCACATTAGATTGTAAGCTGCCAAAAAAAAGTACCCGAATTTCTTACTATAATCCGTTAGCACAAAGCAAATATGAAAGAAGTGTTTTAAAATCTTCCTTTCAACTTCAACTTCTGAAGGAGATGATTAATTCATGGAAGAACAACATATGCTCATAAAACCTCAAAACCACCTGATAAATTCACATATTTGAAGAATCAGAAATCTGCAGAAGCATCCAAAGAGAGAAGAACCATTCAAAAGTGACTTGATGATCTTTAGCTCTCCTTGAAAGCATTTACTGATCCTGGAAGGCACTGTAGGTTAGAAATCTGGACTTGACCCAGGAAGCATCCTACTGGGGGACAGAGAAACAAGGAGAACTTCAGAGAGTTGCATAGAACTGAAGTGCCAAAATTGTAGAATTAAAGGACATTAACCACAGACTCTGTGTCCCTCTTAGGACTCTGCCATATTTGGAAGTTATAGGGTCAGGATACCAGAAAGCTAAGCCAATTGCCTCTCAGAGACAGAGTAGAAATTATTATGACCACTCAGGGCTAAGAAGAAAAACACCTTCTAGGCTCCCAATTAGAAAGCACTGTAAGGCCATGCTTTAATCAGAATTAGACTGCTTATTACTAAAATTGCAACTAGCCTCTCCCCACCTCAGTTTATAATTTGATCCCATTCCACCCCACATGCATATACACAACTGTCTATTTATCCAGCAGAGGAAAGAGAAAATTTTGTGTGGTGAAAGAAAACAACGAAAAATGCTAAAAATGTTAGCATTCAATCAAACATTTTTAAGAAAATAAACAGGACTATATGATTGACATCCAAACACACACACACACACATAAGCATATCCACAGATGATCCATACATTACAGTTAGCATAGATTTTGAAAGAACTATCATAAAGTTTAAGACAGTAGATGAATTGATTATCAAACTAATTAAAAGGTAGAAAATTTCAACAAATAGCAGTATATATAAATAATTATAATTTACAAATATCACAAGAACATTCTAGAAATTAAGGGCTGTGCATAGGTGATAGACTGGATGTTTGTTCCCTCCAAATATTATGCTTAAATGTGATCCCCAATGTTGGAAGTGGGGCCTGGTGGAAGGTGCTTGGGTCATAGAAGTGGATCCCTCCCCTGAATGGCTTGGTGCCCTCCCCATGGTAATGAATTCACACAAGCTCTCATTGATAAAAATTCTGGGACCTCCCCGACCTCACTCCCTCTTTCACCATGCAAGGTGACTGCTCCCCATTCACCTTCTGCCATGAGTAAAAGCTTCCCAAGGCCTTACCAGAAGCCAAGCAGATACTGGTGCCATGCTTGTACAGCCTGTAGAACCATGAGCCAAATAAACCTATTTTCTTTATAAATTACCCAGTCTCAGGTGTTCCTTTATAGCATGCAAAATGGATGAATGCAGTAAGTTTACCAGGAAGTAGACGTACGTGTAAGACAAATAGCAAGTAGAAGATAAGACTAGTAATTTCAAAGACAGGTGAATAGAAAATATATATAAAGTAAAGAAGGAAAGGAAGAAAAGGATGACAGGAAACGAACAATGTGTAAAAAATATATCAGACACATTTGAATGGTATAACACAAGTGTAATCAGATTACAAGAAAGAAGAGACAGGAATGAGATAGAAGCACAATTTGAAGAGCTAAGCACTGATAATTTTCCAAAATTGATGAAAAAAACCCCAACTCACCAATTTCAGAAGCCTACTGAAGAGTATATAAAACACTGAAAGAGTACATAAAACACTTGGTCATATTGCAGCCAAACTACTAAAAACCAAGATAAAAATAAAAACTTTAAAAGAGCCAGAAGAAAAAAATACAAATTTCTTTCAAAATATACCCCAAATCTCTGACAGCTGACTTCCAAACAGAAATAATAGAAGCCAACAGACAATTGATTGACATTTTTACAGCACTAAAAGAAAGTAACCATCAACTTAGAATTGTACACATAGGGGAAAAAAATTTTGAAAATGTGACTAAGATTAAAAACACTTTTGATTAACAAAACATGTCAAGTATTTAATGCCAAAAGATTTTCTTTGAAATAAATGTAAAAGTTTATCAGGTGAAAAGAAAATTACACTTCATAGAAACAAGGAAGTTCAGAAAGGAACAAAGAGCAATGGAAAAGGTGAATATGTATGCAAATATAAACAAACACTGACCCTATAAAGCGATATTTTGAATACCTCATTGAATTTAAAATACATGTAAAAATGAAATGCACGATAAAACATTGCAAATGGCAAGAAGGAATTTGGAGTTTAAAAGGTCTAAGATTTTAGCAATATTGAGAAAAATAGTAAAGCTAACATTTTGTACTGGATTATAATAAGTTAAGAATTCATGTTATAATCACTAACTAATCTATAAAAATAGTAAAATTATTTTATGAAAAACAGGTATATATTATAGTTGGGATAATTTGAGCAAAAGAGAAAGGAATTGAATAATGTATTATTATAACCCCAAATATAAAAATAAATATCCATGAGTCCATACTAATATAAATAAATGATTGAAAATGAGTAAAAGAACCAACTATCTCATGAAGAAGAATTCCAAATAATTTATGTAGATATTTCACCCTCAAAAAGGCAGTGTATAACTCCCCATTCCTTAAGTGTGCGCTGCACATAGTGACTTCCTTACAATAAATACAGTATGAAAATAGGGAAAAACTAACTTTACAGTACAGAAAACCAACACTGCTTCAGTCCCATGATGAAAATGAACATCAACAATGACAAGTAATATTGACAGAATATACCTTTTATGTGAAATAAAAATGGTAGTTTACCTCTGTGGTCTTTCTCAAACAGATTAGCTCCAATAAAATCATAAGAAGACCATCAGACAAGTCTCAGGCACGGGCACTGTATAAGATATTTGACTAGTACTCCTTAAAACTGTCAAAGTCCTTTTTATGCTCATCAAATACAAGTACAGTCTGAGAAACTGTCACAACCAAGAGAATCCTAAGTAGTCATGAATACTAACGCAATGTGACACTTGAATGGATCCTGGAACAACAAAAACAACCACACATTAGGTAAAAGCAAAACAAAGAAAATCTGAATCTATTTGGAGGTTAGTTAATAATAATCATTAATTGTAGCAAATATGCCACATTTATATAAGGTGTTAGTAACATGGGGAAATAGATGTAGGGGAAGTGAGAATGTTCTATATTGTCTTTGCAATTTTTTTCTGTAAATCTAAGACTGTTGGAAGTAAAAATTTTAGAAAAGGGTGATAGATGAATAATACAATAATAAAACAATGTTTCGTTAATTTAAAAGGAAAAGGAGAAAGCAATGAATAAAGACGATTAAAATAGAAAAAATAGTGAGAAAAATTTAAAAATCCATATTTATTATTTATTACATTAAATATAAATGGACTAAATCTACATTTTAAAAAAACCCTAAAATTACCAAAATCAATTGTTAAATGCCTATTCTAGCCTTCTTGCAAAAAAACAAACTTTTAATTTCAAGTATAAAATACAGTTGAAAACACAAGTATAAAGATACCATGCAAACACTAGCCAAAAGAAAACTGATTTAGCATATTAATATTAAACAAAGTAAGCATAAAGCCAAGAAGCATTATTAAATAAATTTAATAAGGATAAAGGGTTTAATCTAATAGATATCAGTGTATATGACAAATAACAATGTCTGAGAATATGAAGACAGAAAGGAAAAATAGAGAAAATCTAATCATAGAGAGAGACTTTAATACACCACTCTAGGTGGCTGAGATGGCAAGATATATATGTTGTGAAGAACTGTTTTATTCATTTTAGGGTGTTCAGTAGCATCCCCGGCTTCTCCTCATTAAATGCTGGTAGTGCTTCCCATTCCCCAATTATAACAACTACAACTGTCTCCAGATATTAAAAAATCTCTGCTGGTTGAGAACCATTTACTACATATATACTTATGTATGTTACACACACAGCACATATAAAGTTTATATGTAATATGTTACATATAATATGGAATACAAATATTGCATATAATATACATTATACGCTTATGTATATATGCATACACAGACACATATATGTACACATAGACACAAACATGTCTACATGTAGTATATATAAAATGTATGTTATATGTAATCTATATTACATATAATGTATACACACATATGTATATATACATGTATATACACAAACATATGTATATATACACAAACATGTATTTGTATATATTAACACATATATATGTATAAACACAAAAATATACTCAAACACATATACACACTGAATAATACAATAAACAAACTTTTCATAATTTACACATTTAGCTGACATTGCTGCCAACAGGACAGAATTCACATACTTTTTGACTTTGCATGGAAGCTTAGACCAAGACACACTATATGTTGGATCATAAAGCCTCAACAAATATCAACAAATGAAAATAATTCAGAGTATATTCTCTGATCACAAAATTAACTTAGAAATAAATTATAAGCCATCAAAACATCTCCAACTACCTGGAAATGATATACTTCTAAATGATCCATGGGTCAAATAAGAATTAACAATGAAAACCTTAAGATACTATAGCTGAATCATAAAGAAGGTATAACACAAAATAAATGTGATATGCTTTAAAAGTAATATAGAGAGGGTAATACATATCACAGAATGAAAATATTGTGGAAGAATAAATACTAAAATTAAATGATAAATATGCTTTTATCTCAAAAGGTTGTTAAATCAAATTAAATTTGGCCTAAATCTGCCTCTGTATGCAGTGAACTGTATCCTAATATAATTTGTAAATAAACTGCAGTCTAACTTGAGAGTATATTCTTCTAACAAGTAACTGAGCTTTAACAATCACAGTAGCCTGAGCTTTCAGCCAATCACAGCTGCAGATTGCTCATACATGTTCAAATAAGGCAAATGTCAAGCTGTGACCAATTGAGCTATTTCTGTATGTCCCTCTCTTTTCCTGCCTATAAATACTGCCTACCCACATTGCTGGGTGGAGCTCCCTGAGGCTTTATTAGTTCAGGGTGCTGCCCAATTTGTGAATGTTTCTTTAACTGCTAAATTTAATTTGTCTAAAGTTTTTCTTTTAACAAAGTCATAACAAAATTAAACCAAAATAATTTTTAAATAATAGCAATAACAATGGGAATTAATGAAATGAAAACAAATGTGTAATAAAAAAAACCCAACAAAGCCTTTGACTAAAATGATTTATAAAACATATACTTAGCAAAAATAAATAAGACACAAAGACAACACAAAATACCAACATCAGAAATGAAAAAGCAACATCATTATTTGTAACAGAGGACTACTATTAACAATTTTAGCCAATGAATCTGATAATTTGGATTAAATTGGCAAATCCCTTAAAAACACAACTTTCTGAAACTGATACTATATTTAAATGTAAATTACATTAAATATACATTTATATTGTATATATTAATATACAATTACTAATTGTATTATATATTTATTAATAATTAATACAAGGCAATCAATATAGTAATTATTATATTGCAATGTATATTAAATTTTTTGATTCTGTGATGAAAACCTTCCTAAAACAAATGAAGATGAAAATATTTGTACTAGTTAATTCTTCCAAAAAATTAAGAATAATGCAAATTTTACACAAAATCTTCCAGAGAAATAAAACAGAGGATATACTTTCTAGCAATTTTTTTTTTTTTTTTTTTTTTTTTTTTTTTGAGACGGAGTCTCACTCTGTAGCCCAGGCTGGAGTGCAGTGACCCGATCTCAGCTCACTGCAAGCTCCGCCTCCCGGGTTCACGCCATTCTCCTGCCTCAGCCTCCCGAGTAGCTGGGACTACAGGCACCCGCCACCTCGCCCGGCTAGTTTTTTTGTATTTCTTTAGTAGAGACGGGGTTTCACTGTGTTAGCCAGGATGGTCTCGATCTCCTGACCTCGTGATCCGCCCGTCTCGGCCTCCCAAAGTGCTGGGATTACAGGCTTGAGCCACCGCGCCCGGCCTAGCAATTTTTATAAAGCCAGGATAATCTTTAAAGTACAACAAGAAAGTGAAATTTCAGACTAATCCCTCTCATTAATATAGTTATAAAAGTCCTAAATCAAACTCAGTGATATGTAAAATATATATTTTCATCCAAATACCCTCAATAGTAGAACGAATCAATTGAGATGTATTCACACATTAAAAATACTCTCTATGTGTGAGAGTGAATGAACTACAACTACACTCAAGTAACAAAAGGCAGAATAATCAGTCCCAAAAGAATTTACACTGAATTGTCCATTTATGTAATGTTTATGAGCAAAACTAATCTACACTAACAATATTAGAGGTCAGGATATGAATTACCCTGGGAGGAGATAGTGACTAAATGGGGGTGTAGGCGTGTCTTCTGGGGTATGGGTGATGTTGTTGCTTGATCTCAGAATCATTTGCAGGAGTATCTTCATGCTGTAAACATTTACCACGCTCTAGACTTTTGATGTGTGAATATTTCTGTACATGTCATACTTCCATAAAATGTTTGATTTTCCAATTCTTTTTTACCCAGCTTCTCTGCTGCCAGAAAACTCTTAATATATCTGTGAAATACGTTTTGATTTCTTTTTAGGTTCATACTTGAAGTTTCTTTGCTCAAATTCAGCATGAAAAATACTTCAGAGATTCTCTGCACCACATTGATGTAGGGTATGAGTTTGGCTCTGTGATTGCTATTGAGCCACTTTAAAATTGTTCCCCAAGGTCTCTTCTCTTATCTCTTTCCAACTCCCTCAGAAAACCGTTAGTGATGCTGGAATCCAGGCAATTGCACAACCCTTTTAATGTCAGTCTTGGAATGAAGACTTTATGCATCACTGGCTGTGTGCATGTATAGTGAGGTAAAATTAATATCCTCTGCGTTGTTTAGTCTATATTTCACTGGCTGGCTGCCTAGAATGACTAAGGAAACTGCCTGTAAAGTTACCCTTTCCCCTCAAAAGAAAAAAGAAAAGGCAAACTTTGGAATTACTTTTACAAAAGGGAAAATTAATAAATGACTTAAAAAAATAAACTAAAAGGAGAAAAGGGAGTCCTCGTGCTCGTAGATTCCTTTTTTCTCAAAAGGAAAAGTACTTCATTCGGGCATAGTTGTAGTCAAGCCAAATTGTCACCATGCTCTGGTGATTTACAAATTGAGGGATGATATTCACGGGCAGTGCTTGTCTCACTTCAAATCTTAATGCAAAGTTAATTGTATACCCTGGGTTATGTTCTACAGCATTTCAAGTGATATTGATGACACTAATAATATTATGCAAGGCAATTCTCTGAAAATTCATGAACATACCTTTTAATTAAGCTGACTTTTGAAAGGGCTATGGTCCTATTATATACTGTAAAATAGCTCCGTGTAAATTAAGCTGTGTGTGTGTGTGTGTGTGTGTGTGTGTGTGTGTGCGCGCGCACGCACAGCTACTGTGTACATACTCAATTACTAAATGTCAGGGAAAAGATTAAAATGTATTTTCCTCATAAACTGTTTTCAGTCATTGCAGTGCCTGAAGAGCAATGATTCCCTTTTCTGCTGACCTCCCATATAGTTTCCAGAGACCTAAATTTTCTTCTTTTGGGAGGTTACATTTTGTATCTTGTGTACACTACAGCTTTCAAGAGAAAAGAAGCCTCCTTGATGTTTGGAAGAACGCTATACATGTTTTATTGTTTTGTATCCTCTGATTATTGGCAGCAGTTTTGTTTGAGGTTTCTGCTGTCCTCCTTTATCCGTCAGATGCTTAGGGACACATTTAACTGATGCAGCAAGCTTCAAACCTTAGCATGAGCTGTTTCAAAGACAGGTGCAGTTTAGGAAGTATAGAGCTTAAAGGAAGAAGGTACATTATTGGAATTAGAAGTGCAACAAGGAAATACATGCTTGTTATTTCACATTGAATGACATTTAGGTCTGTAATCTTCAGTGCTGGAATGACATATTTTGTTCAGACTGAACCTAAACATGTCAGACATTAAATATAATTTGCCTGCTCACTGAGACCAGCTATACATGTAGTCTCCAGGAATCCATAACAAGCTGTTGCCTTTCTCTCCTGAGGTAGCCCTCCTGACTTTCCCGGCTGACTTCCCATGCTTATCTGATGGTTTACTCAACATGTTCCCAATACTGGAAACACTTTGTTCCCTGCTGGTTTTTCCCCTTCTGGCTCTCCAGATGGTTTTTGATCTTATGTCTCGAAGGATCTCTCCTTTTCTTCTTTCTCCAGTGACCAATATACAACTCAAGGGCAGATTGTTTTGTCCTTCCCTCCGTTTAGAAACTCTTCACCGGCCTGCTGCCTCCTCAGTTTCTTGCAGTCAAGTCCTGCTTTGTGGGCTTTCAAGATGGACTGAGCAGCAATAGTGTAACAACGCAAGTTCTGATGCCAGTTACCTGCATCCAAATCCTGGTCCCTCCGCTTACTAAAATGGCAACTTCAGACAAGTTCCTTAACATCTATTTGCCTAAATTTTTTCATCTGCAAAATGAAGCTAATAATATCATATATCTGGAATTTTTGAATGGATTCAATGAAACAATACATGCAAAAGACTTAAGATGGTGTTGCCTATATAGCAAGAAGTCAGTGAATATTGCCCTTGGTCAATAATCCAGGAGCATCTAAGCTTATACTATTTTGAACTCTGTCAGTATAATAAAATCTAGTTGTAATATAGAGCATATGTTTATCCAAGAACAGTACAAATAACTTCAGGAATATTACAGACTAATCATATAGAAAGTACGTTTGGCAGGAACCATAATGACCAAAGTCTAAGAGTAAGAGGAGAGGGTAGCAAGAGAAATGGTTATCCTGACTGTTTTCTATCCTCTCCAATATCACCATTCTAGCAGGAGATGGTGGCTCATGCCTGTAATCCCAGCACTTCGGGAGGCTGAGGTGGGAGGATCACTTGAGCTCAGGACTTGGAGACCAGCCTGGGCAATGTAGTGAGATCTCATCCCTAGTAAAAATAAAAAAAATTAGCTTGGTATGGTGGCACACACCTGCAGTCCAAGCCACTCACAGGCTAAGATGGGGGGATTGCCTGAGCCTTTGAGGTCCAGGCTGCAGTGTGCCATGACTGGGTCACTGCACTCCAGCCCGGGCAAAAGAGTAAGACCTGACTACTCTGTGACACAGTTATTATATATATATATGAAATAAATGTTATTAGATTATTCTGAGAATGATCTCTAATAACTCAAAAGAAATACTCATGGCCTACATACCCCGATTCTTTTCTTAAAATATATTATAAATATTTTTAAATTTTATTGTGTCATGTCTTGTGTGAGGGACTTAAGGGACTCAGAGTCTAGTAGCAGAGACACATGCCCTACTTTCCTACCCAATTTAATTCCAAATATAGTGTGATACAGACTTATAAAAAGGTATGGAGGCCGGGGGTGGTGGCTCATGCCTGTAATCCCAGCACTTTGGGAGGCCGGGGCAGGCAGATCACTTGAGATCAGGAGTTCAAGACCAGCCTGATCAACATGGTGAAACCCCACTTCTACTAAAAATACAAAAAATTAGCTGGGCATGGTGGCAGTTTCCTGTAGTCGTAGCTATTCAGGAAGCTGAGGCAGTATAATTTCCTGAACCTGGGAGGTGGAGGTTGTAATGAGTTGAGATCGCACCACTGTACTCCAGCCTGGGCCACAGAGCGAAACTCCATCTCAAAACAAAATAAAATAAAACAAAACAAAAAGGTATGGAGCAATAGGGAGTTAGGGAAGAATTTTTTATTCATACAAATTTTGAGGTACATGTGCAATTTTGTTTACATGCATAATTTTTTTTTTTTTTTTTGAGACAGAGTCTTTCTCTGTCACCAGGCTGGAGTGCAGTGGTGTCATCTCGGCTCACTGCAACCTCCGCCTCCTGGTTCAAGTGATTCTCCTGCCTCAGCCTCCTAAGCAGCTGGGATTACAGGTGCACACCACCACGCCCAGCTAATTTTTGTAATTTTAGTCAAGACAGGGTTTCACCATGTTGGCCAGGATGGTCTCCATCTCTTGACCTCGTGATCACCTGCCTTAGCCTCCCAAAGTGCTGGGATAACAGGCGTGAGCCACAGTGCCTGACCATGTGTGTACATTTTCATGGCGGTCAAGGCTTTTAGGGAATCCATCATCAAGTAATGTACATACTACTCACTAAATTCTCATCATCCTCCCTCCTTCTGCCCCCTCACCTTTTAAAGTCTCCATTGTCTGTCATTCGATTCTCTGCACAAATGTGAACATATTTTATCATTTACTTATGAGAACATGCAATATTGTCTTTCTGTGTCTGGCTTGTTTAAGTTAATAACCTCAATTTCCATCCATGTTGTTGAAAAAGACAAGAGTTTATTCTTTTTTATGGCCGAATAATATTCCATGGATATATATGCCACATTTTCTATATCCATTCATCTGTTGATGAACACTTAGGTTGATTCCATATTGTTGCTATTGTGAAGAGTGTTGTGATAAAAATGTGAGTGTAGGTATTATTTTGATGCATTGATTTCTTTTCCTTTGGGTAGATACCCAGTAGTGGAATTACTAGAATGAATAGTACTTCTATTTTTAGTTCTTTGAGGAATCTCCATATGGTTTTTCAGAGGAGCTGTACTAATTTACACATCCACCAACAGTGTATAAGAGTTTTCTTTTCTCTACATTTTCATCAACATCTGTTATTTTTTATCTTTGTGATAACAGACATTCTGATGGGGGTAAGATGATATTCCATTGTGGTTTTGACTTACATTTCTCTGATGATTAGGGATGCTGAGCATTTTTCATATGCCTGTTGGCCATTTGCAGGTCTTCTTTTGGAAAAAGTCTATTCATGTCCTTTGCTCACTTTTTAAGGGGATTATCATTATGATTTGCTGTTGCTGTTGAATTAAGTTCTTTTATATTCTGGATATTAGTTCCCTGTTAGACGAATAGTTTGCAAATATTTTCTCCTATTCAGCAAGTTGTCTCCTTACTCTGTTAATTATTTCTTTTGTGGTGCAGAAGCTTTTTGTTTAATGTAGTCCCATTTGACTATTTCTTTTTTCTGTTGCCTATGCTTTTGAGGTCTTAGTCATAAACGCTTTGCCTAGCCCGTTGTCTACAAGGCTTTTCCCTAGGTTTTCTTCTCATTTATATAGTTTCAGGTTTTACATTTAAGTCTTTAATTCATCTTGAGTTGATTTTTGCATATAGTGAGAGATAGGGGTCTAGTTTCATTCATCTGCATATAGCTATTCAAATTTCCCAGCATAATTTATTGAAGTAGGTTTCCTTTCCCCAATATGTTATTATCAGCTTTGTCGAAGATCAGTTGACATGTGGCTTGATTTCTGAGTTTTCTATTGTGTTCCATTGATCTATATGTCTATGTTTATAACAGGACCATGCTTTTTTGGTTACTTTAGCCTTTTAATTTAAAGTCAAGTAATGTGAGGCCTCCAGCTGTGTTCTTTTTGTTCGGGATTGCTGTGGCTGATCAAGCTCTTTTTTGGTTCTGTATGAATTTCAGAATTTTTTTCTAATTCTTTGAAAAATGACATTGGTATTTTGATAGGGATTGCATTTAATCTGTAGGGCAGTATGGTTATTTATTTACTTTTGGAGACCAAGTCTCACTCTGTCACCCAGGCTGGAATGCAGTGATGCGATCTTGGCTCACTGCAACCTCTGCCTCCCAGGTTCAAGCAGTTCTCCTGCCTCAGCTTCCCGAGTAGCTAGGATTACAGGAGCCTGCCACCAGGCCTGGCTAATTTTTGTATTTTTAGTAGAGATGGGGTTTCACCATGTTGACCAGGCTGGTCTTAAACTCCTGACCTCAGGTGATCTGCCTGCCTCAGCCTCCCAAAGTGCTGGGATGACAGGCGTGAGCCACCGTGCCTGGCCTGTATGGTCATTTTAACATTATTTCCAATCCATGAGCAAAGGATGTCTTTTCCATTTTTGTGTGTGTGTCATATATAATCTCTTTAATCATTTTTATAGGTTTTTTTTTGTAGAGATCTTTCACTTTCATGGTTGTTTATTCCTAGGTATTTTTTGTAAATATAAATGTGATTGCCTTCTTGATTTCTTTCTAGCTAGGTTGTTACTGGTGTATATACACACTACTGATTTTTGTACATTGATTTTGTATTCTGCAATTTTACTGAATTCATTTTGCAAACCAAATAGTTAATTGGTGAAGACTTTATGTTTTTCTAGATACAAGGTCATATCAACAACAAAGAGGAATAATTTGACTTCCCCTTTTACAATTTGGATGCTATGTATTTCTTTCTCTTACGTGATTGCTCTGGCTAGGACTTTTAGTACTATGATGAATAGGAGTGGTGAAAGTGACCACCTTTGTCTTTTTTCAGTCTATAGAGAAAATGCATTCAACTTTTCACCAATCAGTATGATGTTAGTGGTGGGGTTGTTTTACACCACCTTTATTATTTTGACATATGTTTCTTCTATGCCTAGTTTGCTAAGGGTTTTTATCATGAAGAGATGTTGAATTTTATCAAATTCTTTTTCTGAATCTATTGATATGATCATATGATTATTATCCTTGATTCTGTTTATGTGAAGTATCACATTTATTGACTTATGTGTGTTAAACCATCCTTGCTTCTCTAGTATAAAACCTCATTGACCATATTATATATGTTTTTTTGATGTGCTGTTGAGGGGATTGCTATTTTGTTGAGGATTTTTACA
Organism: Colobus angolensis palliatus; assembly: GCF_000951035.1. Lineage (NCBI taxonomy): Eukaryota > Metazoa > Chordata > Mammalia > Primates > Cercopithecidae > Colobus > Colobus angolensis. The sequence goes on from NW_012115132.1 coordinate 128,196, forward strand.
TCTATGGTCATCAGAGATAAAAACAGTTTCTTCTTGTGCTCTTGTCTGGGTTAGGTATCAGAGTGATACTGGCATCATAGCATAAGAGTTAGGAAAAATTTCCTCCTCCTGGACATTCTGGAACAGTTTTAGGAGGACTGGTATTACTTCTTTGTACATTTGGTAGAATTTGACTGTAAATCTATCTGGTTCTGAGATTTTCTTTGTTGAGAGACTTATTATTACTGATTAAATCTCTCTACTCATTATTGATCTGTACAGGTTTTCTATTTCTTCCTGATTCAATCTTGGGAGGCAGTATGCTTCTGAGAATTTATCCTCTAGGTTTTATAGTTTATGAGCATAGAGTTGTTCACAAAATCTTGTGTTTCTGTGGTAGGAGTTGTAACATCTCCTTTTTCATTACTGATTTTGTTTACTTTGATCTGCTCTCCTCTTTACTTGGTTAGTTTAGCTAGCAGTTTATCTATTTTGCTTATTTTATGAAGAACCAACTTTTCTTTTTGTTGATCTCTTGTACTGTTTTTGTTGTTGTTGCCACTATCTAGTTCTGCTCTGATCATTATTTCACTTCTGCTAATTTTGGGTTTGGTTTGTTCCTTGAGGTGCATCGTTAGATGGTTAGTTTTTAATTTTTATTTATTTATTTATTTTTTATTTAGAGACAGAGTCTCACTCTCTCAGGCTGGAGTGCAGTGGCGCGATCTCTGCTCACTGCAAGCTCGGTCGCCTACCAGGGTCATGCCATTCTCCTGCCTCAGCCTCCCGAGAAGCTGGGACTACAGGCGCTTGCCACCATGCCTGGCTAATGTTTTTGTATTTTTAGTAGAGACGACGGGGTTTCACCGTGTTCGCCAGGATGGTCTCAATCTCCTGACCTTGTGATCCGCCCGCCTCGGCCCCCCAAAGTGCTGGGAATTACAGGCGTGAGCCACCACGCCCAGTCTTTAAGTTCTGGGATACATGTGCAGAATGTGCTGGTTTGTTACATAGGTATATAGATGGTTAGTTTTTAGTCTTTCTGCATTTTTGATGTAGGCATTTAATGTTATAAACTTCCTTCTTAGCACTGTTTTTGCTGTATCCCAGAAGTTTTGGTTTGTTGTGTTTCCATTTCTGTTTGTTTCCAATTAAAAAAAATTTTTTTTCATCTAAATTTCTTTGTTGGCCCAGTAGTCATCCAGGAGCATGTTTACTTTCCATGTATTTCTATAGTTTCCAATGTTCCTCTGGGTATTGATTCTTAGAGTTTTCATGTTGTGATCTGAGAAGATACTTGATATGGTTTTGATTTTTTACATTTGTTGAGACTTATTTTGTGGCTTAAGACATGGTCTTAGAAAATGTTCCATGTGCTGATGAAAATAACGTAATTATGCAGTTTTTGGGTAGAATGGTCTGTTAGATCCATTTTGTCTAAAGTCCAGTTTTAAACCAATGTTTCTTTGCTAATTTTCTGTCTAGATGAACTGTCTCATGCTGTAAATGGGGTGTTGAAATACAATTTTGTATTGATGTCTCTTTTCAGTTCTAGTAATATTTGCTTTATGAATCTGCATGCTTCAGTGTTGGATGCATATATATTTAGAATTATTATAGCCTTTAGTGGAATTGATCTTTTTATCACTATATAACGACCCTCTTTGTCTTTTTTTTTTTTTAACCTATACTCTTTTATCTGATATAAGCTTGTTCTGCTTACCTTTGGTCTCCATTTGCATGAAATATAGTTTTTCACCCCTTTACTTTCAGTCTAAAAGGATCTCTACAGGTAAGATGAGTTTTGTAAGCAGCATACAGTTGAATTATGGTTTTTTTTTATTTTGTTCAGCCAATTTATATGTTTTCAGTGGAGCATTTAATCCGTTTATGTTCAAGGCTATTATTACTATGTGAGGTTTTGTTCCTTTCATACTGTTAATCATTTTCTATTTGTCTTATAAATTATTTTTCTCTTATAGTTTGTAATTGTGGTTTCATATTCTATAGTGGTGCCATTTGATTCCTTTCTTTTCCTTTGTGTGGCTGTTTTACCAGTGAGTTTTATACTTTCATGTGTTTACATGATGGTAAATGTCCTTTTGATTCCAAGCTTAGGACTACCTTGAGCATTTCTTTAGAGATGCACTAGTGGTGACTAATTTCCTCAGCATTTGCTTATTTGGGACTTTATTTCTCCTTCACTTATGAAGGTTAGTCTCACTGGATATCACATTCCTTACTGCCAGTATTTTCTTTATGTTTAATGTATCATCCCATTCTCTTCTGGCCTATAAGGTTTCTGCTGAGAAGGATGGAGTTTCCTTTGTAGATACTAGCTGATTTTCTTTTGCTGTTTTTAGAATTAACTCTTTCATTTTAACTTTACACAGTCTAATTTTAAAGTGCTGTGGCAAAGTCCTTTTTGCACAGTGCCTGGGTATCTAAATCTCTTTCTAGACTTGGTAAGGTTTTATCTATCATTTATTAAATTGCTTTTCTAAATTTTTTATCTTTCTTCAGGTTGGGATACTGATACTTCATAAATTCAGTCATTCTATGCTGTTTCAGATGCCTCAAAGTCTCTATTTATTCTTTTTATTCATTTTTCTTTATTTTCATGTAACTAGGTTATTTCAAAAAACCTGTTTTCAACTTCTAAAATTATTTCTTCCACTTGATCTAGTCTATTGTAGAAGCTTTTTAATGTATTTTGTATTTCAATCCATGCATTATTTAGTTCCAGAGTTTGTTGTTTTCAAGATCTCATTGGTAAGTCTCTCATTCATATCTTGAATTGTTTTCTGAATTCTTTGGTTTTAAGATTTCTCTTGTGTCTCACTGAGCTTCTTTTAAATCAATATTTTGAATTCTTCATCTGGGATTTCAAGAATTTTCTTTTGGTTAAGATCTATTGCTAGAGAATTACTGCTACTTTGGGGGTGTTATATTTCCTTGCTTTTCATGTTTCCTGTGTCTTTACATTGATATTCGTGCATCTGGTGTAATAGTCATGTCATCCTATTTTAACATTTATTTTTGTTGGGGGAGGCTTTTTCTTAAGGATGCATTGATGGTGTTGATTGGGTAGTGCTCTTTGGCTTTACTTGAGTGTGCAGTGGTGAAGTCTCTGATTTCTTTGGCTATAAACAGCATTAGTGGATGTGATGTATGATTTCCTCAGTGCATTAGGAACAGTTATTAGTGGAGGTTATAGTGAAGTTGTGCTGGGGCCTGGAGTGCCAGATTGGCACATCTTTAGACCTCACTGTTAGTGGTGGGCTACACATGCCTATCATTGTGCCCCAGGGTGCTGTATGCTGACATCTGTGTTGGCAATTTCAGGCAGGTTGATTCTTGGGTCTCTGGGTGGCCTTCTCAGATGCCAATTGTGGTAGTGGTGGAATATGAGGATGAGTGAGCTCTCTAGTCCCTGGGCAGCCTATATGGTCTAGGTGATGGCAGTAGCAGTGGTAAGATGTTCTTCTGGTTCCAAGCATTGTGTGCTTGTGTTGACAGTGGTTGGACTAGGCAACTACTGGAAGTGTGGGCCAATTTCCAGGCCAGCAGGTGGCGCTTGCAGGTAGGAGCCAACTGCGGTGGTAGCAGCAAGGTGTTTAGGCCCAATCTCCCTCTTCTGGAAGAAGTACTTCGCTGTCCCAGGTAGCGGATTCACTTGTGGAATGCTCAGGACCCTGGATTTTGTGCTTTGTCTCCAAGTGGGAGCAAAGCCAGATGGAGCCAGACTGGGCAGGCTGGTGCTCAGACCTCCCAATGGTGATTGCCTGGACCAGCAGTAACAGACAAGGGAAGGACAGTCATCAGGTACTTGGCAGAAAGCTCAGGTGCGGCTGACAGTTGCTACACTGAGGTCCTGGCAAGGGGAAGGTGGGGCCATCCCCAGTGGTCACAGTCTAGAGCAGTATGTGGGATATGTGAATCTCTCTCATGTCCTGGTCCTGATAGGGCTTGCTCCTCAGTCCTGGCTGTTGCAACAGACCTGGATTACCCATCAGACCCCACAGTCCATTCCTAGATCGCAACTCAGCCTTCAGCCATAGGGGCCCCTGCCCAGCTCAAGACCAAGCTTCCATGGCAACTGGAATCCTGCTCAAGTCTCAGCGGTGGGACCCACTTCCCAGCATCTGGTGGCTGCTGCCAACACCACAGTTCTGGCTGCAGAAGTTCACTCTGCCCTTGTGCCCAGTTCTGTAAGCAGTAGACCAAGTTTCCCTAATGCCTAGGAGCAGTACTATTAGATCACAGGACAGTACACAGTCTATTAAAAAGTTACAACAGAAAATGGTGTCTTGCTACAGCTGCTTAGGTTTCATAAAGGGAGTGAGACCTAAGGTATGTTCCCTCCCTGGGCGGTTCCTTCTCATAGTCTCCCAGCAGCTCCCTAAATTAGATTTAGGATTAGGGAGAGCCAAGATGCTCTCCCACGGCCTGGATTGCACAGTCCTCCAGTGGGAATGTGGACCAATGAAAGATTCTCACTCACCCTTTCTCCAGGTTAGAGAGTCACTCCCAACTCCTCGTTGTTTTGGGCCAAGCAGGCTGCCTGTTTTCCTTATCCATCCTCATTTTTTGGTGTTTCCTGTTGCATTTCTGTTGCATTTCTTTGTCCCTCTTGGATAATGTATTGAAAGTGTGACTGTCTACACACTATTTTGGCTCTTCTAAGTGGATGAGATGTACTTGAAATGCCTCTAGTCAGCCATCTTGATCTCTATTCCTTAAAACACTCATTCACCATTCACCATCAGACTATAATTTTTAATAATCAGTAGGATCTGTCTCTCCCCTTTACTCTTAGTATTACCATCATTATTCTGGTCACAGAGATTGCGTTAAGGAGGAGAAAGTTCCACGCCATGCTAATGAGTTTAAATTCTAAAAATTTCTAAATAACTTTTGGAATAGAGGCAGCCAGTTTTCCATTGTGATAGGGAAATGCCTCTCACCATTTTGCTCCGTATCTCAGGACAAGGGAGAGACTGCCTTCAAAAGAAGTCAACTGAGTCAGGTCAAAATAGGAAGGGAGAAACAGAATCCTAATAACATCACTCGAGTCTCTCAATCTAGCCATCATGTAGAAAATCCTAGGTGAAATTTGCCAGTATATAAACCAGAAATTTTTCTTTTCTTACATAATTTTGAATTGGGTTTTCTGTCTTGAAGAGGGCTGCCTAGTACAGAAGCCTACTGATAAAAACAAAACAAAACAAAACCCTTTCCTTGCTTGATCTCTAAGCCTAGTTATTCTCTCTCTCTCTCCCCCACCCTCCTCTGTGTCTTTCTCTCTCCCTGAAGTTTATAGGATTCCTGCAGTAGCAAAACCACTTTGCTGTTCTGTGACTTGGCTGATTTTTTCTCATTTACTTTCCTTTGCTAATACATAACTACTGTCTTCACTTGCCTATCTGCTCACAAAAAGCATTGATGGATGATGCAGGAAGTGAGGATTTGACAGGGAGTCTCTGCTCTAAATCAGATATATACTTCTTGTTAGTGCGTTAATCACTTTGAACATCTTATTGCTCACTTATCAATTATAATCACCTCGTTCATTTCTCTTCTCTGTGCTATCACCTGCCTATTCATAGAAGTTTGAGTAGGGTGTGTGAAGTAGTAAGATTCAGACAATGGGGATTATAGTGGAATATAATCCCGTACTAAATTGTAGTATGTGAATTTTTTTTTTTTTTTTTTACGGAGTCTGGCTCTGTCTCCCAGGCTGGAGTGCGGTGGCCGGATCTCAGCTCACTGCAAGCTCCGCCTCCCGGGTTTACACCATTCTCCTGCCTCAGCCACTGGAGTAGCTGGGACTACAGGCGCCCACCACCTCGCCTGGCTAGTTTTTTGTATTTTATTAGAGACGGGGTTTCATCATGCCGCTGCACTCCAGCCTGGGCAATAGAGGACACTGCCTCAAAAAAAATAATAAAGTGAAAACAAAACAAAACCAACACAAATAGCAACTCGATCACAAGAATTAGAACTTAATGCTCTAAAGAAATAAGTTTTGAAAAATGAGTAAGGAAGGGTCTCTCAGAACAAGGAGATCCAAATAGATTTTGTTGCATTTTTTCTACAACACAGTAGCTGCTTTAATTCTTACTTTAAACTAGGTAATCTAGAACAAGTCTCTGAGCATCAGTTCAACATATCTCCTAACATACTTCTATAGAGTTAGCGCAGAACATTGCACTTAGAAGGCTATAAATTGATACATTTAATTAGTATATACTTTCATGACTGAACATATGAATGGATGCTTATGATGATTATTATCTCCTGCAAAGTTATATAGTCTTTCTCATTTTGTTTTCAATGATTCACAAGGTCTTTTTTTTTTTTTCCAAGTTTTCCTAATCGCAACTATCCAACCCGCCAAGAGAATACCTGACCCACTCTTCTGATTTAATTTCTTTTTATGATACAGATATTTATCCAGAGATTTTCTGGTCAAAAGTCACAACTTTATCATAAAGCTGATATGTATATATCTGTCCATTCTCTATCTATAGTTCATTTTAGAAAGATTATGTATACATATAAGTGATAAAATATGGCATATAGTTTGACTCTGATTTCACTGTTGCATATCAAGAAGTACATGGCACTCTGACATTACATACAAACAACAACAACGATTCTTGGTCCCCTCTATCACTAGACATATAAAAGGTATATGAGAAGTGATTTGCTAAATTTTGACCAAAATTAGCTTTAACAGAATATGCCATAATACCAAATAGGATATCATCTATCATTTTCTACATGACTCAAATATTCTACTTCCCTTTTCACTTAGAAAATTAAAAAATTCGGCCGGGTGCGGTGGCTCAAGCCTGTAATCCCAGCACTTTGGGAGGCCGAGACGGGTGGATCACGAGGTCAGGAGATCGAGACCATCCTGGCTAACACGGTGAAACCCCGTCTCTACTAAAAAATACAAAAAACTAGCCGGGCGAGGTGGCGGGCGCCTGTAGTCCCAGCTACTCGGGAGGCTGAGGCAGGAGAATGGCGTAAACCCGGGAGGCGGAGCTTGCAGTGAGCTGAGATCCGGCCACTGCACTCCAGCCTGGGTGACAGAGCGAGACTCCGTCTCAAAAAAAAAACAAAAAGAAAGAAAATTAAAAAATTCATAATTTCTGTCTTCTATTTGTATGTCCTTTGCTTCTGTCGTGCAGCCCTAATTTGCTAAAGTGTACAAAATATAATATACCTTACCTCTTCATCCAAAATATGCTTACTATAAAAATAACAGCCAAGAGTCAAGATGCTTTTAGTGCCTATTTAATTCAGTGTCTATATTTTAAAGAGATTGGAATGGATTTTTAAAAAACGAAAACAAAACAAGTTGTTTAATATGCTCAAATAGGTGTTTGTCCCACTTTATTGTGTAATATAATCTGGATCCTAATCTATTGTATCATCAAATGTACAACACTGAACAAGTCAATTTGTTTCTGAGACTCTCAATTTCCTCATCTAATAAATGAAGAATTTCTAAATGTCCTACTAGCCGTATCTCTCTCTGACCCTGAAATTTAGGAAAAAAAGTAAAAAATGGTAATTTAACTAAGAAAAAAGAAGCTATATCATTTGACCCTAGTTAATTCCACTAATTTGAGAAATCAATGTAGCCTGAAGTAATAATCCAAATGAAAGCAAGAACTTACATGCACACAGGTGTTTACCATATTGTTCTTTATAAAACCCCAAAAGGAGGAGGAAGTAAATATTTGAGGACAGGAGAATGGTTAATCAAATTAGGTGGCATCCTCAACAGGATATTTAACAGCTGTAAATGATATTTAAGAAACAACATAAATTTTCTTATATTATTTGAGAAAAGCAGACTTTCATATTGTGTGTATTCTATGGTTTCATTGATGTGAAAATGTATATACATGTGGAAAATGGCTTGAAGGAATTATTCTATTTTATTAGAATGATGAGAAATATTTTTTAATAGTCCAGATCTTCTGTGATATTATTTTCATACAAAAATTAGTTCCCAGTTCTTTCTTCAAGGGGGATACTGTTTCCCTTTCTGAGAAGATAATCGATGACCCTCCAAGACTTGAGAGGAGTGATCCGAGTTTAGGAGATAGTAGAACCCACCTAGATCATGGTGAGTACTCTTCAGAAATCTAAATACACAAATTAACTTGGTAACGGGTTTTGAATCTCTCTAGCCGATATTAGAAATGGAAAGAAGATATAATCCAAGCTCACAAGTTTACAATTTGGAAGGGGAGATAGTTACACAATTAGCAAATCACATTACGGGTCATAAAATAAGAACTAAATTAGAGATGCATACATCACGCTGTAAGAGCATAGAAATTTAAGAAATGGTGGGGAGTTCTTTACAGAGAAGGGAGAATATGAAGGAATTATAGATAATACTGAAAAAAAATTGGAGTGGAGCATGGGAAGGGCTTTATAGACAGAAGGAGTAGCACAAAGAAAAGGAAACTGAAACTGTCTTTATAGTATAAAACAATCAGTGGTCCTGTGACTGCTCTAAGGAACCAAAAGGGAGAAGCTGTTAGCTAGAGAAGAGTTTATTTGTGATAAACCTTTTAATGTCATGTTAATTTAAAGTGTAGGCAATGAGTAGCCATATACAATTTTGAAAACCATGGAGAAATTCCAGGAATTCACGGTTGTTTAATATTTGAAAAGCAATCAATGCAAAACCTTAATTATACAATGCAGAATAAAAACCACATGATCATGTCAATAGACATAGAAAAGACATTTAACAGAATCTAACATCCTTTCATGATTTTAAAAAAACACTCAGAAAACTAGAAATAGAAGAAAAAAATTTTAAATCTCATGAAGGACATGCAGGTTAATATTACATTTAATCAGGAACAAGACATTGAAATTTGCCCCAGCTACTTCTATTCAACATTGTGTGGTGGGTCTACCTGTAGAAATTAGGTAAGTAAAAGCAATATACAGCATCCCAAATGAAAAGAAAGAAAACTATCTCTATTTGAATATGACTTGATCTTGTATATAGAATATTCTAAAGAATCCACTAAAAATTATTCAAACTAGGCCGGGCGCGGTGGCTCAAGCCTGTAATCCCAGCACTTTGGGAGGCCGAGACGGGTGGATCACGAGGTCAGGAGATCGAGACCATCCTGGCTAACACGGTGAAACCCCGTCTCTACTAAAAATACAAAAACTAGCCGGGCGAGGTGGCGGGCACCTGTAGTCCCAGCTACTCGGGAGGCTGAGGCAGGAGAATGGCGTAAACCCAGGAGGCGGAGCTTGCAGTGAGCTGAGATCTGGCCACTGCACTCCAGTCCGGGCGACAGAGCGAGACTCCGCCTCAAAAAAAAAAAAAAAAAATTATTCAAACTAATGAACTAATAATCAGAAAGGTTGTATTATATAAAATCAATATATAATAATTACCTGTATTTCTCTGTGCTAACAATGAATAAAAAATGAAATTAAAGAAAAATTTCTTTCATAATAGCATAAAAATAATTAGGAGAAGACCTTAACAAAGTAGTGTAAGACTTGTATACTTAAAGCAACAAAACATTGTGCTGCAAGAAATTAAACTTTTAAATAAATGGAAGGACATCCTATGTTTATGTATTGTAACATTTAATATTGAAAATACAGCAATACTCCACAAGTTTATTTACAGATTTAACACAATCCCTATCAAAATCCCAGCTGGATTTCTGCAGAAATTGATAAACTGATCCTAAAATGTATACGGAAATCCAAAGGACCCAGAATAGCCACAACCATGTTTACTAAGAAGGTCAAATTGAAGGACTCACACTTCCCAATTTCAAAATTTACTACAAAGCTATACTAATCAAGAATAGTGGTACTGGCACAAGAATAGCTATTTAAATAGAATGAATTAAAAGTCTAGTAAAAAAAAAAACTTCACATTTGGTTACATTTTTATTAGTTGACTTTTAACAATGGGTTATAAGATAATTCAATAGGAAACAAAGTCTTTGCAACAAATGGTGCTGGGACACCTGTATATCCACATGCAAAAGAATGGAAGGGAGCCTTTACACCACACATACACAAGAATTAATATTGATCATGGATTTAAATGTAAAAGCTAAAATTTATTCAACTTTAGAAGCCACCGTAGGAGTAAAATCTTTATGACCTTGGGTTTGGCGATATATTTTTGCATGCTATACCAAAAACGTTAGCAACAAAAGAAAAAATAGATACATTTGGTTAAAACAAAAATTTTGTGTTGCACACTGTACCATCAGGATATTGAAAAGACAACAAACAAAATGGGAGAAAACACTGGCAAAGCATATATTTGATAAGGAACTTGTATCCAGAATGTATGAATGACTTGTAACTCAGTAATCAAATGACAAGTAGCCCAATTTTTAAAAGTTGGCAAAGGATCTGAATAGACATATCTCTAAAGAAGATATACACGTGAGCAACACATGCATGAAAAAATGCTCAACATTGTTCGTTTTCACATAATCCAAACCACAATGAGTTCAGTTACTTTTCCACATTCGTTGAGCTGCCTCTAATCAAAAAGACAGATAAATATTAGAAAACATATGGAGAAATTAGAACCCTTATACTTTGCAGATGGAAATATAAAATGGTGCGGCTGCTTTGAAAAACAGCATTATTTTTGGTTTCTCCAAAGATTGAACATAAACTTCCCAGATAGCCATGCAATTTCATTGCTATGTATTTACCCAAAAGAACATCTGCTTCCCAAAAAACCTGTACATGAATGTTCACAGTAGTATTATTCAAAATAGTCAAAAACTGGAAACAACCCAAATGTTCAACTGATGAATGAATGAATAAAATGTGGTATATGCAAGGCAGGGAACGGTGGCTTACACCTGTATTCCCAGCACTGTGGGAGGCCAAGGTGGACAGATCACTTGAGCTCATAAGTTTGAGACCAGCCTGGGTTACATGTTGAAACCCTGTCCCTAAAAAAAAAATACAAAAATTAGCCTGGCATGGTGTTGCACACCTGTAGTCCCAGCTACTCAGGAGGCTGGGGGCATGGCTTGAACCCAGGAGGCAGAGGTTGCAGTGAGCTGATATCATGCCGCTGCACTCCAGCCTGGGCAATAGAGTCAGACCTTGTCTCAAGAAAGAAGAAGAAAAAAAAAAAAAAAAGGTGGCATATGCATACAATGAAATATACTTAGCAATAAAAAGTAATAAAGAATTGATGCATGCTATAACATAGATGAATTCTGAAAACATGCTAAGTGAAAGAAACCAGTCACAAATGACTACATAATTGTATAATTCAATTTCTATAAGATGCCCAGAATGGGCAAATCTACATAAAGTGAAGTAGATTAGTTTCCTAGGGCTGAAGGGAGGGAAGATTATGAAGGAAGGAGGGAGGGAGGGAGGGAGAAACTGCTAATGGGTATAGAGCTTTTTTTAGGGGTGACAAAAATGTTTGAAATTTAGATTGTGGTAGATGCTGCACAATTCTGTGAATATACTAAAGACTATTCAAAGTGTCCAGGGAATGGGATACTTTAAATGGGTTTTTTATATGGTGTGTGAATTATACTTGAAGAAAGGTGCTGCTTTTGTAATTTAATATATCAAATCATTCTGGAACTTAAATTCTATAAGGTATTTTTTTTTTTTTTTTTTGAGACAGAATCTTGCTCTGTTGCCCAGGCTGGAGTGCAGTGGCATGATCTCAGCTCAGTGCAACCTCCGCCTCCCAGGTTCAAACGATTCTCATGCCTCAGCCTCCCAAGTAGCTGGGATTACAGGCACGTACCACTACGCCCGGCTAATTATTTGTATTTATAGTAGAGATGGGGTTTTGCCATGTTGCCCAGGCTGGTCTTGAACTCCTGAGCTCAGGCAATCTGCCCAACTCGGCCTCCCAAAGTGCTAGGAATACAGGCATGAGCAACCACGCCTGGCCTCCATAAGGTATTCTTTAAAGCAATATAACAATCTTCAATGCCCATTTTATAAGGTGAGATATTACATGTTTTGCAATTATGCAAACTTAAAGTGAAAATGTCTAGGTGTCAGTTTAGAAATTTATGAAGGGATAAAAAAGTTTTTCCAAAATTCTTTTGTAGGTCATGCCAGCAAATCTGTGTGAATGGCACTGGATTTAAAGAAGGAAGTTTAATTGAATGGTTACTACCCTCAATCACAGGAGCAGTTATCAGCATTTCCATTGAGGCAATGGCGGTGGGAAAAGGAATGCAAATATTTATTCACCCATGCATAAACTCATGAAAGTAGGTAATCAAGACATGCTTATTAAATAAACCTTGGAAGAAATAATGTCTGAAGCACTCCACAGTTCCTGGCTCAATATCCTACACAGAATATTGCCACAAGACATTTCATGTTTAGAACAGAAATGAAATGTGTACATTTTCACAAAATCCTAGACTTTTTTAGTTTTTAACTTTCCCTTCTGCCTTAGCAATATTTCGCTTTGTTTCCTAACAAGCTGCAAAATAGACTGTTTAAAGATTGTTGTTACCTTACAGGTAGGATGTGGATGAGAAAAAAAAAAAATGGGTCTCAAAGGAAAGTGACTAGATGGTGGTTTTACTCAGATTATTTTTAGATTGAATGTGTCAGTTCTCAATTAATGGAGACCCCGTAAGAAGAAAATTTATTTTAGAAGGGAGTGGAAGAGAGCCTTGCTACTATCATGACCTCTCCTTTAGTCATGGGTAAACTGAAGGAATTTCTGACTACCCAGGGCCTACCTCTCCAATTCTAAGTCAGTGACAAAGCTCTGTTCTTCAAGAAAGCATATCAGGGCAACTTTGTTTAGGAAGTGAATCATCTCAGGGAATAGAGGTGTGGATGTTGCTTTCTTAATGTGCAAGTAGGCTTGGCCAATCTGTCATTGAAGCTCTGGTATACTGCATGCCTGCTTATTTAGGCTCATGAATAGCAATGCTAAGTTTTATCATTCAATGATTCACAAGGGAACTTAGTAGTTATTTGAATTAATGACAGGAAACATGTTATTTTAGTCAGAATGTATGGTAAAGACTAGGATGAATTCCTGTCCCATTCTCCTAATCCCTTGCTACAAGTTTCTAAAATCCCATCATTAGAGAGCTATCCCTTTGGGCCAGGCTGGGTGACTCATGCCTGTAATCCCAGCACTTTGGGAGGTTGAGGCGAGTGGAGCATTTGAGATCAGGAGTTCAAGACCAGCCTGGCCAACATGGTGAACCCCCATCTCTATTAAAAATATAAAAATTAGCCGGGTGGTAGCTCGCCTGTAGTCCCAGCTACTTGGGAGGCTGAGGCAGGAGAATCACTTGAGCCTGGGAGGTGGAGGTTGCAGTGAGCCGAGATCATGCTATTGCATTCCAGTCTGGGCGACAGAATGAGACCCTGTCTCAAAAAAAAAAAAAAAAAAGCGCCATCCCTTCGTGTTTAAGTTAGCCCTGCTCCTAGCTTCAGCTTTACAAAGCCCTTGGGAGCCATTAATTCATTAAGCATCCCATAATCATTAATACTTTATGATAGTAATCAATCAACTACAAACTCCTATTACTGACCACCAAGCATAAAGTTCAATCCTCATTTGTGTCTACAAAGAGTTTACAGTGTAATTGCAGATAATAAATTACATAGAAAGCTATTGCTATAAAAATTCCTTTATGAGAGTAAAATAAACAGAGCAAATATTAAAAGCTACAAGACTACCTAGAGACATGCTTTATCAATTCTTCCCTCTCTCATGAATTATCAGCTATTGTCTGTCTAGAAATATAATCTTTTTCATCTAAACAAATATCAAAAACAACCATTCTTTCAGGATATTGCTATCTCCTGAAGCACCACTTTGTGATTTTATAGTATAAAATTTGTAGAAAATGTAGTCTATAATTCCCTTCAATCCACCTTTTCTAAAATTCACTCTAGTCAGATGATACAGCCCCAACCACGTGACCAAAATATGCAATGATCTGCACTGCCCTGAACCTAATCAATGATGATGTAATTAGCCTATTTGATTTATCAGTAGGCTTTGGATCAGTGGTCACTCTCCCCTCTTTGAAATATTCTTCTAGCACAGCTTTTTAGGAAATCACACTTTCTTGGTTTTCTTAACTCAGTAACTGTTCTTGGTTTTCTTTTTTTAGGTCCTCCTTATCTTGCAGATCTCTAAATATTGAATGCTGAAGGCTTAATCCTATTACTACTGCATCCATTTCTGGAAGATGCCATCCAATTTCATGACTGACTTTCACTGCCATTTTTTGCTAACAACTTCCAAATTTATATGTCTCACTGAAACTCAGTATGTTCAGAACCAAACTCTAGGCCTTCTTTCCTAAACCTTTCACTTGTTCAGGATAAACACGTTAAAGTCCTACTTGACTCCCCTTGTCCTCTCGTATCCCGTATCTGCTTTTCAATAAATCTGAATTGAACTACAGATTCAGGACAATCTCTTCCAAAATATTTCTAAGGTATTTTCTGGGATTGGCAAGTTGATTTTAAATTATTTATGAACATGTAAAAGTTTAAGGGTAGCCAAGATTCTCAAAGAAGAAGAACAATGTGAGGATAATTTTCTACCACAGATTGATTGTGATGGTTAATTTTGTATCAGCTTGGCTTGGCTGTGGTGCCCAGATGATTGGTCAAAGAAACATGAGTCTCAATTTTGTTGTGAAGGTATTTTCTTAGACATTATTAACATTTACATCTGTAGACTCTGAATGAAGCAGATTGCTCTCCACGTTTGTAAACCTCATCTAATCAGTTGAAGGCCTTAAGTTAAAAGGACTGAGGACTCCCAAGGAAGAAGAAATTCTGCCTTCATACTGCCTTCCTACTTGAGACTGCTACATCAGCTCTTCCCAGGATCTTGAATCTCTAGCCTGCCCTGCATATTTTAAACTTGTCAACTCTCACAATTTCTTAAAATCTCTCGACAGTGGCCGGGCACAGTGGCTCAAGCCTGTAATCCCAGCACTTTGGGAGGCCGAGACGGGCGGATCACGAGGTCAGGAGATAGAGACCATCCTGGCTAACATGGTGAAACCCCGTCTCTACTAAAAATACAAAAACCTAGCGGGGCGAGGTGGCGGGCGCCTGTAGTCCCATCTACTCGGAATGCTGAGGCAGGAGAATGGCGGAAACCCGGGAGGCGGAGCTTGCAGTGAGCTGAGATCCGGCCACTGCACTCCAGCCCGGGCGACACAGCGAGACTCCGTCTCAAAAAAAAAAAAAAAAAAAAAAAAATCTCTCGAAAAAAAAACACACAAACACACACACACTCTGCTGCTTCTATTTCTCTGGAAAGCTCTAATACACAAGACTTATTATAAAACTATGATATTTAAGATTGTGTGGTATTAGCACAGATAAAGAATATCAAGTAGAACAGATAATTCAAAAGTAAACCCATACATGTATGGATACTAAATATATGACAGAGATGAAATTATAGAATCATTGGAAAGAAAAGACTTTTTAGTAAGTATGCTGGAGCAAGTTTAAACTTATATGGCTGAAAATGACATTGAATCCCTATCTCATCCAATCAAAAAATCAATTTTGAATTTAACTAAAATCAATTTAGTCAATGTTCATAACTTATTGCCAAATGTAAAAGGCAATCCTATAAAACTTTTAGAAAGAAATACAGAAGACTATCTTTACCATCTTGGTGTAGAAAATTATTTCACAAAAAATTATCAAAAGACTTTTATTGAAGGGTAAAAGAATGATAAAGTTGATTACGTTAAAACTAAGGATCTCAGTCATCATAAACTCCATTTTTAAAAGTGAAGAAATGGCCAGTCACAGTGGCTCACTCCTGTAAGTCCAGCACTTTGGGAGGCCAAGGCAGAAGGATGGCTTGAGCCTGGGAATTTGAGACCAGACTAGGCAACATAGGGAGACTCTTTCTACTAAAAATAAATAAATAAGATGAAATAAATGTGAGTCGGGCATGGTGGCACACAACGTAGTCCCAGCTACTCCGGAGCCTGAGGTGGGAGGTTTGCTTGAGCCCAGGAGAGGGAGGCTGCAGAGAGCCATGACTGCACCATTGCACTGCAGCCTGGGTGATAGAGTAAGACCCTGTCTCAAAAAAAGAAAGAAAAGCAAAAAAGGTTAGGGCACTCATGAGTTAGACTTTTGGTGAAAGTGCTACTACCCTGGCTGCAGAAAAACTACATAACCCAGAGCCAAAGGGCTCTGGGCTGCTGAATCTGCTTTTCTTTTCTTTTTTTAGACTGTGTCTCGCTTTGTCGCCCAGGCTGGAGTGCAGTGGCCGGATCTCAGCTCACTGCAAGCTCCCCCTCCCGGGTTCACGCCATTCTTCTGCCTCAGCCTCCCGAGTAGCTGGGACTACTGGCGCCCGCTACCACGCCCGTCTAATTTTTTTGTATTTTTAGTCGAGCCGGGGTTTCACCGTGTGAGCCAGGATAATCTCGACCTCCTGACCTCGTGATCCGCCCGCCTTGGCCTCCCAAAGTGCTGGGATTACAGGCGTGAGCCACCGCACCCAGCCTCTTGTTTTTTATCTGAGCTTCCAGAGTGGGGACCCAGAATCTTTCTCTCTGGCTGCTGCTGCCACTGGAGTCACCACCACGGTGGCACTGCCTCTGCAGGGGCACCTTCACCTCTGTTGCGTGCACCAACTCTTTCACCACTGTTTGCTTTGCCACTGCCACTACTGTAAGAGTTGTGGCCAGAAACCAGAATAAAGAAGAGAGTTTCTTATTTCCTCCTTCTGACTTTCAATCTTTTTCCGGTGCTTTCCAGAAAAAGCACTTTGAAAATACAGCTTACAGGATCCAAACTTCCCTAAAATATGTAGCAGAGAACAGAATAAAGGGAATCAAGCTGAGAGCAAATTAATAAATAATTTGCATACTCTCTTAAAGCAAGTTCTTATCATTCTTTATTCCTCAAATCTAACTCATTACTTGACCCTGCCTCTGAGCCACTGTTGGTGCAGTTTCTTCCTTTTAGGAGTCCTTAGCCTTCTGCCTGTGACTTCCTACAATCCAGTGTACCCTTCAAGTCCCCATTCAGATAATGTTCTGTACATAACACAGTCCTCCCAATTTTGAAGATCATCTTTCCTGGCCCTGTTCACCCACTATACTTTCAGAGTGAACTCTTGTACATGCTAATTTAATCTATAAATCTTCACAAAGAGGACTAAAAAAATAAGGCCTATTCTTTTAACGAGATTGAAGTCCCAGCAGGGCGCGGTGGTTCATGCCTGTAATCTTAGCACTTTGGGAGGCCCAGGCAGGTGAATTGCCTCAGCTTAGGGGTTTGAGACCAGTCTGGGCAACATGGTAAAACCCCGTCTCTTCTAAAAATATAAAAAATTAGCTGGACATGGTGATGCAGCTACTGAGGAGACTGAGGCATGAGAATTGTTTGAAACCGGGAGGTGGAGGTTGCAGTGAGCCGAGATCATGCCACTGCACTGCAACCTGGGCAAAAGAGACTTTGTCTGAAAATAAATAAATTAAATAAATGTAAAAATAAAGTCCTTCTATGTGGAGAAGTAGAAAACCAAATAAGCAAATACAGTGTCTTAAGTTTTATGTCAGACGTATGAGTTATGATTAGGTTTGGCCATGTGAGTGGAAAATAAATCTCAGGGTCTCAAAATCACTAAATGAAGAGGAAAAGTCAAGCTGGGACCTGCTTAGGGCAAACCTGCCTCCCATTCTGTGCCTAATAAAGATAGCCACATACCTTTCTCACAATTTGCCCACAAGGAAATTTCTTGCAGAGAGAGGACAGACAGAACTCTCATCATCCTTCTGCTCACTGAGATAAATGCATATCTGATTGCTTCCTTTAGAAAAGCTAATCAGAAACTCCAAAGAACGCAACTATTTGTCACTCATTTACCTATGACCTGGAAGCCCCCTCCCCGCTTCGAGTTGTCTTGCCTTTCCAGACAGAACCAATGTACATTTTACCCATATTGATTGATGTCTCATGTCTCCCTAAAATGTATAAAACCAAGCTGTGCCCCAACCATGTTGGACACATGTCATCAGGACCACCTGAAGCTCTGTCATGGGCCCATCCTTAACCCTGGCAAAATAAACTTCCTAAACTGAGATCTGTCAGATATTTGGGGTTCACAGTTACATTTAAAAGAAAACCCAACATAGCTTATAAAACATATAAATACATTTCTCTCCTATGTAAAAAATTATTGCCAGTAGAATAGTTCTGGTCTGATAGGGCATCTCCACAAAGTTCTCAGGAATCCATAACACAGGCTGTTGAGGTGTTTAGTCCCATAGGAAATGGAATATAGAAGCTAAGAGTCAAAGCACTACAGAGCTATGATGGACTTTAGATTTCTAATCCAACATTCTGTGTTACAGATGATGACATTCCTGTTTTTCTGCTCTGATATCCTCAATACATGGCTTCCATGCTCAAGGTCATCTCATAGTGCAAGCTATAATAGCTCGTGGATACCTAGTCAACACATCTTACAGGATAGGCCATCACAAGGAGGAACACAAAAGGGGAAGTCCTCCTCGCTGAGCCAGGTCCCTTTGGTGGCTCCCATACAGTACTTACACTCACATTTTATCGGCCAAAAATTAGTCACATGACCACATCTAGTTGTAAAAGATACTGGCAGATGTATTACTGTAGTATGTACAAAGTGACCGCAAATAAAATTAAAGTTCTGGTTCTAAAAAAAGAGGGAAGAATGGATACCCATTGGCAATAGGCATTCTTGGCCACAAGCATAGTGTTATGGGGTCAAAAACTCACATTTGGGAAGCCAGAGAAGGATTCCAAGAGGATATGATTTCTGCACTCGTCCTAGTTCACTCTGAGAATTACATGTATACATGTCTGTCTTCCCCACAAGATCGTGAGCCCTGAGAGCAGGCACTATATCCTCTTCATATCTATAACTTCTCAGGGGGGAGCTTTTTACAAAACAGAGCCTCAATTTATTTTTGATGAACTGAGATGAAGGTGATGAAGTTTTTGAAGAGGAAGAGGAAGAGAAGGTATGTCAGCTTTGCTAAAACTCTTACTGTCTTTTATCTTCAGGGAAAAAAATGCCTCAGGTTTCATATCACAAAGGGAGCTTACAAAAATAATTCTTGGAAACATTTGTAACCTTGTAACAATTAAAATGTCTTCTTACTAATGGTTGATCCACTTTTTACTCATCTCAATGAGCAAAAGTCCTTCCTCCCCCACTGTAACCCTAATCTCCACCCCAGCAGTCCTAACTTAGCCTGGAGCCTTAAAGAAAAGCCAAATTCACCTCAGGTTAAATCATAGGCTTTATGTAGGTAGAAATAGTGACTCAGGTTTGCAGAAACCATGACTTGCCATCCTTTCACAGAACATAGCTCTTGGAATAGGTATGACTATAAAACCAACATTTGGACACAGGTCATTATAATAACTGATTCCCAGATGAATCACATTAACCATTTCCAGATTTATGGGGTTATCTCAAGTTGAAAATGGCAACCACTAGTTAAAAGAGTTCAAAACCCAAACTAAGACAAGTCCTGACAACACGGGGAAATTTAAGAGCAGCTGCTGACAGACCTTCTCTTATTTCATCCCATTTCTTTCAGCTGGTTTGAGATTATACACAAAAAGAATCTTTGAGATGACTACTGATTTACCTAGAAATGAAATCCAAGCTCTAACAGCTATTAACTTCCTATTTTGTTTCATTTTCTATGACTAAGAAATGATTCTCCATACAGATGTTAATTATAGGAAAGCTGATGGAAACTTGGCTGCCATGTTCAGACACTGACCAAGTCTGGATCCGGCTGGAGACCTGGTTCAGTTTGAACCTTAGATTATATCTTGATTCTCTGAAATGCCTCTTCCCACTTTCCAATTCCGAGACAGCTTGATAGAGGCATGCCACCAGCTGCTTCAACTCCGACATTTCTGCATTATCAGTTGAGTGTGGAGGAGAGAAAGCAGACTGAACTCCTTCAGATTCTGCTTGGTAGACGTGGGAGTCAGGCTGGAATGTGGATTTCTGAGGATCCCTAAAATGTGTTCTTAAGTGCTTTTCAACAAACAAGCTTCTTAGAGCTTTTTCTTGTCCCTTGGGAATAAGAGATAATTTTTTTCTATTATACTTCCGGTTTTCAAATGTGATGATTTGTGAGGAAGCTACAAAGCCACGAAGTCCAACTTACTGTTTAGGACTGTGGAACTATCAAACAGGACAAACTGATAAGCTCACAAAGTCAGGTAACCTAAAGATAACCAGGAGTTGCTCATTCATCTCTTCAGCATGAGAAACACTTAAAGCACAACATCTTGAGGGAGGAAAGAGACAAGCTGCCCTTAAGAACAGAAGATGCTCTTTTCTTTAGGTAGGTCTCCAAAAATCACCAGCCCAGAACTTAAAATCCGTAACACCTAGGCGGTTGAGGTGTTTAGTCCTGTAGGAAACAGAAGACAGAAGCTAACCGTCAAACCATCACAGAGCTGTCACGGATTTTAGATTTCTAATCCAACATTCTTGTGTTACAGATGATGAAATCAGGACACAGAGAAATGTTTAAAATCTAGTCCCAATACAAATCACTAATGGAGAAGGACAGAGATCCAACACCAATTTCAGTACCTCAGGAAACCCAGTTATTTATTGCCACTTTTAGCATAAACAAGGCTGCATGTCAACTGACACAGTTTATCTGCTTTTGACTGGAATCACATCAGCTCGGCATGGTCCATTAGTTTCTCATGGTAAGACGAAATAAGAATCAGATGAATATAAGATGGTCTAATGGAAGAAAAAATATGACTCTAATCTTGGCTCTATTAACCTTTAGCAAATTGGGCAAGCCACATAAAGCCTCTGAGTCACAGCTTTTTCATCTACAAAACAGAAGATAATTCTCACCTGAATTGAAAGGATTCCAGATGAGGTATGAAAAGAAGTCAACATAGCGTTTTGCCCTGTTTGTGCTCAATAAATAGTAATTATTGTTGTTGTTGTTAAGTACCAGAAAGACAAATTGCCAAATTGAAGTTGAGAGGGTAACTGGCTGAATCCTTTCTGTACATATTGCCAACTTTACAGAGAAACTGTTTTTTCCGTTTTTGAAGAAACCCTAGCTTGTCTACCTGGGAGCTCGTATTCAATCCTTCACTTAAGCTCTTGAATCCTCCAATGAAATGCTGCTCAAGCCTTCTTGTCCTGAATTACACCGTGTTCTTGGATACACTTGCATCCCACATACATTTATTGTGTTCTAAATGTTTCTGGGGTTGCCATGGTTTCAAATACTTATTTCTAATCTGCAGCAGAAAGTTTGAACTAAGTTTACTAGTTAAAGGGAGGGAAGAGACATGATCATGACAGATTTTACTGTTTTATATTTGGTCACAAATTACCAATCAAACCTTATATTTTTCTTATTTATAAAATGGAATCATTATATACCCACCTCATGTTCTTCATATTTATAAAATAGGACCATTATATGCCCACTTCATAAGTTTGTCATGAGAATTACAAAAACTAATACATGTTATAACATGTAGCTTTCAGTGTATCAGGTATTTAATACATATGATTATTCTTTATTCCCCAGGATGTCCTATCATAAACACTACATTACCATTAGTCTGGTTAACTCATCCTATCATAGACACACAGATATTTTTACCTTTCTTTTCTCTGCTGTCTTTCCAGGCAGGTTTTTTTCCCCCCTCTCCTTTTTAACTACTTAATCAGTTGTAATTAGCAAACAGTAAGATTCCTTTTATTCCTGGTTTTTTGTTACTGGTTTTATTTCTCTTTATTACACCACCTGAACTAAACTGCTAAATCATCAGGTACGCAAGAAAAGATCCCAGAGAGGACAGACTGTCAGTCTTAGTCATTTACATAATTCCACTGTTGAGCAAAAAGCCAGACATGTAATAGGCATTCAGTACGTATCAAGAGTTAGGCATGTGACTTTAGAATCTGAAATCTTCTTGCTACCTTTGGACTTCAGACAAGTTACTTAACCTTTTTCATCTCAATTTCCTTATCTGGAAAATAGAGAAGGATGGAACTTTCCTCCCTGCTGTGTTGAGGATTGTGAACTGAAATTTATGGGAGGTCATTATTTTGGGCTGAGCCCCAACAGAACGGACAAAATCAAAATGGAGCCACTTACGCTAAGATTCCACATCACCAAACCAAAACCACATTGTTATCTGCTCTTCTGAGAAATCAGGAGACAGATCATAGTCAAATTCCCACACAGGCCAGTTTTAGCCAGTATGAATGAGGAAATCCCCTCTGCTTTAACACTAATAAGGAAAATTACCAGAAACAACCTGATGTCAGCCAATCTGCTTTTTGTATTATGCATT
The DNA here is from genome assembly GCF_000951035.1 of Colobus angolensis palliatus. Classification (NCBI taxonomy): domain Eukaryota; kingdom Metazoa; phylum Chordata; class Mammalia; order Primates; family Cercopithecidae; genus Colobus; species Colobus angolensis. Next base: position 150,588 of record NW_012115132.1, read on the forward strand.
TCTTTATTCCTGCTCAAGCTATCTGATAAAAACCAGCCATTCTGCCATGGCCATAGGAGTTCCTTATCTAAATCTTTAGATGAAATGCTGCCCAGTGCATAAATAGCTAACAAAGGCCAACTAGATCTTTAAATTCAATTTGTTGAAATTTTATGTCTTTCTCTTTTTTTTTTTTTGAGATGGGGTCTTACTTTGTCACCCAGGCTGGAGTGTAGTGGCATAATCACTACTCATTGCAGCCACTAGCTCCCAAGTTCAACTAATCCTCCAACCTCAGCCTCAAAATTACCTGGGGCTACAGGCACATGCCACCATGCCTGGCTAATTTTTAAATTTTTTGTAGAGATAGGTCTCATTGTGTTGCCCAGGCTGGTCTTGAACTCCTGGGCTCAAGTGATCCTCCCACTTCGGCCTCCCAAAGTGCTGGGATTAAAGGCATGAGCCACCATGCCCAGTCACATTTATTTTTTATTTATTTATTTTTTATTTTTATATTTGTTTGAGATGGAGTCTCGCTCTGTCGCCCAGGCTGGAGTGCAGTGGCCGGATCTCAGCTCACTGCAAGCTCCACCTCCCGGGTTTAAGCCATTCTCCTGCCTCAGCCTCCCGAGTAGCTGGGACTACAGGCACCCGCCACCTCGCCCGGCTAGTTTTTTGTATTTTTTTAGTAGAGACGAGGTTTCACTGTGTTAGCCAGGATGGTCTCGATCTCCTGACCTCGTGATCCGCCCATCTCGGCCTTCCAAAGTGCTGGGATTACAGGCTTGAGCCACTGCGCCCGGCCACACATTTTTTTTTTAATAAGATAAAATACAAAATGCTTAGCAGGTTGCATATGTAAAAATTTTACATATTTATGGTCATTACAACTAAATAACTGTTAAAGTATCACACATAATTGGCAGAAAATGCACAGGTAATTTGATATTATTTACCCTCTAGATCAAGGATTAGATGAACAGCTAGCTCAAGGCTTTTACAAAGAGGGTTAGATGGACAGCTCCCTCCTCTGACCCTTTACAAAAGGGCACCCCAGGCAAACCACACTTTCCTGTTATAACAATGCATTTGTACAGGCACTTTATTTCATTTGGAATGCCACTTCCTTTTCAACTTTCAGAAATCCTATCTTCCTTTCAAGGTTCAAACTGAATACACAGATCATCATCATGTCTTCCTGGATTCTCCAGCCACCTGCCTCCCACAGTCCCCTTCTCTCCCTTCAAAATACGCAAGTCTCCCCATCTCCCCAACTTCCACTATTCTGTGACAACCTGCTCACACCTCCCTGGCAGCACTGAATATAACTACTTGGCTGGCTTCTATGGCTTATCTCTATTAGATTAGAGACTTCCTGCCAGCCAAGTCATCTTCATTGTTTATCTCCCAGAGTAGAGAACACAGCAGACCTCTGTTCCATTCCATTGGATACATTGGATTGATTAAGTTGGAATTGACAGCAGTTTGTGAAATCATTTGCCTCTGCTGTGTCTCATTGCCTTGTTAATTTGACAATTTACTCTGATTACATCTTACTGGAAGCGTATGGTCAGTTTCGTTTCTAGAAATTTGTAATTAAAACAATAAATAGGATTGAATGGGGTGGGGCTGACTTAAGAGTGATTATAAAGGGATTTAAAAGCAGTATTGTAGAGACATGCAAATCAGTACTAAGATTCCACCTCACCTTGTAAAGTCTCTATTCTTTTTTAGGAGCTGATGAACTGAACACAAGTTTTGGTGTAATTAACAAGCTGCCTGGAATATGCATGAACTCCCCTAATTTTATGGATGCCTTTAATTCTGAAAGCATCTTCTGGGAGAGCTTAGTCTTTTCCATAAGTATGGATTTGAAAGCAAGCAGAATGGAAATAAGTCTGTGTTGTTCACATGTGCTTTATTTATGTGCACTTAAAAGTTTTAAAGAAATTTTTTTTTTTAAAAAAAAACCTTTTAATATAACTCTTTTGTAAAATACTTAAAAGAAAATGTTTAATGATTTTAAAAAATCTTAGAGAAAAGAGCCTTCCATTTCTCCCCCCCGCCCCAAGACAGAGTCTCACTGTCACCCAGGCTGGAGTGCAGTGGCACAGTCTCGGCTCCCTGCAAGCTCTGTCTCCTGGGTTCAAGCTATTACTCTGCCTCAGCCTCCCGAGTAGCTGGGATTACAGGCACTCACCACCATGCCTAGCTAATTTTTGTATTTTTAGTAGAGACGGGGTTTCACCATGTTGGCCAGGTTGGTGGTCTCAAACTCCTGACCTAGTGATCCACCCACCTCAGCCTCCCAAAGTGCTGGGATTATAGGTGTTAACCACCATGCCCGGCCCTCTCATTACATTTCTAAAAAATATTTGCACAATTAAAATGTCTCCATGTGGGCTGGGTGAAGTGGCTCACACCTGTAATTCCAGCACTTTGGGAGGCCAAGGCGGGCAGTTCAAGACCAGCCTGGCTAACATGGTGAAACCTCGCCTCTAGGAAAAATACAAAAATTAGCAGGGTGTGGTGGTATGCAGGTGTAATCCCAGCTACTCAGAAGACTGAGGCATGGATGCCTTGAACTCAGGAGGCAGAGGTTGCAGTGAGCTGCACTCCAGCCCAGGTGACAGAGCGAGATTCTGTCTCAAAACAAAACAAAACTCCATGCACATTGGTATTATATTTTAACTTTTTTTGAAAAGCATATGGACCTCTTTCTGATTTTTAATGTCTTGAAAATAAACACTCTTATTCTATATAAAGTAGTATTTTGAAATAATACTTCAATTGACATAACATACATGTTACGAGAAAATGAGCCATATTAACATTGTGTGAATAATTGTAAATGAACTCATCACATTTTGAAAATGCCCCATGTTTTGAAGACCAGTGTATTAGTCTGTTCTTACACTGCTAATAAAGACACACCTAAGACTAGGTAATTTATAAAGGGAAGAGATTTAACGGACTCACATTTCCACATGGCCGGGGAGGCCTCACAATCATGGTAGAAGGTAAATGAGGGACAAAGTCACGTCTTACGTGGTGGCAGGCAAGAGAGCTTGTATAGGGAACTCCCACTTATAAAAGCCTCAGATCTCGTGAGACTTACTTACTGCCAGGAGAGCAGTATGGGGGAAACCACCCCCTGATTCAATTATCTCCACCTGGCTGCTTCCTTGCCAGGTGGGGATTGTTACAATTCAAGCTGAGATTTGGGTGAGGACACAGCTGAACCACATCAGCTAGTGCGCTGCATGAGTCTGTGCCTCCTTTGAGGTCTAAAAATCAAGCAACCTCTCAGGGTTACACAACTGATCGTATTCTCAGTCTCTCTGTGCTTCCCAATTAACTGGGATACTGTTGGTACCTCTCTCATAAAGTGGACATGAGAATTAAAATAGAAAATGAGGCCTGGTGCAGTGGCTCACGCCTGTAATCCCAGCACTTTGGGAGGCCAAGGCGAGCAGATCATGAGGATAGGAGATTGAGACCATCCTCAGGTGATTGAGACATTCTCAGGTGTCTCAAAATACAAAAAATTAGCCAGGTGTGGTGGTGCATGCCCGTAGTCCCAGCTCTCGGGAGGCTGAGGCAGGGGAATCGCTTGAACCCAGGAAGCGGAGGTTGCAGTGAAATCATGCCACTGCACCACTCCAGCTTGGTGACAGAGTGAGACTCAGTCTCAAAAAAAAAAAAAAAAGAAAATGCACATAAAAGGTTTAGCACAGTGCCTGATTCCTACAAATACTCAATAAACATTTCTTTTTATTGCTAAAATATATGTTAAGTTTCCACTCTTTTCTTTCTCTTTTCTTCCACTCTTTTCTTCTCCTCCTTTATTTAGAAGAAACCAAAAACCTGGAAAAATTAAAAATACCTTCTAACTACTGATGGCAGGAAGTTGGCCACTCAAAGCAAATAAAAATTGTTATGTTTCTGAAACTGCAGTTAACCAAAACATTCTATTAATTTTGACACTTAAAAGGCTAACGATTCTAATTCCCAAATGGAGTTTGGAGTCTTACACTGATCACATAAACTTTCAGCTTCGCATTGAGGTGGCCTAAAGGTTATCAACCAGGAGGGTGGACAGTGGCTTTGAGCTGGCTATCCTGGATCTGCAACTTGAACAACCAGTTTTCACTGTCTCAATTGATCTGCTTCTTTGTCTTCAAAACCACTTCTATTTATTTTTCAAGAGTTCAAAAGTTACTTCCTCTCTGTGTTTTCTATTTGCCCCACACATGTTCAGAAGGATGAATGACCCTGTCTCAGTGTTTCCACTGCGCTCTCTTAATATTTCTATATTATCTACTCTGAACCTACTCTCTATCTCTATCTACTATATACTACTCCATACCTCCTGCACTCTAGACCTTCATCTACTATATATCAACTATATCTATTCTATACCTACTTCCATCTACAATATGCCTCTATTAGTATAGAGGTTAATGTGCTCTTTATTTTTTATTTTTCTGAAACAGTTTCACTCTTGTCACCCAGACTGGAGTGCAGTGGTGCAATCTCAACTAACTGCAACCTCCGCCTCCAGGGTTCAAGCAATTCTCATGCCTTAGCCTCCTGAGTAGCTGGTATTACAGGTGTTTGCCACCATGCCTGGCTAATTTTTGTATTTTTAGTAGAGTCGGGGTTTCACCATGTTGGCCAGGCTGGTCTCGAACTCCTGACCTGAGCTGATCCGCCTGCCTCGGCCTCCTAAGGTGCTGGGATTACAGGTGTGAGCCACCGCACCTGGCCTCATTATTTATTTTCTAAACATGAAAGCAGGACTATTGTATCTGACCATGTTAATATGTATATCCTTATTAGATGATGTTTCGGAGATTCAATAAAGATTGTCTTCCAAGAAACCAGAGGACCTAGGATTTAGGTTGTTCATTAATTGTGTCACCATGAGGAGGCTGCTTAATCTTTAGACCTTAGTTTCATTTGCCTAAAATGTTAATTTGGACTACATATGCCATGTGACCCCTTTCAGTTCCAGAACCCTATGAGTTTGTAAATTAAGTAAATTAAAATCTGCATTTTTGTTACCTCTTTATTTCAAGAGTTAGAAGACCAGGGCTCAGAGAATTTCAGCGATGTTAATGGGCCTTAGCAAACAGAGCCTGGCATTTCAGATGGGCTCTGGAATCAGAATGCCTAGGCTGGAGTTTCTCCTCCATCACTTGCTCTATGATTTTAGGCAAGTTGTTTAAACTTTCTGTGCCTCTGTTTCGTTATCTATAAAATGGGAATAATAATGCATATCTATGGCATATGATCTTCATATAAAGATTAAATAACACATGCAAAGTGCTGATTCATTCATAAGTATTACATGTTAGGTTTCATCTTACCCTGATATCTCACACCAGTTTATAAGACAGCAGGTCCTGGAACTTAGCCTCCTCACCACACAGATAGTGCTTTTGAAACTATACCACATGCTCTCCAATATGGTGGTTTAATTAATTACAAACATATACATACATACAGGGAGATCGAGCCTGCTATGTATGCAGCACTGTGCTAAGCACTTTTCTCTTTAACTCTCACAATGATTTTAATGTGAATATTACAGGTCCACGATACCTTAGGTGCAATTTCAAAATCAAAGAAGCTCCAAACACCAAAAGTACTTCAAAATTCATTGGATGACTTGAACTCCCCTAGAGGCAAAATCTGCCTTGATTGACATAAAGCTATTTGTAGACATACTTTATTCCATTTAGTGTGAATATTTATCTGATTCACTATAGAAATATTATTAATGATATATTTGGTTGTCTTTCTTTAGAAATAAGAGCCTCCCTCTGTTGCCCAGGCTGGAGTGCAGTGGCACAATCATAACTGCTGGCTCGAACTCCTCGCCTCAAGCGATCCTCCTGCCTCAGCTTCCTGAGTAGCTGGGACTACAGCTGCAGGTCACCATGCCCTACTAATTTCTTTTTTAAAATTTTCTTAGAGAGAGGGTCTTGCCATGTTACCCAGGCTGGTCTTGAACTCTTGGTCTCAAGCCATCCTCCTACCTCCCCAGCTTCTGGAGTAGCTGGAATTACAGATGAGAGCAATATCCTTTATAATGCAATACTGTCCCAAATCACCTGATAATGTTAATATGCATTATTACATTGTTAGATAATTATATGATTTGGATCTGTGTCCCCACCCAAATTTCATGTTCAGTTGTAAAACCCAATGTTGGAGGTAGGGCCTGGTAGGAGGTGACTGGATCACAGAGGCAGTTTCACATGAATGACTTAGCACCATCCTTTTGGTGCTGTTCTTGTGATGAGTGAGTTCTCATGAGATCTGGGTTTTGAAAAATGTGGAGCACTTCCCCACCTCTCTCTCTTGCTTCTGCTTCAGCCGTGTGATGTGGCTGCTCCCACTTTACCTTCCACCATGATTGTACGTTTCCTGAGGTCTCCTCAGAAGCTAAGCAAATGCCAGCATTATGCTTCCTGTATAGCCTGCTGAATCACGAGCCAATTAAACCTCTTTTCTTTATAAATTACCCAGTCTCAGGTATTTCTTTT
>NW_012115132.1:158425-160551 GCF_000951035.1 Colobus angolensis palliatus
GCCTATAATCCCAGCACTTTGGGAGGCCAAGGTGGGGGATTGCCTGAGCTCAGGTGTTCAAGACCAGCCTGGGCAACATGGCAAAACCTGTATCTACAAAAATACAAAAAGTAGCTGGACGCAGTGGTGTGCGTCTATGGTCCCAGCTACTCAGGAGGCTGAGGTGAGAGGATCTCTTGAGTCCAGGAGGCAGAGGTTGCAGTAAGCTACGACTGCAACACTGCACTACAGCCTGGGTGACAGAGTGAGACCCTGTCTCCAAAAGAAAAGAAAAAATAATAAAATGACGTGGCTATCAAACAGTGGAGCTGGTATTTCAATCTATGTCTAGCTGACTTAGAACCCAAAACTTTATCTGCTTGTCTTAAAGATATTTGCAATTGCGAGTACAATATTAACAAATAAGTCATCGATTTAAAAAAATTCTCTGTAATAAATTAGTCAATGTTACAGACATGTAAAATTTTCTAATAGAGTTGGAAATATTTTCAGTTTGGGGGGTCAGAACATTATTTGACTTACTTTCTTCTCTTCAGAACCTACGTGTTCTAAAGGAATACTCAAAACTATTGAATTTTTATTATTTTTCTTTAACTATTCTCTTTAAACAGTAAGAATTGTGTTATTAATATGTGAACTAAACAGTCAGAAATAGATAAGCTAGTAAAGAAAACACACACAAAAGAAAACAAAAGTGTTTATCATTAATTCCGTTTTTCTCTTTTTATAAGGCACTTTAGCAAATTATCTCCCAAGGCCTATCTTAGCATGATCCAGTTGGGTCCTTTGCCACAATGAGAAGCCACAAGATGAACCATCAGATTTAAAAGGCAATAAATATACTACAGTCCAGTTTCCTGGGAAAGATAAAATGTTTTGAATTTGACTTCCTCTCTATCCCTAAAATTACTTCGGAAAGAAAATACTGATGAATTCCTCATTGGTCTTTTTCCTTTGTATGTTTTGTTAGTTGTTTTTTTCTGAAAAAGCAACAAAAAAGCAGGCTGTGAAAAGTTGTTGTTCATTAATGAAACTCAAAAAGTAGTCAAATCCCTTTGAAGTTTAAGACAGCATCTGTTCCAGTGTCCAAAGAGAGTAGAAAATTAACAACTCTATCACATGGCTTTGAATGTCAAGTTACTGCCACCCAGAAGTTGCAGGTGCAAGGATATAGTTTTGTTTTATAAAGCATACCTGTGTGTGTGTGTCTGTGTGTCTGTGTGTGTGCATGTGTACAAAATAAGTACCAGGTCTTAAAAAATTTCATGTTTTTAACTAACTTGCAAATATACTGAGACTTATTAAGCTAAAATTGTCTTCAGGTGGATTTTTCTCAGTTATCTGTCAAAAACCATTTAGAGTTCAGTCAATAATGATCCGGGTCCTACTGTAGAAAATGAAAACTTTCTAGTGGACAACTTCACTTTACCAGTTCAGCTACTTGAAAGAAATATATTTAATAGTGGGAAGTCAGATTTAAGCAGCATATAGAAGATGCTTATATCTCTTCTCTTTCTCAGTCAAGGTTTTTAAAAGTTCCATTCGAATATTATAAAAATAATGATAAATACCATATTTTATTTTTATTTATTTATTTTTTTGAGACAGAGTGTCACTCTGTCACTAGGCCCAGGCTGGAGTGCAATGGCGCTGTCTCAGCTCACTGCAACCTCCACCTCCCAGGTTCAAGTGATTCTTGTGTCTCAGCCTCAAGAGTAGCTGGGATTACAGGCATGAGCCACCACACCTGGCTAATTTTGTATTTTTAGTAGAGATGGGTTTCTTCATGTTGGCCAGGCTGGTCTGGAACTCGTGGCCTCAAGATATCAACCTGCCTTGGCCTCCCAAAGTGCTGGGATTACAGGACTGAGCCACCGCCCCCAACCCCTTATTTTAACTTCAACTTTATATATATATAATATGAGCCACCACACCTGGCTAATTTTGTATTTTTAGTAGAGATGGGTTTCTTCATGTTGGCCAGGCTGGTCTGGAACTCGTGGCCTCAAGATACCAACCTGCCTTGGCCTCCCAAAGTGCTGGGATTACAGGACTGAGCCACCGCCCCCAACCCCATATTTTAACTTCAACTTTATATATATATAATATATAAGATAATCTATTAT
>NW_012115132.1:160690-178058 GCF_000951035.1 Colobus angolensis palliatus
ATATATAACATATATAACTTTATATATTATATAACTTTATATATATTATACAACTTTATATGTTATATGTAGGCATTAATTTGTCAGTACTCTTTTTTGTTTTTTAAGGTATAAGGTTACGTCATTTATTTGTGACCTTTCTTCTGTTATAATGTAGACATTTATTACTATGAACTTCTCTAGTAGTATTCCTTTTGCTGTATCCCATAAGTTTTGGTAAGTTGTAGTTTCTTTTCATGGGTCTCAAGATATTTTCTAATTTTCTTTTTGACTTCTTATTTGACTCAATGATTATTGTAGACTGTGTTGCTTAATTTATACATATTTGTAAATCTTCCAGTTTTCTTTCTTCTTTTTTTTTTTTTGAGACAGAGTCTCACTCTGTCACCCAGGCTGGAGTGCAGTGGTGCATTCTCCACTCACTACAAGCTCCACCTCCTGGATTCACGCCATTCTCCTGCCTCAGCCTCCCGAGTAGCTGGGACTACAGGCGCCTGTGACCACGCTGGGCTAATTTTCTGTATTTTTAGTAGAGACGGGGTTTCACCGTGTTAGCCAGGATGGCCTCGATCTCCTGACCTCATGATCCGCCCACCTTGGCCTCTCAAAGTGCTGGGATTACAGGCGTGAGCCACTGTGCCCGACCAAGTTTTCTTTCTTCTATTAATTTCCAGTTTCATTCCATTGTATTCATAAATGATATTTGATATGACTTTAGCCTTTTTACATTTATAAAGACTTGTTTTATGACCTTACATGTAGTATATCTTGGTGAAAGATCTGTGAGCACATGAGAAGAATGTGTATTCTTCTGCTATTGGGTGTAATGTTCTGTACATGTCATTTAGGTCCATTTAATCTATAGTGCTATTTAAGACCTCTATTTCTTTATTAAAAGCCCAGGGCTGGACAGCTCCAGTGGTGATTTATTCCAAATATTTAAAGATAGATTAATGCCAATTCTTCTGAAACTCTTCTAATAAATTGAAGAGAAGGGAACACCGTCAAGCTCATTTTGTGAGGCATTACTCTGATACCAAACATAAAGGAATCACAAGAAAAACAAGAACAACTATAAACAAATATCCCTGATGAATATAGATGCTAAAATCTCCAACAAAACATAGCAAACCAGCCAGGCGTGTAATCCCTGCACTTTGGGAGGTCGAGGCAGGTGGAACCCCTTAAGTCAGGAGTTCGAGGCCAGCCTGGCCAACATAGCGAAACCTCGTCTCTACTAAAAACACAAAAACTAGCCAGGCATGCTGGCGTGCACCTGCAATCCCAGCTACTCGGGAGGCTGAGCCAGGAGAATCACTTGAACCTGGGAGGCAACGTCTTCAGTGAGCCGAAGTCACGCCACTGCACTCTAGCCTCGGCGACAGAGTAAGACTCTGTCTCAAAAAAACAAAAACAAAAACAAAAAAACACAGCAAACCGAATCCAAAAACAAATTTAAAAGATTATATACCATGATAAAGTAGGATTTATCCCTGGGATTCAAGGATAGCCCAATATACAAAAATCAATTAATGTGATATACCACATTAACAGAATACAGAAAATAAACCACATGAGATCAATCACATCATCTCAACAGATTCAGAACAAATGTCTGGCAAAATTCAACACCCTTTCACAATAATAAGTCTCAACAAAGTCAAACCAGGAGGAAATTACTTCAACTTAATAAAGGACATTTATGAAAAACTCAAGCTATCACCATACTCACAGGTGAAAAACTGAAAACTTTTCTTCTAAGATCATGATCAGGAACAAGCCAAGGATGACTGCTCTTACCACTCCTATTTAAAATAGCACTACAAGTCCTAGCCAGAGCAATTAGTCAACAAAGACACAAATGGGAGCTAAATGATGAGAATTTATGGACACAAAGTGGGGAACAATGGACACTGGGGCCCACCTGTGGGTAGAGGGTAGGAGGAAGGAGGAAACCAGAAAAAATAATATAACTATGGAGTACCAGGCTTGGTATCTGGGTGACAAAATAATTTATACAACAAACCCTTGTGACATGAGTTTTCCTGTATAACAAACCTGCACATATACCCCTGAATCTAAAATAAAATTAAAAAAAAATACAAATCAGAAAGGAAGAAGTAAAATTGTTCCTGTTTGCAGATTATATGGTCTTATATATACAAACTAAAACCTCCATTAAAAAATCTGTTAAAACTAATACATAAATTTAATATAGTTGCAGGATACAAAATGAACAGCAAAAAATCAGTTGTCCAATATACTACCAATGCATTATGTGAAAAGTAAATTGACAGGGCTGGGTGCGGTGACTCACGCCTGTAATCCCAGCCCTTTGGGAGGCCGAGGTAGGTGGATCACGAGGTCAGGAGTTCAAGACCAGCCTGGCCAAGATGGTGAAACCCCATCTCTATTAAAAATACCAAAAAAAAAAAAACAGAAACAAAAATTAGCCAGGCGAGGTGGCAGGCGCCTGTAATCCCAGCTACTGAGGAATTGAGGGAGGAGAATCACTTGAACCCGGGAGGTGGAGGTTGCAGTGAGCCGAGATTGCGCCACTGCACTCCAGCCTGGGCAACAGAGCAAGACTCCATCTCAAAAAAAAAAAAAAAAAAGGAAAAGGAAATAAGGGAAATTTGAAATACATATTTCAAATAGTACCAAAAAATAAAATAACCAGGCATACTGGCTCATGCTTATAATCCCAGGACTTTGGGAGGCTGAGGCAGGAGGATCACTTGAACCCAGGGGTTTGAGACCAGTCTGGGCAACATAGCAAGATCTTGTCTCCACTTAAAAATTTTTTTTTTTAATTAGCAGGGAATTGTGGTGTGCCCCTGTGGTTCCAGCTACTTGGGAGGCTGGGGCAGGAGAGTTGCTTGAGCCCAGGAGGTCAAGGCTACCATGATCATGCCACACTGCATTCCAGGCCTGGGCAACAGAGCGAGTTGCTATCAAAAAAAAAAAAAAAAAGAATAAAATATCTAGGAATAAACTTAACTAAAGAGGTGAAAAATCTGTATACTGAAAACTACAAAACATTGATGAAATGAATTTAAAAGATAACAAACAAATGAGAAGGTATCTTGTATTCTTGGAGTGGAAGACTTACTATAATTAAAATGCCCATACTACCCAAAATGTTCGACAGATTTAATGCAATCCAATCAAAATCCCAAATGGCATAGTCACAGAAAGAGAAAAAAAAAGGATCCTAAAATTCATATGGAACCATGAAAGACCACAAATAGCCAAATCAATCTTGAGGGAGAAGGACAAAGCTGGAGTCATCACACTTCCTGATTTCAAAATGCATTACCAAGTTACATAACAAAACTGACATAAAGACAGACATATAGACCAATGGAACAGAATAAAGAGCTCAGAAACAAATTCACACAAACACAGTCAACTGATTTTCAATAAGGGGGCTAAAAATACATAATAGGGAAAAGACAGTTTCTTCAGCAAATGGTACTGGGAAAACTGGATATCCACATATATAAGAAAGAAATTGGACTCTTATACCATACACAAAACTACACTGAAAATGGGTTAAAAATTCACAATGTAAGACCCAAAACTATAAAACTGGAAGGAAATTTAGAGAAAAAGCTTAGTTTTGAGGATATCATAGATATAGCACTGAAAGCACAGGTAAAAATAATAATAATAAACATATAGAACTATATCAAACTAAAAAGCTTCTTCATAGCAAAGGAAACTAACACAGTGAAAAGGCAACTTGTAGAACAGGAAAAAATATTCCCAAACCAAATATCTGATAACGGGTCAATCTTCAAAATAGAGAGAGAACTTCTACAACTCATTAGTAAAAAACTAAAATGCCAATTAAAATATTAGCTAAGGACTTGAATAGACATTTTTCCAAAGACACACAGGCTAACAAGGATATGAAAAAAATGTTCAACATCACCATTCTCCAGGGAAATGCAAATCAAAACTATACAATAGCATCTCATACCTGTCAGGATGGCTATTATCAAAACAACAAAACACAAGTATTGCAAAGGTGTGGAGAAATTGGAATCTTTGCACACTGTTGTTGGTAATGAAAAATGTTGCAGCCACTGTGAAAAGTAATATGGAGATTTTGCCAAAAAAAAATAAAACTTTAATGTATTTCAACAATCTTTCTATTGGGTATTTATCCAAAAGAATTAAAATCAGAATTTTGGCCAGGCACAGTGGCTCATGCCCATAATCCCAGCACTCTGGGAACCCAAGGTGGGAGGATCACTTGAGCCCAGGAGTTTGAAACCAGCCTAGGCAATGCAGTGAGACCCCATCTCTATAAATTGCTTTTTGTTGTTTTTGTTGCTTTTTATTAGACAGGTGTGGTGATGCATGTCTGTAGTCTCAAGTACTCAGGGGGCCAAGGTGGGAGGATCCTTTGAGCCCAGGAGTTTGAAGCTGCACTGACTGTGATTGTGCCACTGTTCCAGCCTGGGCAACAGCCTGTGCAACAGAGTAAAACCCTGTCTCAACAGACAAAAAAAAAAAAAGGAAGTTAGACAAGATATTAGCACTCTTAGTCCATTTAGAACAAAATATTTTAGAGAATTTGTCACCAAGCAGACCTACCTGAAAAAAATGGGCAAAAGATGTTCTCTAAACAGAAAACTAATAATAAAAGAAGGAATCTTAGAAAATCTGGAAGGAAGAAACAACAAGAGAAAGAGTAAAGACATGAGCAAGTGCAATGCATTTTCTTTTTCTGCTTGGGTTTTTCTAAATTATGTTTGATAGTGGAAATAAAAGTTACAACTTAAATGATATGATTCTAAATATATGGAGAAGAAATTTTTAAGACAATTATAAAAGGTGGAGGCTAAAGGGAGTTAAAGGGATGTAAGGTTTTTACATTTTACTCAAGTTGATCGACTCTCAACACTAGTAGTCCCTGTGATAAGTTAGGTATATATAATTAAATATATACATTATATAAGAGGTATATGTATATACAAGAGATAGACTGAAAAAAATTATAGATGAAATTTTTAAAAATGTTTAAGCATCCCATCAGAAGCAAGGAAAAAAATACAGAAATGGAAATCAGAGAGAACAAGCAGAAAACAAGAATTTAAATGGCAGGCTAAAGCCCTAATATAATAATAACATTAAACATAAATGGTCTAAATACAATGATTAAAAGACACAGATAAGCACATTTGAATAAAAAACATGACACAAGTATATGTAGTCTATAAGAAACTCATTTCAAATATAATGATACAGGCATGTTGAAAATAAAAGGATGGAAAAAGATATACCATGCAAACATTGAAAGAAAACAGGAGTGACTGTATTAATATTACCTAAAATAGATTTCAGAGCAATGAAAATTACCATACACCAAGAAGTACATTATATAATAACATAAAGGTCAATGTACCAAGAAAACAATAATTCTTTTTTTTTTTTGAGACGGAGTTTCGCTCTTTTTGCCCAGGCTGGAGTGCAATGGCATGATCTCGGCTCACTGCAACCTCTGCCTCCTGGGTTCAAGTGATTCTCCTGCCTCAGCCTCCCAAGTAGCTGGGATTACAGGCATGCGCCACCATGCCTGGCTAATTTTGTATTTTTAGTAGAGACGGGGTTTCTCCATGTTGGTCAGGCTGGTCTTGAACTCCCGACCTCAGGTGATCCACCCGCCTCAGCCTCCCAAAGTGCTGGGATTACAGGTGTGAGCCACCACGCCCGGCGAAAACAATACTTCTAAATGTGCATGCATCAAACAACAGAACTGTAAAATCTGTGAAGGCAAAACTGGCAGAATTGAAAGGAAAAACAGACAAATTCACAATTATAGTTAGAACTTCAACATATCTCTCTCAACAATTGAGAAAACAACTAGAGAAAAAAATCAGCAAAATAATAGAACTAAAAAACATCAAAATAATAGAACTCAAAAACATCATTAACCAACAGGCTCTAATCAACACTTATAGAACACTCCATCCAGTAGGAACAGAATACATTCAAGTACCCACAGAACATACACCTAGAGCTGGGGATGGTGGCTCGCGCCTGTAATCCCAGCACTTTGGGAGGCTGAGGCGGGTGGATCACCTGAGGTCAGGAGTTCGAGACCAGCCTGGCCAACATGGCAATACCCCCATCTCTACTAAAAATACAAAAATTAGTTGGCCATGGTGGTGCGTGCCTATAATCCCAGCTATTCTGGAAGCTGAGGCAGGAGAAACGCTTGAACCTGGGAGGCGGAGGTTGCAGTGAGCCAAGGTCAGGCCACTGCACTCCAGCCGGGGCAACATAGTAAAAAACAAACAAACAAACAAAAAAAGACACCTAGAAAGACATATCATGGTTCATAAAACAAACCTCAAAAAATTTAAAGGAATTGAAATTATAAAGAATGTGTTTTCTGACCACAATGAAATCAAACTAGAAATTGATAACAGAAAGGGCAGAAAGTCACCACACATATGGAAATTAAACTCTTACATTTTAAAATAATCCATGGGTCAAAGAGAAAGTATTAAAGTACACTTAAAAACACACTGAACTGAATGAAAACAAAACAAAACAAAAAAATCCCACCATATCAAGATATGTGGGATATAGCTAAAACAGTGCTGAGAGGGAAATTTTTGGGCTACATACTTACATCAGAAAAGGGGAAATGTCTAAGAAGCTATGAGAGTTTTAAAAAATACCTAGCTATTAACTTAGGTTTTCTGATACATATGGTCTTATAATCCTAGTTGCTATTTCATTCTACTACTACTAGTTTGCGACTGTATATGACTGTGAGACAAAAAAAATGTTGCTAATTGGCAAGTGAATAACAAATCATAAGTATAAGAAACATATAAGCCTCTACTATGTAGTAGCAGTGGTAGAATAAGGTAACAATGATATCAAATTACTATCCTGGATTTCCCTTGGTGTATATTAGCTATCATTTCCAAATTTCTACTAGTTTTTTCTTAATTCATTATTTTTTGCTTGGCTTAAAAAAAATGTTTAGCAAAAAAAAAAAAAAAAAATAGACTCATGAGTGTGCTGTATTTGTGTTAGTCAGAATGAAATTCTGTCTCTTGTTTCCAAGTAAGATGGACACATTTATATTCATTGTAACTGCCATTATAATTGGATTTACTTTTACCTTCTGGTTTCATATATTCTATTTATCATACAATTATATTTGTGGAAACAAAAATGACATTTTAGATTTGTGCAATTCACATACCTCATATTGATGGTTCATTTGAAATGAATTTATGACCAGAAGACCTGTTTATAAATACTGAGGACCGAAACAAAAGAATGATATTTGAAATGAGATTGGATTTGAAAAATATTTAAAGGTAAAATTAAAATGATTTGATTGGTAATTGAATGAGGGAAGTAGCAGACAAGAAGCTAATCTCCAGCTGGGAAAACTTAGTAAAAGTTGGCACCATACAATAAATGAAGTAAAGTTACACCAAATATCCCATTCCTCTCTATACAAGTACTGTCCCTTCAGGGCCCTCTCTGTGGGAATTTGGAATTACAATGAGCTATGACCACACCACTGCACTCCAACCCAGGCAACAGAGCGAGACCCTGTCTCTAAATATATATATATGTATATGTGTGTGTGTGTGTATTTTTTGTTTTACTTTCATGTGTTTGAGACAGAGTCTCACTCTGTCGCCCAAGCTGGAGTACAGTGGCACGATCTCGATTCACTACAACCTCCACCTCCCGGGTTCAAGCAATTCTTCTGCCTCAGCCTCCCAAGTAGCTGGGATTACAAGTGTGTGCCACCATGCCCGGCTAATTTTTGTACTTTTAGTAGAGACAGAGTATTGCCATGTTGGCCAGGCTGGTCTTGAACTCCTGACCTCAGGTGATCCATCCACCTCAGTCTCCCAAAGTGCTGGGATTACAGGCATGAGCCACTGTGCATGGTATGTGTATATATATGTTTTAATATATGTGTGTGTACATATATATGTGTGTGCATGTACATATATGTATATATGTATATGCGTATATATACACACACACACATATGCACATATGCTGCAAACTTGACATATATATATACACACATCAACCCAATTACAAACTTGACATATATGATTGTGTATATATGTATATATGACATATATATACATACACACAATTGCAAAATGATATACATATGTACATACACATAAAAGATGAGGACTATGATGTGAAAGTCATGGAGTACTGTCAGAGCTAAGAGATGGAGAGATGAGTTAGAATACTGAAGTGGACAGAGATGGAAAAAAGTAGTTTAGGAAGAAAGAGTAGTTTGGGACTGAGAGGTATTGCAATGAAAATGTGCACTAACTTGTTTAATATAATGTACTGTAAACAAAAAAGTTTGCAATTAGGTTGGAAAGTTTAAGGTCAGATCACACTAAAGAGTTTGGAGGACAGAGGTCCACAAAGAATGGCGCAAAGGGGCCTGATAGATGGAGTTGTGGCTGAGCTTCAATGTACAAGCTAGGATATTCAAGGCATGTGTGCAAAGTCCATCGTGTTATGGGATGTGGCCATAAGTGGAGAAAAAAGAGGGATGGGCTGAGGGCCAGATGCAGGAGACTGGCACCTGGGTGCTGGTGGCTCTTAGTATGTTCTCCTTGCACTGTGGTTCTGGTATAGTATGCTGAAGCATTTGAGAATTCTAAATTTCAAATTGGCCTTGCAAGGTTTTTTGTCAAGGTAGAGAAAGAACTAATTTTAGCAAATATTTTGCCAACTTGTTTTATAACTACTAGGCATATAGACATATGCCATATGAGCCACTATAAGTATTCTTGTGCAGAGTCCTGTAAATGCTAATGACAAGACTTGTGCCTGGACTATAGCAGATGCTTAATAAACTTTTGGTGAATGAATATGCAGCAACAGTGAACATGATGGCTCAAAATAAGGAGAGACAGCCGAAAGTAGATCAAATTGGCCAGAAATTCCAAGAGGTAAAGTCTGCTGCTAGGGTTCTAATGTGATAGCAGTATAAACTCAGTTATTTGGAGGAGAGTTAATAAGTCATGTCTGAATTATTATATTTAGAAATATTTTTTATTTTATTTAGAAATTTGAATTGAATGAAAACATCAATAAGAAAAAAGGTATCCTTTGTCTTTGCTCTAAAACAAAGGTGTAAAGACTCAGTTTTAGCTAACTATTTATTCTCAGACACTCCTAGAAACTTGTCAAAAGCCCTGGCACAAAAATTGAATTTGGCCTGAATCTCTGACTTACTGTGTGTTACCTGGAGGGGTCGCTTGACCTCCTCGCACCTCTGATCGTTCAGCTGGAGGCATGCGATGAAGCAACGGTGTGCTGAAAACCAGATGAGAACTCTGTTAATTTCACTGGGGAAATTACAATAGGGAAGAAAGAAAACAACTATTTCTTTCTTTCTTTTTCTTTTTTTTGAGACGGAGTCTCGCTCTGTCGCCCAGGCTGGAGTGCAGTGGCGCAATCTCAACTCACTGCAAGCTCCGCCTCCCGGGTTCATGCCATTCTCCTGCCTCAGCCTCCCCAGTAGCTGGGACTACAGGCGCCCGCCACCACGCCCGGCTAATTTTTTTGTATTTTTAGTAGAGACAGGGTTTCACTGTGTGAGCCAGGATGGTCCGCCCGCCTCGGCCTCCCAAAGTGCTGGGATTACAGGCTTGAGCCACCGCGCCCGGCCAAAAACAACTATTTAAAAGAAGTATTTTAAACTTGTCTTTTAAGCCTTTTTGAACATGGAGTTTCCTATTATTTAAGTAGACATGGTGAATAACGCCTATAGTAAATTCCTTCTAAACTACATACTTACGCCTGATACTTAATTAGTACTTTAAAGGGATTTTCTTTAGGAATTAAAAATAACATTTGTAGCTTTGAAGCCTTCAAAAAGTCTTGACCAACTTTTTACATTTTTAAATTCTGAGCATAATCTAGAAGTATACAATAGCAGGAAACCTACCAGAACAGGGGAAATTGAAAATCTTCATTGTAACCAAGCAGCAAGTTCTTAGGGATGAGTACATGTGTCATCTTTCAACCTAACAGTGTTTTCAACAACACCCATAATTATGCAAACATTTATTTATTGCTTATCAGAGCTTTCAGAGGATAATTTTATTTACTCCCCACAATGAACTCTAAGTAAGATCTTACTACCATGTCTATTTTATATACAGAGAAAATAAATACAGAGAAACTGAGGCTTAGAGAGATTGAGCAATTTTCCCAAGACCATGCAGACAGAAGTGTGAGGGTGCCCCAAATCGGTAGTTCAATTCTAAAACCCTCTATTTTATACTTGATATTGTCTCACCTGTGATAGAAATCACTGGATTAATGTGGCAGCAGATAACCTATTGATTATATAAGCCTCAGGGTGTTCAAGACAAACATACTGTCATTAAAGAGAAAAAAATTTGGAATTTACAATCCTATTCTGCAAAAATAGGCATTGTTACTTTTTTGTTATCCAATTAGAGTTAAGGACACAAATATAACTGTAAAGAGTCATGTGTAAAAAGCTTAGGAAACTTGTGTTTTCATCTACAACATCCCCCAAAGTAGAAGTCCCAAGCTTCAGAGTTTATATAAGAATGACCTGGGGAAGTTTTTTCAAAGCAGACATATGCCCAGAACCCATTACTATAAATTCTGAGGAGCTAGGTCTGGGGTTTGGACACAAAATTTATATTTTTAACAGCAGCCAACTCACTGAAGTGGAGGCCACTCTCAGACCACTTTGAGAAGTGCAGCTTTACATTCCTCTTCACCTCTGATTGTTGAGGCCACCTGGCTTTTCAAAACAAAACATTGCTTCATTAGAAGCCTGATGAATTTCGTGTGAACAAACAACAGGTGCTGTCTGCAAGAGCTGAGTCAGGAACAAAATCAAACTAGGTCCTGGCTCTCGGCCTACACATAATATATAGCTAGAACCACTGAACACTACGTTCTCAATCCCGCACTGATCTGGGTTGAACTTGGAAACCCTAAAATACTAGAAAGAAAATGCTATGATAGAGAACACACCTATAATTCACAAAAATATAATTTATTTGGTAAGCTTCTCAAGTGCTTGCTTTCATCCTCAAGTTACCCTGCTATGGCTTCCAGGGTAGGCAGGATGTGACTAATACCTGGAGTCACACTTCTTAATGGCATTATTGGGACTGCTAGTGACAGTACCAGCCCTTGAATTGGAATAATTGCATTATTAGGACTGAGAGCGACAGAACGAGCCTTGGATTTGCAATTGGAATGATAATTCTACTAACTGGGTCTTGGAGCCTAACACCTCTCTTGGATAAAGGTAGGAAGTCTCAATTTACTGAATTGCTTTAGGTCCCCTCCACCCTGACAAGGATTTCAGCCACCTGTGTGTGTGCACACAGGCTTCTTAATTTGAAAACTTGGAATAGAATTTGGATTTCCTTATTCTCCTAAAAATATAAAATCAGGTGTCAATACCTGGGGAAAGGGAAATGTAATGGATTGTTTAAAAATCTTATATTCCCAGTTTCTGAGCTTTCTCCCAAATGACTAAGATTTCTTTAGTTTGAGATTTTCTCTCTCAATTGATGCATCAAAAGAAAATTGGTGTAAATCATTAGAAAAAATTAAAGTTGGCTTAACTTTTTTCTCCCTTTGTCTTCTTTTTAAATTTGTAAGTACTTTGAAGCTTGGGAACTTCTCCTTTAGGGACGTTGTAGATGAAAATACAAGTTTCCTAAGCTTTTTACTTTGTAATTAACTAGGAAGATTTTGGATTTTTTAGTCTTTCCAAAGACCGCACAATATTTCTGTCGGACAAGAGGCTTTTTAATCTGTCCATGAACATGCCTGAGGGATAGCAGTTTGTAATGTCCCCAAAGTTGTGAGAAAATGTTCAAATACATATTTGTTAATTTGGGAACAGAGTCACTTTTTATCCCAAATTATCAGAGAAGATTCTTTTACCTAGAAAAGCTTAGCAACTACATCCTCTAATAAGAAACAAATCAGTTTCCAGAAATTAAGCACATTTTTTGGGGGGTTAAAAAAGCTGAAGGCCAGCCACGGTGGCTCACACCTGCAATCCCAGCACTTTGGGAGGCCGAGGCAGGCGGATCACCTGAGGCCTGAGGTCAGGAGTTCTAGACCAGCCTGTCTAACATGGTGAAACCCCATCTCTACAAAAGTACCGGAAAAAAAAAAAAAAAAAAGCTGGGCATGATGGTGGGTGCCTGTAATCCCAGTTACTAAAGAGACTGAGGCAGGAGAATGGCTTGAACCTGGGAGGCGGAGGTTGTGGTGAGCCGAGATCGCGCCATTGCACTTCAGCCTGGGCAACGAGTGAAACTCCATCTCAAAAAAATTTAAATAAATAAATAAATAAATATAAAGCTGGTAAGTTTGTTCAGCTTTTCAGGAATAAGATAAAATGCCATGTAGTTTCCAAGGAAGATTATTTCTATAATGTAGATACTTAATCTGTTTCTCCCATCAAGATTATTAGCAATTGCTATGGACACACACACACACACATTTTAAAATCTTATCTTTAGAGATTACAATTAAGGCCATTAAAATATCAAAGGACGATTAGATTACAAGTGCTGAGTAGCACTTTCTGCTGTTGTTGATTTGTGCTGTAAAGCACAAACTTTTCTTGACAGAAGTTGCTAACATTTAAATTAAGGATAGTTTTGTCCTTTTCTATAATCTGGGTCCGGAAAAATGCAAGTGGTAAACATGTTATTTAGGCTATGTAAATAACTTTCTACTCTTAGATCTGAAACACACATGAATCTGGAGATAATTCTTAAAATTTAAATAGTTCAATAATATGAAACTTTGCTCCTACATAATTATTCAGTGATCTAATGTAAAGTTCAAAAATACATGACTTTCTTTTTCAATAAGTGATCCAGATGGCTATATTTGATGATTTTGTTGCCAATCAGATCACAATTTTTGACCTTAAATACTTTTGAATACCTACCTACTCTTTAGGGTACAGCTTTAGTCATATAATATTTTAAAGCTAATTTCCTCATCTGTGGAAAGGCCTATTGAGAGATGATTATAAAGAGTTTTCTATGACTTTTGGTTTTTGTTCCTTTCATTTTCACTTTGGTAATCCTTAAAAAGTAACTCAAGCCAGGTGCGGTGGCTCACCCCTGTAATCCCAGTACTTTCGGAGGTCGAGGTGGGCGGATCACCTTAGGTCAGGAGTTCGAGACCAGCCTGGCCAACATGGAGAAACCCTGTCTGTACTAAAAAATACAAAATTAGCCAGGTGTGGTGGCACATGCCTGTAATCCCAGCTACTTGGGAGGCTGAGGCAGGAGAATCACTTGCACCCGGGAGGCAGAGGTTGCTGTGAGCTGAGATTGTGCCATTGCACTCCAGCCTAGGCAAAAAGAGTGAAACTCCATCTCAAATTGAAAACAAACAAACTCAAATAATATTCAGAGTCTAATTTGAAAGGATCAAAGATTGACAAATTACTACTCTGATATAGTGAAACCTTCAAAAACTACAAGGATAAATAAAATGATCTTCCTCTACCTATATCAATCAATCAATGAGTATTTTAATCTCTTCCAATCTGTTCATTCCAATTTCTTGAATGTCTTATAAATGCTTAGATCTCCGTCTCTTCACATTTTAAAATCTAGTGATCATCATTAACACAGCCATACCATCTTCAAAATTTTCTTTGCATTAATTATAGAGCCATGGGAGTTCAGGCTTGGAATTAACATTAAAAGGCAAGTAGTCCAATTTCTATGAGATGCTGGAAATTCCTTTGCCTCACGCAAACTGGAAATAAAAAACTAAATCTCAGGTTAATTCTTTCCCATCTTTACACAGTCAGACTCTTAAGAAATTCCATCATTTGTGGAATTGAAATATGATGTGTTTTAATCCCCAGTGGTATACAGTCTTGGGATCATAGGGTATGTGCTAAAGCTCATATGTGTTTCCAAGGCATATAAGTTTCCCAGTGTCTCTTGTGTCCTCTGAATCTTCTGTGTCACACTAAGCATTACTAATTCCTACAGCCATGCATCATGAAACAGAGTTGCTATCAATATTCCTGTTCTTATTGCTAGGTATCTTCTCAATGTGCAAAAGTTTGTCTATATTCTCAAAGTAAAAGATTTGTACACTACCGCATTTGGTATGCTTAATACAAACCAGTATTTTCTATGTGGTTTGTAAATATTTGGGGGACCCTGAATCCCTTTCAGGGCATCAAAGTGATTTTAATATTAATTCTAAGGCATTTTCATCTTTCACTTTGTTGACATTTATATTGATGATGCAGAGACAATGATGGGCAAAACTGATAGTGCCTTAGCTGGAAAACAGTAGGAGCAAACTGTACTAGCTCACAGTCATTCTCACATGCTTTACCCTCCAAGCCGTCACTAGGAAATAAATAGCAAGTTTCATTTAAGAAGATCCTTGATAAAGCACTAAATAGTTGTTTTTTGCTCTTTTTTTGGTTTGTTTTTTTTTTTTGAGATAGATTTCCATTCTCGTTGCCCAGGCTGGAGTGCAATGGCACAATCTTGGCTCATCACAACCTCCACCTCCCAGGTTCAAGCGATTCTCCTGCCTCAGCCTCCAGAATAGCTGGGATTACAGGCATGTGCCACCATGCCCGGCTAATTTGGTATTTTCAGTAGAGACAGGGCTTCTCCATGTTGGTCAGGCTGGTCTCAAACTCCCGAGCTCAGGTGATCCGCCCACTTCAGCCTCCCAAAATGCTGGGATTACAGGTGTGAGCCACTGTGCCCAGCCAATAGTTTTAATTTTATTAAATTTTAATCCTTCGGTATTTGGCTTTTTAACATTCTGTGAAGAAATAGAAAGGACACACCAAGTTACCCTGGTTATCTGGAGGAAAAGCTTTCATGTGATTGAGTTGCAAGCCTCGCTGGCCACTTTTATCATGGAACGTAACTTTTACTTGAAAGAATAATTAACAGACAAACTACTATTATTCAAGTGTGGGCATTTGGAAGCCTTTTTTTTTTTTTAATTGAACGAAGTGAACCTGTCACTACAATGCAAGCAACTGACAGTATTTATTGCTAATGATAATATGTGAGCTTTCAAGAGAAAACTAGAATTTTGGGAAACTTGTATTTGCCACCATGGACATGACAGATTCTTAATATCTGAAGACACTGGATGGGATTGGTGGTAATATTAATGATTGTGAACTTTTGTGTTATCAAAAATGAAATGTCTCAACATTTAGAAAATCTGCATAACTCATTGGCCCTCGCTGGGCGCAGTGGCTCAAGCCTGTAAGCCCAGCACTTTGGGAGGCCGAGATGGGCGGATCACGAGGTCAGGAGATCTAGACCATCCTGGCTAACACAGTGAAACCCCGTCTCTACTAAAAAATACAAAAAACGAGCCGGGCGAGGTGGCGGGCGCCTGTAGTCCCAGCTACTCGGGAGGCTGAGGCAGGAGAATGGCGTAAACCCGGGAGGGGGAGCTTGCAGTGAGCTGAGATCTGGCCACTGCACTCCAGCCTGGGCGACAGAGCGAGACTCCGCCTCAAAAAAAAAAAAAAAAAAGAAAACCAGTTTTAGAAAATGTGCTTCTTGCTTGAACTATTAGTAGCACAGCCACAGTTAAATGCTAGTAAGCAATAATAGGTATTCCCGCATTATGTATCATATTCATGAAAGTTTAGAGCTGGAAGGTTAAGTGTCCCCCTGGGGTCTCACAGCTAGACACTTGGCGCCCCACAATTTCCACTCTGCCTCTAAATCAGTTTAATCCACGTTATACGTCAGAGTACAGAAGTTAGGTGATATAGTTAAAATTATAATTTAGCATTTGAAAACTACCGACAAACTGAATCAGGAAGCTCAAATCTGATGAAGTGGGATGAAATTGTGCTCTGAAATTTAAGCCAGTCTCTCGAAGAGTTGAACCACCTAAGACAGAGTTCAAACAAAGGCTGAAGCATGAAAGTTTGCTGGGGGAAATCAGTGGGTTCCCCTGAGCAGCGTGAAGTCATCAGGCCAAGGTAATGCTTCCCAGAGGTGTAACCGCTGTGTGTGGGGGTGGGAAGGGGGGCGGAAACGCACAGTACTTTGCAGGTCAGCCCCTGGGGGGATTGGGATGGCTGACTACCTGGTACTGCAGTAAAATGCTTGACCTCTAATCACATGCCCCAACACTACACCTTGTGCGACGTGCTGAAAGCATCATTTCCAGTTTATTCGACTTTTCTGTTTCGACTTATTCGTTATAGCCCATATATGTGATAAGGACTAAAAACCCAGTCTTCAAGGTCCTGTCGAGTTCCAAAGAAGTCCAACGCTCAGAAGATCCTTGGAAGGGGAAGAAGGAAAAAAGAAAGAAAAATCTGTTTTATCCTGTAACAGTTTCAGCGCAATCTCCGAAGACCAAGTTGGTTCATTTGTAAACTCACTCTCATTTTTTCCTAAACAGTGCCACCTACTGTCCAATTTAAGTCATCAGCAGGCTTGTTGGCAAGGACCAAGGGAAAGAAAGGGGGCGGGGTGGGGGGGAGGAGTAACCAAAAAACGAGCTCTACCCAGCCTTGGGGCATTGTGAAAACGACGAGGAAAGGCCATCTCCACGCAAGACATATTTTTTTTACTCGTTAACTGTGCAGAAGGCTTGCAAGAACCAAAAGCCATTTAAGCCATTTCCTTCGAGATGGCTAAATACAAGTCATCCAGAAAACAATTTTTATTATTGTATTTTTAATGCGCGCTGTTTGAGTACTTTTACGTTAGGGGACCAGGTTGAGCAAAAATATACATATAATTATTTTTCTATTTTTTTCCGCCCACCCACGGTAGAAACCTCTTTATGAGAAAGGCTTTGACACTTGACGTCAGCTCAGAAACTTTTGAGTTGGCGGGAAGAAAGGGTTAACAAGTGGTGGACCAGCGCGGTCTTTATTTAGAGTCCCAGCCGGCTGTCGAAGGCTCCAGGTACACACACACACACGCGCGCGCACACTTACACACACGTGCACACACCCCTCCCAACTGTTCCTCCTCGGGTCGGTTACTTAGCTGAAGGGCACCATTTGGCTTTAAAACAAATTACTTAAGCGCAACAGGGAGTGTATCGCTTGGAGGGAACTTGTAACGCGGGAGTTCAGGGAAATCCAAGAGGCAAGGGCTCCCACCTCCGCCGCCAGAGGAGAGCAGGGAATCAGGTGGTGGCCCCCTATATGTCTTGCATTTCTCTGCACACGTTAGCAATCAAGTTAATTGAATTCATTGGAGTTTAGAACCGGCCTCTAGCTCGGAGAAGGCTTTGAATGGCCAATTTCTCTCTCTCCCTCTCCCCCTCC
>NW_012115132.1:179515-204979 GCF_000951035.1 Colobus angolensis palliatus
TGCGTGGGGACCGCGCGCTGCGCTTCGGCAGCTGCAACGTCCCCAGAGCCAATTCCGACGTGGCACCGCGCACGCCGGCGCTTCTCTCCTCAGTTGCAGCTGGGGACACTGCCCGGTGGGAGATCTGGGGGCGCCGTCTCGAGCGCCCAGCCCAGGAAGGGGGCGAGGGGCCTGCGGGAGCTGGGGTGGAGGTGGGAGGGAACCCAGAGGCTGGGTTGGGATGGATAATCAACACCTTGGGCGGAATTCGTCACGCCAGTTCCCGCCCAGAGTGAGCCAGGGCTCCGAAATGGGTCCCTGTGAACAGGAGGGCGGGTCTGAAAGGAGGGTCTGTATGAGGGTGAGAAGCGGGAGGCGAAAAAGCCTTTTTGCTCTGACCACGGAAACACAGCCGCGGGGGAACGGCGCTAAAAGGATAATTAAGGCTGCAAAGAGGTGCTGGGAGCACAGGGGCGGTGCCTGGGGAGGAGGGCTTGCAAGACCCAGGTCCTATTACACAGTCTTAGGTGCCAGTTTCCCCCAGTTCCGCTCCCTACGTCCCCGAAACGTCCGCTGTGAGTACTTAGATTCAGGGACACCGCGCGCCTCTGGGGCGAACGAGCTGCTGCAGCCGCGCTCCGGGAGGGAACGTGTAGAAGCCCCATCAGCCCCTCCCTGCCCACTTCCTCACCCTTGGGACCGTTGCTGCCTGTTGGGTCTCGGGAGCAATTGCCCAGAAACGCGACGCTGCTCCAACCCACGTGTCTGGGCTGGGATTGCCTTTGACGTCACACGCAGGGGGGAGGTGTGACGCAATAGATAGGGAAGCCCCGATTGGCCACCAAGGGCTTCCCCCAACTGGAGGCCTGAGTATATATAGACCATCAGCTCAGTGTTAGAATAAAGCGAAGGAAGTTGGTAGATGGCCTTTGCTGAAGGAGTGAGGCCTCTTGTTAAGAGGAAGACAACTTCACCGCTCATTGTACATTCCAAGACTTTGGCTCAGATTTCTCACTGCGGTTAAGGCATATGAGAAGTACTTCTGGCGGTATTAAGTCAGGTTATTATTTTTTAAAAAGGTTATTTTAAGAATAAAGTTTTTAACGGTCAACATATATTTACATTCACGATACTAGATTTAAAATTAAAATATGTATTTCTATAGATCCAAGTCCGTCAACCTCTTTGTAGATACAATTTTAAGTTTTATAGTTCTGTGACTACTGAATTGAAAAGAACTTTTAAATTCTAAATTTTTATTTCCTTCCAATGTGTGCAAGTTGACTCATTCATTAAATTAGTTTTCACCACATTTTTCTAGAGCTTAATAAGATTACAGCACAGCTGGTACTGTATTTTGAGTACCCATCATACTCCACCAAAAGTTTTCCCAATAGTTTCAGGATTCTTTTACATTTTCAATGACAATTTAACCCTTTAAGGTACCTGTTGCGTTGATATATTATGTCTTGTATGTGTTTCCAATTCTGGGACAGATAATTCTGATTTCTCAGTGGACATTTCTAGAATAAAATATTATAGCTAAAGTATCATCCCCCCTATTTCTTTTTTCTTAGATATCACCTGAGTCTGGTAAATAGAAAAATATACTGTAGACGTGCTGATAAATGCATATTACCAGAGTTGCTTGTACTGTACCCAGAGTCGAATCCCTTTATCAAAGAAAGTTACGCAGTTTATAAAAATTCAAGGACTTAACAAATCAGTGACTAGCATTAAATTCTAATGTCACTCTCCATAGAGCAAAGATATTTAGTCAGCTACCTTCCTGGAAATGGGGAATTGTGCAACAAGTGAGTAAGAAACTGTTACTAGAAAGTAAGTTAGTTGGAACCACTCGTTTTTGTTAGGTCTGTGGAATATAGTCCCATAGTATTGAATTTCATAAATACTTTCCCATACATGATTTCCTTACCAGGTAAGATTTTTTTTTTTTTTAATATTTTTTTTTCTTGAATTTTTAAACACTTTTCACTCGTTCATTTATTTCCTGTTGTTGGCACTCTGGGGGAAGTCCTTTGTCAACGGATCAAGGTAGACATACCCTTTTTCAACGTTATATTACACAGTTACTTTCAAAGTCTAAGAACAAGTAGTTTGTTGCATTAGTAGCTTCCTGGCTCTTGTATGAAGTGTGATCCCTGAGTTAAAGTTACGGGAGGACAGAGCATAACCCCCATGTCTCCTTCTGGGTTCTCCTCTTTATCCATGCAAACCCAGGCTGTGTTCCTGTCAGTGACAGAGTTGGTGGCAGCTGGTATATCAACGGAGTGGAGGGACAGCTACCTGTAGAGAAAACTAATTTCCATCACCCCAACTTGTTGTTTTATCCTTTCCCCTCTAGCAGAGATCTATGTAGAGTAAGTATTATTCTACTGCATACAGCCTTAAATTATTTAAGTATATTTTGCTGACTCCTGTAATCCCAGCACCTTGGGAGGCTGAGGAGGGCAGATCACCTGAGGTCAGGAGTTCGAGACTAGCCTGGCCAACATGGTGAAACCCTGCTCTACTAAAAATACAAAAATTAACCAGGTGTGGTGGTGGCCACCTGTAATCCCAGCTGAGGGAGGCTGAGGCAGGAGAATTTCTTGAACTCAGGAGGTGGAGGTTGTAGTGAGCTGAATCTCACCACTACACTCCAGCCTGGGCGACAGAGGGAGGCTCTATCTCAAAAAATAAGTATATTTTGAATGGTAGTCATGTGGAGTTCATATATATGCTGCCTTTCCCACAATCTAGGAGAATGTTACTGATGAGACTCAAATATAACAAGGTCACACTGTTAAATATTTTCTTATTTAAATTAAATAAATTTATTGATGAATGCCTCTTAACTGAATACATCTATACTGCAGATAATTTAAAAATTAATTAAAAGTTTAATGAAATTTTAAAATATACTGTAAGACAAAATATGATCTGGCCCATAAGAAACAACAGCTATTGTTTATCACATGTCTAGTATGTTTCAGGCACTCAACTAGATGGTTTACATACATCTATCTGATCCTAATCTGCAAAGAAAGTTTTGTAAGTAAAAGAACTTTGCCTCAGAAAAGTTAAGCAATTCACTCAAAGTAAATTAATTAGTAAGACGTGTGGATGGAATTTAATTCAAGAATTCTTGGAATATAATGCCCTTGAATTGAATTCATGCTAATTTATGCTGTAGCTGCACTAGTCAAGTTTTATGGGGGTTCATATTGAGAAATCACATCTGATGGAGAGAGATCAGTAAAGATTTCCTAAAGAGACTTGGCATTTGTGCTACGTTTGGCTCTGTAAGTAGGGTTTTGACCTATAGATATAATTCCCAGGAGCCAATGCAGGTACATATAAAACTAAGATTCCGTGTCATTTGGTAATTTTTTCCCCCTACTCTGTGAACTAAGTTTAGGATGGTGAAGTTCAGGAACCAGTAGAGCAGTTGGAAGAATACACATCCTAGAAAGAGTTGATTAATACAGATGGTGCAAAGGAAAAGAAATCTGAAACCTACAGTTCTGAACCCAGACACCGCTGGGGTGACAAGTCCTGTAACAAAGGCTTGTATCATAACCCTGGAAGCTTGGCTCAAGGGTCTTTGCTAGGATAACTGTCGTGGGACTGGAGAGAAAAAGGCAGACTTCAAAGCTAGAGAGGAAGAGAAGGTCAGAAGGGGAGAAGGGAGGTTGGGAGGGGGAGTTGGGAGGGTTTATCCTTTATGTTCCAGGGGGGAATGTGTTGAAATGTGAAGACTGCTGGGGGGAGACTTCATCTGGGTCCTCCTATCTCAGATCTCTACTTAGGGACAGTAGCAGAGGGAATACACATCAGGGATGGGTATCAATGTGAATGAGGTCATGAAAGTCTTATTTTACTTTAACCTAGTGGTTGCCAAACTTTGTCATATAGTTGAATTACCGGAGGAGATTTTAAAACTTGTGATGACCTGGGCACAGCCCATATCAATGAACTAAAATGTGGGAGCCACAGATCTGTAAATTTTATGGATTTGTGGGTAATCTGCATATATAGCAAAATTTGGGAACCACTACTTCTTAACCTTCTGTTCACCATACCTTCCTAATCCACTCTTAGCCAGCAGATAGCTACCACCTGACCTGAGTATGTCTGCTTAGAAGCAGATCTCTATTATCCCTGCTAGTGTCACCAGCCTAGATTAATATTCCCTATTCTAATTATCATACATATGATTTAAGGCCTGTTGCCCCTTCTCCCATACAACATGAGTTTATGCATAAAGACAGCCTGTTTTAGAACCAGTTCACGCCTTCATTAGAGAAACATTCTTTGAATGTTGCATCATCTTTTGTGCCTTTGTGTGTTTAAATACTTGGCTATAAGTTAAAAAGACACTGAACCTAGTCTTGAGTGGATTTTCAAATATAATGATGAAGAGATGCAAGCGTACTTTACAACTTAGGTTCAAAGATACTAATTGAATTGTCCAAGGACACATGACTTATTCATAGAAACTTCAAGTGGTTTGTCTGAGCCAGGTTGCTAATATAAGGCAGAGTGCAGACTTGAATCCATTTCTTCTGATTCCCAGTCCTCCTTTTCATCATGCCATAGTTACTACTTGTTAACCCATAAGTAATGAATGAGTTAAATGCAAGGAGAGTCAAGGTTATTAGGTAGTTACTGGCAGGAAGCTAACATCACTAAGATCTAATTGTTGATCATTTCTTTTTTTTTTGAGACGGAGTCTCTCTCTCTTGCCCAGGCTGGAGTGCAGTGGCCGGATCTCAGCTCACTGCAAGCTCCGCCTCCCGGGTTCACGCCATTCTCCTGCCTCAGCCTCCCAAGTAGCTGGGACTACAGGCTCCCGCCACCTCTCCCGGCTAGTTTTTTGTATTTTTTTTAGTAGAGACGGGGTTTCACCGTGTTAGCCAGGATGGTCTCGATCTCCTGACCTCGTGATCCGCCCGTCTCGGCCTCCCAAAGTGCTGGGATTACAGGCTTGAGCCACCGCGCCCGGCCCGATAATTTCTTTTTAAAATATGTACTTAGATTCCTTTTTAAAATCTCATCCATTTTATGAGTCAATATGATTAGCTCCATTTTATAGATGGAGAAACTGAAGATGACAAGTATTGTATAACTTGCTCGAGGTCATCCAGCCACTAAAAGGAAGAGCCAGGATTCTATCCCAACTCAGTCTGGTTCCAGAGGTCAAATTCTCTGAAATTGATAGTAGATGGCAGAGCTGGGATTTGAATACTAGTATAACTGATTTCAAAATATTTGCTAATCTGGTTAATACTAGATAATTTATTTAGTTGAATAGACAAGACATACATGCACACATGCTCACAAGTCATTAGAGCCAAAATATAGAGCAGCATATGGATTAATGGACAATAAACAGTGTAAGGGTACTGGAATTCAAGATACTAAAAGTTGATGCCCCCAACTTGACCCCTGAGCTCATAAGATAGCTCAGACTGCAACTCACAATCCCTGTAAATGCTCTTGGGGACCATCTGCCTTTTCTATCTTTGCTTTCCAAAGGCCTTCTAGACCTGGTCTGGGAATCCCTGTAACCATTGCCTTTAGACATCTGGGTGAAAAATTATGGAGATGATTTCTTAAAAAAAAAAAAAAAGACTATTTGAGGGGTACCCTTAAGGGTTTGGTTGTCTCTATCACATATTCACTGCCTCTGCAGTAAAGATTGGGGTAGGACCTGTATCTGTCAATCTACATTGACTGCCTGAGTCCAGATGGACTTATTTATTTATTGAAAATGTATTTATTGAGTCCCTGCTATGAGCCAAGCCCTGGTTTTCATGCAAGGACAAATGAAATCATTGAACTACACAAGCCCCCAAGGCCACAGAGTATGTACATATATACTCTATGACCATATATATATGTATATACTACTTAGAAAATCAAGCAGGTTAAGGGGAGAGAGCATGGCAGGGGGTAAAGAGAGGGCAAGGGTGGAGGAGTTGCTTTAGAAGGACAGATAAGCTAAGGCCTCCCAGAAGAGGTATCATCAGACCTAATTGTATTCTTTCCCAGATGTTGACTCAATAAATTTGAATTCATTTCAGCTTCTCCCAGATCCAAAATGGAAGGACCATTTTATGAAAACTAGGGTAACTCCTGCCGGGCACAGTTGCTCATGCCTGTAATCCCAGCACTTTGGGAGGCTGAGGCGGGTGGATCACCTGAGGTCGCGAGTTTGAGACCAGTCTGACCAACATGGAGAAACCCCGTCTCTACTACAAATACAAAATTAGCCGGGTGTGGTGGCACATGCTTGTAATCCCAGCTACTCGGGAGGCTCAGGTAGGAGAATCACTTGAACCCGGGAGGCGGAGGTTGCTGTGAGCCGAGATCGTGCCATTGTACTCCAGCCTGGGCAACAAGAGTGAAACTCCATCTCAACAAAAAGAAAAAGAAAACTAGGGTAACTCCATTGAACTCAATTCTCACTGTTGAACTGGGGCAGTGAGAGTAGATGCTATTCTCCTTTCATTCAGCATTTCGCTCTCTGCTTAATACAAAAAGGTCAAGTGAGAGGAAATGGCTTCGAGGTCTAGTGACCCGTAGAGTCCCACAGGGGTATATGAGCCAACAGCAAGGCTGTGTATCTGCTCCACAGGTGGAAGAAGTAGGAACACCAGTGCCTTTTCTTTTCTTT
Source organism: Colobus angolensis palliatus (assembly GCF_000951035.1). Classification (NCBI taxonomy): domain Eukaryota; kingdom Metazoa; phylum Chordata; class Mammalia; order Primates; family Cercopithecidae; genus Colobus; species Colobus angolensis. The sequence goes on from NW_012115132.1 coordinate 186,177, forward strand.
TTCTTTTTTTTCTTTTTGAGACGGAGTCTCGCTCTGTCACCCAGGCTGGAGTACAGTGGCCGGATCTCAGCTCACTGCAAGCTCCGCCTCCTGGGTTCACGCCATTCTCCTGCCTCAGTCTCCCGAGTAGCTGGGACTACAAGCGCCCGCTACCTCGCCCGGCTATTTTTTTGTTTTTTTTTTTTTTTTTTTTTTTTAGTAGAGACGGGGTTTCACCGTGTTAGCTAGGATGGTCTCAATCTCCTGAGCTCGTGATCCGCCCATCTCGGCCTCCCAAAGTGCTGGGATTACAGGCTTGAGCCACCGCTCCTGGCCCACCAGTGCCTTTTCTATGGTAAGACAGGATTTTGGCTGTTGGCATTAGGAGCAGAATTACTGTTGCATAGATGGAACCCGGCTCTTCCTTTGAAACAACCACGTTTCATGTCTCTTTAGGTTGTTCCCACATAGAAAATATATGAGCCCGAAATCTCAGTGTTGGCTAGCCTTGTGTCTGTACTTGAGTGAGTGCCACTTTCCCATTTTCTATCACAGTAGGGAAATAATTTTCGGGCCGGGTGCAGTGGCTCACGCCTGTAATCCCAGCACTTTGGAAGGCCGAGGCAGGCAGATCACCTGAGGTCAGGAGTTCAAGACCAGCCTGGCCAACATGGTGAAACTCATCTCTACTGAAAATACAAAAATTACACAGGCATGGTGGTGCATGCCTGTAGTCCCAGCTACTCGGGAGGCTGGGGCAGGAGAATCGATTGAACTCACAAAGGGGAGGTTGCAGTGAGCCGAGATTGCACCACTGCACTCCAGTCTGGAAACCTGGGTGACAGAGCGAAATTCCATCTCAAAAAAAAAAAAAAAAGTAGGAAAACAATGTTCAAAGTTTGTTTCTAATCTTTCCTTATATGATGACATTTTATTAGCCAAAAACAAAAGAATGCCACCTATTTTGTCATGAGGATTCAAACATATTCAGCAAATTTATTGAGAATAATTATCTGGCATTATGCCACTGTGTGGATCCAACTCCTAGTTTTTTGACTATGACAAGTTAATTAAATACCCAGAGTCTTGGTATCTTTATTATATGCATAGTTATATGTAACATGAGATTAATAATGTGCTTACCACCCAAAGTCATTAAGAGTAAATAAGATTATGCTTAAAAAAAAAAAAAAACTTGCCCCACTGCCTGAAACCTAATAAATGATGAATAAATGTTAGCTGCCATTATAATAATGATAATAATAAAGATGATGATGAATACATTTGCACTCATGCATTCAACAAATATTTACTGAACACCAGCTATAAGCCGGGCAGTGTTTTATGTCCTTGGGACACTTTAGTGAAAACAGATGATCTCCACTGACTTTCTGGAGCTATATATAATGATATGTATTATAGTATAGCAAGCTGTTCTTTAATACTTGGCTTGGCCTAATTCTCTGGAGAATACAAGTTAGTAAATATTTGGTATCAATTAATAGGCCAAAGTCTCATACTGGGGGAAAAAAATCTGAGTTTTTAATTTTAAATATTTAGAGAGTATAGATTTCTAAATCATCTTTCTACCTAGTAGCAAGTACTTATAATTTAGGATTGAACTATTTTCCAACTTAACTATAAAGCCATATGTCTGACAAGGAGAGCATGCTTATGAAACAGTATTTGAATTGGGGATTGTCTCAGAAAGTCGAACACATATGGTGCCCATATCAATGCAGTTGCCCAGGGGAAATTAGAAAGAAACACATCCTGTGTGTCATTCCCTGAGATCCATGTATTCCCTCAGCAAAGCTGGCTCTAAAACGTGCCTTTTGCCCTTTGGCCTCTGTACCAAGATGCTGTGTGTGCAATACTAGACCACACTGAGATATCTCGCAGAAATATAAAGGTTCACTTCTAGCCACGTTGCTGTAGTATGCTAGTAAAGCACTTTTCCCAAGCTTCAAAAGGACATTCTGTAGAGTCTTATGATGTAAGAGGGTGTTCCCACTTCAGCTGTGGCCAGCAGATGCTATGTCAACACTCTCTGTGTCCACGTGTGCTGATAAAAGCAAGGAAAATGTGAATAATGGAAAAGAATGGCAGGCAGTTCTTTTGCTGGCTATGGTGATTTTAAACACAAGCTAAATACACACTTAAGCTTCTCCCTGGCAAAGTGATTTAGTCCCCTTGAAATTTTTCACTCTTGTGAGAATGACTCACGTCTTGGAAATGACAAGTTCTAAGTCTGGTGCTCCCAGCACCTTTAGGCATTGGTTAATGTACCACGTGGGAGTTTTCAGCATCCCCTCAGCTGTGTTAATTAACAAGAGATGCTGTACTTGCCTGCCTTTCACTGAAAACTCAGCATTTCACCATTCCCCAACAGTTTCAACTTGCCACTTGGGTTAAGGTTACATTTATCAGACTCCAATATTACACGCTATGGTGTCCCACATAGTTGCTAGAAGTGGAACACCAATTTTCTTTTTGTTATGTTTGCTTTTTCGCTTCCTAGTTAACTGATCCTTTAAGCTGCAATGCATTTCTGGTTTTTAAAAACACTTTCATAAACACTGTTCCATTTTGCTCCTCACCACAGCCCTGTGGGGTCTTTGACAAGTTCTGTTATTTCCATTTAACAACAATAAAAAAGTGACGTCCGCGAGCTAGAATCCTGATCTCCAGGGTGCTTTGCATTATTTAAGTTATTACTAGTTGAATACACTGAGCCCCAAATGCATAATGGACAAACAAAAATCCAGAAATTATTTTGTGCTAACGTAAGCCATGGCAGGTATTCCTGTTTGGTGGGTGGCTCCCTTTCATATGGCAATCCAAGGACCAAGCTCCATCTATCTTGGGGCTTTCCAATTCCCTAAAACATTGTTGATATGTGTATCAAGCCTGTTGAAGGGCCAGAGAGATGAGAAGGGGGTGTATTATCTTTCTCAAAAGATCTCACTGGAAGTGGCACATCTCAGATTTCCAAAGCCCTGGAATGCCTTGGCCACACCAAGTCTATGCTCAGGAATGAAAGGTAACACAATTGGTAAGAAGCCACACTAAGGTTTCCCAAAAGTACAGTGCAGATCCCCTCAGGATTGTCTCAATGTACAATTGCCGGGAATAGCAGGTGACTGTGTGAATGGTGCCTCTTGGAGCTGAGCAATGTGGTGGCCATGCAGCTGTTAATAGCCTAGAGGATACTGTGTGAACAGTCAGTGTTAAGTTTGCACGTGGATTGGGAAATTATAAATAGCACATCAAGCAAAAGATTTTGCAAAGGTAATTGCTTAATCTAAGTTTCTATTTAAAATAAATTTATTTAGCTTTTAAAAATGAAATGAATTAAAGAAAAAGATTAAACACGAAATATGTGTAAATATGAGAAAAGCCCAAAAATGGATGCAAATGACTAAAGATGAAGATGTTACATTTATACCAATTATATCTTCTTTGATAGTTCATCCTTGGAAGAGGAGGAAAATAAAACTCCAGGAGAAAAAAAATAAAATAAAAAGGGTTGCCAACCACCCCTTTAATGTAAGCATCAGAAAGGCTTTGGGAAATACAAATCCTTTGGGAAATAGAAATGTTTTAGGAAAAATGGTCCGTTTGTCCCTGAGTTGTTTAAAACCTTTTTCAGGAGATAGACAAAATTTAGGGATGACTACAGAACTGACTATCATTGAATGGAAATGTGTTTAGGTCTAATGTACTATAGCTTTTAACAGGATGGAAACTCACTTGCTGAAATAAATCATGATGTTATTTGTCCTTTAATGTGCTCACTATTTCCATAAACATGTAATGTGTTTACTGTGTTCCAGTAAGGTTCGTGATGCTCCGGATCTAATCATCTAGTATTGGTGATGGTGGATGGAGGAGATAGACATTGGAACAAAGGAGTACAATTCAGAATTATGAGGGCTTTGATAGATATCTATGCAAGGTACTTAGGGATGGAAGATTTTTAGCGTCAGTGGGAACTTCAGAAATAATCAATTCTAAAATCCCTCATTTAACAGTTATTTTTACAAAACAATAACTGAGACTCAGAGAGGTATGGGGACTCACCCAAGGTCACACATTTAGTTAATGAGCTAGTACTAGAATCCAGTATCCTGATCTCCAATCTCAGCTGGCTGCATGGAAAAGATTTAAGTTGAGGAATACGCTTTGAAGGTGAGATTAAATTACACATGAGAAATTTAGGAAAATCCCCAGTGGATGTTTTTCACTGGCCAGTATGAAGGGGTGAGGGGACTATATAGAAGAATGACTGCTTTGGGTGTTAGAAACTTCAGGGTCCACGCCTGGCTATGACCACATATATAGAGTACAGCCTTAGGCAACTGATCTAACACATTAAAGCAATGTATGCAGTATTCGTTTAATACATTGGTTTTCAGTAGTATCCTGTACCATCATCTCATTTGACCCTTGAAATAACTCCCTGAGGTATGCTAGAAGGGCATCCTTATCGCTATTTTGCAGATGAGCAAACTGAAGTGCAGAAAGTCACACAATGAGTTGGGTGAAAAACTGAGTGTTAAAACTCCTGAATGCTTCTAGTCCAATACTCTCCGGGTGATACTAGGTATGTAACAAGTGTGGGACAATCATGGTTAACCAAAGTATCATTTGATTATGTTACAGATGCATTGTGAGAGGTTTCTATGTATCCTGAGGATAATTGGAACCACACTCTTTGGAGTCTCTCTCCTCCTTGGAATCACAGCTGCTTATATTGTTGGCTACCAGTTTATCCAAACGGATAATTACTATTTCTCTTTTGGACTGTATGGTGCCTTTTTGGCATCACACCTCATCATCCAAAGCCTGTTTGCCTTTTTGGAGCACCGGAAAATGAAAAAATCCCTAGAAACCCCCATAAAGTTGAACAAAACAGTTGCCCTTTGCATCGCTGCCTATCAAGAAGATCCAGACTACTTAAGAAAATGTTTGCAATCTGTGAAAAGGCTAACCTACCCTGGGATTAAAGTTGTCATGGTCATAGATGGGAACTCAGAAGATGACCTTTACATGATGGACATCTTCAGTGAAGTCATGGGCAGAGACAAATCAGCCACTTATATCTGGAAGAACAACTTCCACGAAAAGGGTCCCGGTGAGACGGATGAGTCACATAAAGAAAGCTCGCAACACGTAACGCAATTGGTCTTGTCCAACAAAAGTATCTGCATCATGCAAAAATGGGGTGGAAAAAGAGAAGTCATGTACACAGCCTTCAGAGCACTGGGACGAAGTGTGGATTATGTACAGGTAGGTCTCCAAATTCCTGCCAGGGCAAACATACATTTAAATAAAGCAGCTTTTGTATCTGTCCAGTCATATGCTATAGCCCATCCTTGTCCCTTCTGAACACAGTACTTCTTTCAGTTCATTTGAAAATAGCATGACTGTTGAAAGCACATTTTGAAAAAGAGAAAAAAAAATCTTGTAAAACTGTTGAGACTATCTATGAAAATGCTTAATTTGTGCCGTGTTTTTGGTGACAAATCAGGATTATTTTGACAGGAGACCCTTCCTTCCCTTCTCTCCCCCTCTCTTACCTTCTTTGCCCCCTTGGTTCTGCCAAGTCAAATCCAACGTCATTTTCCACACTCTGAAACTCTCCAGCTTTGTAAGAATATAGTGTCTGCCTGAGCAGAAGGGTCTTGAGAAAATCTGCAGGCTGAAGGGAGGCTATAAAATGTTTTTCGCAGAGACTGGGCAAAATAAGGGTGGTGAGAACAATTTTGATTTAAAAGAACAAAAAAAAAAAAATTGAGAGAAGGAAAAGGAAAACAAAAAATGGGAAAAAAAAATCTTAGAGCAAAGGCAAAGTAATGTTTATTTCACTCTCCAAACAGCATTACCTCACTCACTGCAACTTGACCTTTGAAAGCATTTGTGATGGTGTTTGCCTGCATGAAAATTAGGCAGGCTGTGTCTCCCATTAATTTCCTGACAGCTCACTACAGGGGTTCTCCTCTCCTGGTTCTCACTGAAGCTTCCTTCTTTAGAACATTAGTAGGGTCCCTGTGAGTTTCTAGTTTTAATTTTCTGCAGATACTTTGTAATAATTAGATTTTGGCCATGGTGGTATTGAGAGGGGAAAAATGTCTCTGGTTTAAGAAAGGCACTGGGATGGTCTTCCTCTCCTCAAGAATTTCTAGTGAAATTCTAGTTTTTGGAAAACCCATCCTATTCTTTAGGGTCCTTTACGGCCACAGAGTCATGCCTAGTGGTTGTCACGTAGTGAGATAGGAATGGACATTGGCTTTAGAGTCAATTGACCAAAGTTCTAATCATAGAGATTACTAGCTGGTTGACCACGGGCCAGACCACCTCTCTGAGTCTCAGTTTTCTGGATAGAATAAATTAATGTATTCCAAGAGTTTGGCAAAAGTTAGTTATGATATTATCATTGATAGAATGAAAGCTTTTTATATGAATATTGTTATTTATTATCATTTAGTCCTTACTCAAATTATAGTACCTGTCAATTGCCACCATATGACTAATTTCAGTTGATGTCTGAAGAGTTTAGAGGCATTTCTTTATTATGTAAATCTGTGTGTTAATCTCCCTTCTAGACAGTTGGGAGCCTTTCTTTGTCAAGTTTCTCCTAATTTCTCAAAGGTAAAACTTTCAAGTTAAGGTAGTTTCAGTTATCTTTGGACATTTGGTATTTACATAGTATAACTTTGGGCTTGGATGAGAGGATAATAGGCTATTTTTAAAGGGAAAGGATGATGGGAACTTATAGAGGATATGAAAAATGAAGTTCTGGGCTTTAAATGAGAAAACATCTGTTTCGATATGCTGTCTTTTAGTTAAAACAATTGCCACATTTGTCATTTCTAATCAAGGCCTCGTTGTATGGGTTTTTTCTTACTTTTCTTTAAACCTGCTCCTCCCAAACCCTCTTCTCCCATCATTTCTGTTTTGAATTTTGTTTGTATCCTTGACAACTTTATGCTGTGCCTGTCCAGGAAAAAAATAATACAAAATATGAAATATTAGAGTAGGCCTCCTGCTAGAGCCCTAATTAGGCTTGAGAACTTTTCTTCCTCCAGGCTGAGATAGGGGAAGTCTCCAGATATACTGACCCAACCAGCGGCTCTTAACTGGGCCCTGATGCCTCCTGGGACTCTCAGCCAGTTCCAAGCACTCACACAGGAGTACAAATGTCTTAGCATTCTGAAACTGGTAATTCCATCTTTCCATCGCTCAGTAAATCCCCCGATGTTTAACCATGTCTGACCTGTAAAAATGGCAATTTCCTAAGGTTCAATCCACAACACTAAACACTCCCATCTTCTATTCTGACTGACCCAGGGTTTGAGCATTACAAAGCAGAAACCACAGAAAGACAAATAAGGGGAAAAGGGTTTGAGGATGTTGGCTGCTAAGCATTACAAGTGATGGAACTTGGAGTGCAGGCTGGTTAGGGAAAGAAGGAAGTGAAGTTCAGGTGGTAATACCCAAGAGAAAATGGGGGCTGGGCAAGAAATTGACCATGCTCACAAACTTGCTGGAGAATTCCACTTAACTGTGGAGAGAGATGGCCAAAAGAATTGGTTTCCAGTTGCAGCCGAATCCTTGGCACTCTTCAGCACTCTTTTCACTTGGTCTTGAATAGATGTCTTGCTTATTGCTCTCATAGCCTATTATTTCATACCTTCACCACTTTCCCAAAACCCTATCCAAACTCCTCTCTGCTTAACTACTAACAGATGACCTTGCCTCCTATTAAGGAGAAAGTCAAACGTACTGATTCTGAAGGCTGTCAAGATCATCTTTACTCTCCTCTTAAACTGTTTCAAGAGTATCCAACCTCACTTCTTGTTTCAAGGTTATACTTTTGATCTATGCCCTTGAGACCACTGGACCTGCTTCCTCTTGTCTCCTCGGGAATAAAGCTTTCTCAGTTACCAGCTCTAACTCGATCTGTCTCAGCTTTCATCTCTAGTCTTCTCTACTGACTGCTCTCTCAGCCTTGTAGCTGTTCAAATAATTAATGCTGACATAGAACAGTGAAGGAGTCACTAGTCAAGGAGAAACCCAGTGTGGTAGCAAATTTATCTGATGATGCTCATGGGTGCTTTCAGAGATGAAGATAGAAAACGGGAAGGGAAAAATATATTGAGAAAAGAAGTTATAAAGAGGGCCAGTGTGGTGGCCCATGCCTATAAGGGCAGTGCTTTAAGAGGCCAAGGCAGGAGGATTGCTTGAGCCCAGAAGTTCGAGACCAGCCTAGGCAACGTAGGGAGAACTCATCTCTACAAAAAAAAAAAAAAATTAGCCAAGCATGGTGGTGCACACCTCTAGTTCCAGCTACTCAGAAGGCTGAGGTGGAAGGATTACTAGAGTCCAGGAGGTCAAGGCTATACTGAGCCATTATCATGCCAGCCTGGGTAACACAGCAAGACCCTGTCTCAAGAAAAGGAAAAAAAGTTAAAGGGAATGAATTTTTTTTTTAAAGGAGAGTGAGCAAGATTTTTAAAATTCATAGGCAGTGTATTTTCTAGAGAAAATTTGTTTTAAAAAATGGGTAGATTCTGACCTGTTCTAAGTATGGCTTAATGTTGGACAAAAGTTTGATATACCTCTTTGATGTAGTGTTTATATTGGCTTTTTTATTTACAAAAGTAACACAGGCTTATGGCAGCATGTTTCAAAAGTATTAAAAAAGTACAATAAGCAAAATTAAAGTTATCTTAAACAAATACCCAACCAATTGACACTTTCCAATGTATATTTTTCTATTTTTCCCTTGTTTTTAGAACACTTTGGGATTATGTTAATTTTTTATATCTTTTATAATGTAATGTTATCAGAAAACCTAAAATATATTGATGTCTTGATTATATAATTGCTTTATTCCTATCTCTTACTGAACATGCATATTACAATTCAAGTGGCCACCAGTCTATGAGACAAAGGAAAACAAAAAAATCCCCTGATGTGTGCATTAGGGACTTCCTAGGTAGAAAATATATAACAAATAAGAACATCTTCTAAGCTGGAAGATTATAGGAGGAAATGTTATTATTGATTTAATCTCATAGCATTCTACATATCCAGAATTCTTTGAGTCAGAAAAAAGTAAGGCTTTATTATTGATAACAGTAGAGTTGACTGTGATTATTACTGGATTCTGTATTTGTAAATTTGTCTACTTGGTAAAATGTACTTGTAACCCTAAAATCAATAATTGCAGTCATTAGGTGATCATTTGCTAACAAGCACACAGTGGCAAAAAATTTGACTCGTCCAATGTGCATGTTCCAGCTGAGGTCAAACAAGGTGATGCTTTGGCTTCTTGTTTCAACTTTTATACTGTAAACAATTATCCTCTTCATGGTCTCTTTAGTGCCACATTTTTCCCTTTTTTGTGCTTTTCCTTGGCGGCATAGCTGTTTAACATGGCCTCGAACTGTAATGCTGAAATGCTATCTAGCGCTCCTAAGCACGAGAAGACTGTGATACACCTCGTGGAGATGAATTTCCTTTAGGCATGAGATACCGTGCTGTTGGACATGAGTTCAATATTAATGAACCAACCATATGTATATTAAATAAGGTACATATAAACAGAAGCATAGGTAAAACAAGATTATGTGTTGTCAAAAATGTGGCCAGAGGTTCGGAGGAACCTAGCCCTGTGTTTCTGCTGGAAGCACATTTTCAGTATTTTCCAGTTCAATGTTCCTGGCAACTTTATGTAATATAACTACCATAAATAATGATAATCAACTGTGTGTAACATTTGACTGGTTCCTGTTCTGTTCTGTATAGAAAGCCTGAGCAACTGAAATATTCTGCGGGCCAGTATTGAGAACAGTAAGTTTATTTGTGTCTTTCATTTTGGAGGATAAGACTAAGAGCTCACTGAAACAGGAATGAGGAAATCTGAAATCTGTACCCAACTTTGTTGTTTACCTGCTATGGTCATGGCCTTAATGAATCATCAATTGAGGTAGTAGACCAGATGATCTCTAAGATCTCTTTCAGCTCAAGATTGTTAAGTCAGTATTGGTGTAATTCTTCTGACGTCTTAATTATATCTGGCAACATCCTGAAGCTCTGCTAGAGCAAGATCAAAAGAAAAAGCGATATCAGAATTTTCATTTGTCAGTTACTGTCATGTTTCTCACTCTCACTTTTAATCTGCCTTTTTCCCCCAGATTGCTTCTCGAATATAAATCTTGATTTAAGGGCACCATTATGAGCTTTCCTGATTCTCTTCTTTAGAATGAGAATTCCAAACATTTGGAATAAGGGTCCTTCATGGTTTAAGCCTTAGAGGTGACAGCATTTGGTTTCTCACTTTGCCAGCTGGCTCGTCACCTTTGTTTTGCACCTTTATAACTTTCGCTCGTTTTCAACTTTCCTAGAAAGGAAAAGGGAATAACCAAATGACTCCTTTTTTTTCACTTTAGTAATTGGAAGAGATGGGTTGTCGGAAGGCAGGAATTACTTTATAATAATTTGGACAATTCATTCTACTAAGGAATGCTTGTATATTCCTAATTCCTTTTAAGAAGAATTACAAAGAAGTACCAAACTGCATAGGTGTCTATAATGTAAAGGCTTTCTGTTGGCTAGATTTGAGATCCTGTACCATAAACCAAATTACTACAAGAGAAGAACCTCCTCCCCATCCCGTGTTCCCTACACAAAGGAAAGATGATGTTTTCATTGAGGACTTTTTTTTTTCCTGCAATGGTTTTATTCATTGATTTCAAAAAGATTTATAGCGCTGAAATGTTTAGATTTTATGATTTTGTATTTGCTGCTTAATCTGAGGCTGCGTGGCTCAAGCTTGTAATCCTAGCACTTTGGGAGGCCGAGACGGGCGGATCACGAGGTCAGGAGATCGAGACCATCCTGGCTAACACGGTGAAACCCGGTCTCTACTAAAAAATACAAAAAACAAGCCGGGCGAGATGGCAGACGCCTGTAGTCCCAGCTACTCGGGAGGCTGAGGCAGGAGAATGGCGTAAACCCGGGAGGCGGAGCTTGCAGTGAGCTGAGATCCGGCCACTGCACTCCAGCCTGGGTGACAGAGCGAGACTACGTCTCAAAAAAAAAAAAAAAAAAAAAAAACTGAGGCTGCTTAACTTAGCTATGTTTATATGTAAATTCTATTCATCTAGAATTCATATAAATAGAAAATCAAGATTAAAAAATAAAGTTATACAATCTTGATAAAGTCTTAGAAGTTTGCTGTAATATAATTAATGAACATACACTAGAGCTTTGGATTGATTTTTTTTTTTTTTGGTTGCATGAGAAATGTTAAATTGTGTATAATATTCCACCTTTGTAAAGTCAACTTCTATCCTCACTGTTTTGTTTCACCCAAATCTTGCATGTATTGTGGCCTACTTTTTAGTATATATGAGTTCCATTTATTGAGCATTTACTGTGAGCTAGCCATTATTAAGAGCTTTACATACATTATCTTATTAACTAACCATTACAACAAACTTATGAGGTAGGTATGATTAACCATATTTTTCACCTACAGAATGGAAGCTCAGGAGGTAAGGAGTCTGTAGTGAAGAAACCAGTCCAAGTTTACATAACTGGTTAATGGTGGATTGGGATCCAGATGAATTTGATTCCAAGGCCTTATATAGTACTTTTTTTGTTTGCTTGTTTCAGTAGTGTGTTTGCTCTGAGGTTGTACTGGTAGTAGTTCAGGGGGAATGGTAACATCTTGTATTTACTAAGTAAGTATTTGTGGAAGTTTTTGTTCCTGCGATTACCCGTTTTTACTAGAGAAATTGGGCTGCGGTAGGGGGGGGATGCAGAATTTCTATTTACTTTTGGGTTAAGTTGTGGGAGGAATCAAGAACAAATTCTACACATTCTAGAGATAGTCTCACTGGGTCAAGGTTAAGATGAAGGGTGAAGGTTAAGATGAAGGGTTAAGCCTTACAAGCAGGAAAAAGGTGAAAAGTAGCCAAAGAAAAAGTTTTGATTTATTTTCAACCTGTTTCCTCATTGAAGGCAGCCAGAGTAATTAAGATTTCTCTCTTGCTGTGTTAGCTGTCAATGCCCTTTGAAGTGGTATGGAGGAAGTGAGGAGATCCGTCAGTCTGAAAAAAAAAAAAGACATTAAAAGTAAAACATGGAGATTTGGCATTTTAGACTTGGATCTTAAAATTTGAAAGGCATCTGGTGGAATAGATAATAGTATTTCTGCAGGAGATTTTTATTTAGATTGTTGTGAGATAAATTAACTCTAAGATTAGTGAGATAAATTAGAACAGACAGGAATGCTATAGATGGCTTCCAGATAAATTTGAGTTTGTTCCTGTGGTAAGAGATTCTCTATATGTAATCAATTCCTATGTTCCTATTAGTGATCATTGCTACTGAGCCATCTATTTGTGATCATGATTGACATAATCCTTTAGGTGTGGGTTTACTTAGAAAGTATAAAATATTGAAGACTATTACCTTATACTCATGGAATACAGTCCTTTGTAATTCACAAGGTACTTTTATTTGCAGTGTCTCACAAATGTCCCATGATGATGGCAAATGGCTCGTTCAAGGTCATAGAAGTAGTAAGTTACAGGGCCTCAGACTTTAATTAAGACTTCTTGATTTCATGGGTACTTGCTCTTGTAATAGGCAAACTCTTGGCTGAAGAAAATCTAATTTATTAATATCCTATATTTCAGGCTTTTCCTAACATAGGGAGATGGAGACAGCTTTTGCAAAACCTACTAAATTAAAATTGGGCTTCAAACATATTTAATCTCAACTTCACTGTTATTTTTAAGAAAGCAGAACCTTCCCCCTGTAACCAGTTATTTTGAACCCAGGGTTGGCAAACTTTGCTTATAAAAGGCTAAATAGTAAATATTAGGCTTTGCAGGCTATATGGTCTCTGTTGTAACTAGCCAATTTTGCTGTTGCAGGATGAAAAGCAGCCATAAATAGTAAGTAAATGAACAGGAAAGGCTGAATTCCAATAAAAGCTTATTTATGACACTAAAATTTTAATTTTATATAATTCCCATGTGTCACAAAATATTCTTTTTGATTTTTTTTCAACTATTGAATAATGTAAAACCATTCTTGGCCCATGACCCATATCAAGACCGGTGGCAGTCTAGACTTGACCAGTAGGCCTTGGTTTGCCAATCCCTGTTTTAGATAGGGAGGAAATGGAGGGAATTAACTCTTGGCTGGAGTAGTAAGGCACAAAGAGTGATGGTCTTATGCAATTTAGTGGATGATTCTGTGGTTAAGACTGAGGTGGCTGGTTCTTCTAAATAATGTGTTCTTGTCTTGACATGTTTCATTTACTCAAAAGTTGGTGACTTGCTTCATTTCTGTATCTTCTAGTGAGAAATCTTATAAATAGTGATCATGTGGTTTCAACAAGTTACACTGATGCACTTAGTGTGGCCCCAAAGATGTTTCAGTTTGTTCTCTTTCCTGTGTGCAAATCCTGTCCTGTAGTTTTTCCTTATGTGAGGTTCAGTTCTCCTTGAACTGGTGCATGTCTCCCACAGATTCTAATCCAGGGCTAACTAGCTGACATTCATGAAACTACGTACTTGTTATTGATGAGTGAGGAGATGGCTAGAAAGCCTGTTCTTGCTGTATGGAATTAAGAAGGGCAAAAGTTATGCTCTTTACACCCTACTGAGTAAATTCCCTTGTGTCCGTGAATACACATGCTTTCACAAACTGTAAAAGACCATGACTTTCTAGCTGGCATTCTATCACCAAACAGCATCCAAAAGTTGAAAAATTTTAAAGCTGTTAAATCCCACGATAATAAACCCTTTCCCAAGAGATTTCTGAGCTTTTCTTTCTGATACAGCTACATTCACCATGTGAACAATCTCTCTCAGAGAACTTCTGGCACTTTGCTATTGGAAATTGGGAGGGGCAGGAACCAATTTAAATATGCAGAACCTCATAAATTTGGTTCCAGTGTAGTCATTTCAAAGAGGCAGTTCTCCTGGCTTGCTTGTGCTCACAAGCAGACGGAGTTATTTGAACATTAACTCTGGATTGCCCCCTTCCTGTTGTTTTTAGTCTTATTTTAGCCTGGTTTTACCTTTTCCAGCTTGAGTCAACAGAGGTGGGTGTGGTCATAAAATCAGGATGCTGGAGGCTAAAGATGAGTTAGACTTTCTGCCTTCACCTTTTTCTAGCCTCATCACAGACCTCCTGCCCAGCTCGTAGCCACATACAAACCAGGGATAGACAGGGCATGGGAGAGGCAAAACATTACTTTCGGGGGAATTATTCTAGGTTCTGGAGACTTGGGATGCTTGGATACAAACCCAAGTGTCAGTAAAATCCTGCTTTTTTATAATGAAAAACGAATGCCTAGCTTCTGCCTGATTTTTTTTTTTTTCTTAAAATAAGTGAGACTATGCTGAACCTAAATGGAATGACAAAAATAATCAATAGGGTTTCATTTAGAAAACGAGTGCTTCTAAATAAGGAGAATAAAGTTTTAAAAATTCAGAAGTTAACGCCACAATTGCTATAATTAAACCTAGAAGGGTGATAGGTTCACTTTCTGATGTCTCATATACTCCACACATTATAATTTCCAATAACGCATTTAAATTGCTGTTTTCACCAGCATTCTTCATTAACATGAAACCTTTTCAGAAAAATAAAAAAGCTATTAGTAAAATTGAGGTAGATACTTTTATTTTTTATTTTATTTTATTATTTTTTTGAGATGGGGGTCTTGCTGTGTTGCCCAGGCTGGTCTCAAACTCCTGGGCTCAAACAATCCCCCTGCCTTGGCTTCCCACTTCTCTTCCTAACACAGGTGTTAGCCACTGCACCCAGCCTAGATGCTTTTAAAAATGCTGGGATTCCTTAGTTACTAATGTGAGGGACTCATGCTACATTATCTAGAGTCTCCTTTAATTCTGAGACTTCATGCTTCTACTAATTGGTTAATTTCCTTTTTTTTTTTTTATTGAAAACTGGTATATCAAACACTATTTTCTGTGAGACAGGGCCTCACTTTGTTGCTCAGGCTGAAATACTATGTTTATAGAGTGGTTTGCAGAACTGTTAAATAATTTATTTGATATTTTAAAAATTGGCTAAATCTTGATTCAGTCCGACAAGTACAGTCAGACTTGATGGCAGAATAATGGGAATTGCAGATAATAAATACTCAGTCTCTGCCAATCATGCCATTCATTGTCTGAATGGGGATGTCAGGCTGATTAATCACATGACAATTCTGATCAATTTATATTTGTTAGGACTTCACTGCATTCAGCGGAAAATAGTATGTCCAATTAGTAAATGTTGCAGGGATAGAGAGATGGGGACTTTTCTTTTCCTACTTTTTTTCTATTTCTGATTTTCTCTGATCATATGGAGGAAGCTCCATTGGCAGGTATAACCCACCAGCCTTTTCCAGCTGTCTCACTCCTTTCCTAAGAGAAAAGGAATGACTTAATCTTATTAGTGAGTGTGGAAGGAATAAGGGGAAGCCCAGCTCTTTCTCCCTGGCTTTTGGGAGTGGACAATCCCCCAGGAACAGGTATCAGCTGTACCTTTTGAAGGGACATACACTGTATCTGCAGGAGGCTAGTCCCACTGAGAGCCTCTCTGGGACTGAGTAAAGTCTCCAGGACTGAGTAATTCTGGGAAACAGAATTATGAAGCCCACTTTTCCACATATAAAGCCCTATTCTCCATATCAGCTTTGTAAGTGTACAGGTAATAGTTCGGTTTTCCATTTGCTTTGTTATTCTTCTGTTTAATTTTTCAATAGATTTGGAAATCGGTCTGGAAAGAAAAGCACAGTTTATAGCCCTGTGCCCTTGAGCCTCCAATAGAAATGTCTATTAGGAATACACTAAACTAATTCCAACAATGTTCTTGAAGTTGTGGTTGGTCTGGTTTCAGACTTGCTTTTGTTTGGCTCATAGAAAGATTGTGTTTAAAAACAACAATGGGCATTTCCAGAACAGCTTAAAGTGATTTATATCCACTTTTAAATTCAGAGGGCTAGATGAACACTTAATAATACTTTAGAATAAAAAGGTGTTGAAGATCCTGCAAATCCCCTTCCTGATGCAATGTCATTTGCTAAGCCCAGGTCATATGAACTTTAGAACTATATAGTCTTTAGAGCTATACTATTGCTTTAGAATTACACAATCCTATGTAGGAGAATTGCTCTCCTGTCATTTATTTACCATATTAAAATGAAAGGTAAAATCATTAAATATGTCTCCCTTTCAATAACATCATAGAATTTTCTTATCATTCAGACCTGAAAGACAAAAAACCCTAAAAGCCTTATTGAAGGTAACTAGAAAACATTTTTTTTCCCTTAAACAGACCTCTAGGGGGACCACCCATTACAGTTTGCCAGGACTTGAGGTTACCTGGGATGTGAGACTTTCATTGACAAAATGGGGAGCATCTATGGCAAACTGGGACAAGTTGATCATGCTAAAGTCATACTTAGCACATCACTTCAGCTGTTCTACCCAGCAATGCCATTAACTTAAATATTGAGTTTGCTGAAAAATAGGCTCTTTGTGTTGGCCATGATATAACAAGGCCTCTGTTATCACCACCATATCTCTGTTACCGAGGCCCTGTGACAGTAAGATGAGGACACAGTATGTATGCGAAATTTTGACTACAGGGCATGTATTTATAGTTCTTTAACTCATTTTTCATTTTCTTCTTTGCAGGTTTGTGATTCAGATACTATGCTTGACCCAGCCTCATCTGTGGAGATGGTAAAAGTTTTAGAAGAAGATCCTATGGTTGGAGGTGTTGGGGGAGATGTCCAGGTACATGGCTTCATTTTTTTTTTTTTTGCATGAAACACTTTTAAGAGCACTTTTACTCATTGACTCATTGAGCATACATTTATTAAACACTAACTCTGTGCCAGGTGTTGTTCTTGGTGCTTGAGACACATTGAAATGTACCTTG
Organism: Colobus angolensis palliatus; assembly: GCF_000951035.1. Classification (NCBI taxonomy): domain Eukaryota; kingdom Metazoa; phylum Chordata; class Mammalia; order Primates; family Cercopithecidae; genus Colobus; species Colobus angolensis. Next base: position 203,145 of record NW_012115132.1, read on the forward strand.
GATCTGCTTCACTGCCTCTTTTCCTATGTAAATTGAAATATAATTTAGAACTTTCTTGCTAGTCCTGGGGTATAACCCATTTCTGTAGTAGCTGATAAGTTATATGCAAGTTAAAATAAATGTGTAATGATTTCTACCATATATCTTTGGGCCATAACTTAATATTTCGTGTTCTGCTAAAAATTATTTCATTACAAGGATTAAGAAATAGAAGTATGAGCCAGATGCAGTGGCTCACACCTGTAATCCCAGCACTTTGGGAGGCTGAGGCAGGTGGATCACTTGAGGTCAGGAGTTTGAGACCAGCCTGACCAATATGGTGAAACCCTATCCCTACTAAAAATACAAAAATTAGCTGGGCGTGGTGGCATGTGACTGTAGTCCCAGCTCCTTGGAAGGCTGAGACAGGAGAATTACTTGGACCTGGGAGGCGGAGGTTGCAATGAGCCGAGATCATGCTCCTGCACTTCAGCCTGGGTGACAGGGTGTAAGACTCAGTCTCAAAAAAAAGAAAAAAGAAACAGAAGTATGGTAAGAAATTGATATATGTCTTATACCTATATACCTAAAGGATGATCAATATGTGGTTGATTAAAAAAAAAAATCTGAGTCAAAAAGGAATAAAAAAAACCAGCGACTCAAATTTATACTAGTGAGAGAGGCAAAGAATGGATAAGTGGTTTTCCAATATTGTTCATCATCTGTTATTGATGAAGAAACAATGAAACAAATATTAATGGAGGTAATTTGACATTTGGAAAAATGAGTATCTGAAAATATGTGAAGATTAAAATAAAACTGCCTTGCAAATATGAGGTTAGACTTTAGCAAAAGGTAAGAAAGCATATGGAAAATAGACTTTAAAATTTAGATATTTTCTGGCTGTATAACCCATTTTAGATATGTAGTTTGATAGCAAAGGCAAAGAAATTACATTAGAAGGGACAAAAAATAGCCTGGTGATTTTAAAGAAAAGGAAGCTTGCAAAATCCAGACGAAAACTGAACAAAATTGAGACAGAGGAGAGAATTTAGAAATATTGCCAAAAAAGCTGATAATTTTCAATAGCCTTTTTTTTTTTTTTTGAGACGGAGTCTCGCTCTGTCGCCCAGGTTGGAGTGCAGTGGCACGATCTCCGCTCACTGCAAGCTCCACCGCCTCCTGGGTTCACGCCATTCTCCTGCCTCAGCCTCCCTAGAAGCTGGGACTACAGGCGCCCACCACCACGCCTGGCTAATTTTTTTGTATTTTTAGTAGAGACGGGGTTTCACCGTGTTCACCAGGATGGTCTCGATCTCCTGACCTCATGATACACCCGCGTCGGCCTCCCAAAGTACTGGGATTACGGGCGTTAGCCACCGCGCCCGTCCTCAATAGCCTTTATATAAAGCATTATTTCACGATTCAAATTTTGCAGGAAGGCCGTGGGAAACTCTCCTATTGCTGGTATTGCCAAAAAGCATGGATAAAGGAGAGGAAAATTAATAGCCGAGGATAGGATCCGTTTGAAATTAACCAGCACAGGAGGAACTGGGACCTAAAAACATTCATATCTTAGATGTTATGAAAGAGTGCCTGGGAGAAAAGAGTTTAGGAATTGAGAACTAAAGCCTAAAAAAAATCTCAATTTGGCCACGCACGGTGGCTCATGCCTGTAATCCCAGCACTTTGGGAGGCCGAGGTGGGCAGATCACCTGACGTCAGAAGCAAGACGAGCCTGGCCAACATGGCAAAACCCCATCTCTACTAAAAATACAAAAATTAGCCAGGCCTGGTGGCGCCCACTTGTAGTCCCCAGCTACCGGAGAGGCTGAGGCAGAAGAATCGCTTGAACC
>NW_012115132.1:205280-236491 GCF_000951035.1 Colobus angolensis palliatus
CAAAATAGGAGGATAAAATAACAAATCTCACTCCAGGTAGTTACCTCAGGATGGAACAGGTTTTGCTGGAATTTTTAGCTAAAGCTTACCTTTTACTTATGTTTTTCTTCTTGCAGATTTTAAACAAGTATGATTCCTGGATCTCATTCCTCAGCAGTGTGAGATACTGGATGGCTTTTAATATAGAAAGGGCCTGTCAGTCTTATTTTGGGTGTGTCCAGTGCATTAGTGGACCTCTGGGAATGTACAGAAACTCCTTGTTGCATGAGTTTGTGGAAGATTGGTACAATCAAGAATTTATGGGCAACCAGTGTAGCTTTGGTGATGACAGGCATCTCACGAACCGGGTGCTGAGTCTGGGCTATGCAACAAAATACACAGCTCGATCCAAGTGCCTTACTGAAACACCTATAGAATATCTCAGATGGCTAAACCAGCAGACCCGTTGGAGCAAGTCCTACTTCCGAGAATGGCTGTACAATGCAATGTGGTTTCACAAACATCACTTGTGGATGACCTATGAAGCGATTATCACTGGATTCTTTCCTTTCTTTCTCATCGCCACAGTAATCCAGCTCTTCTACCGGGGTAAAATTTGGAACATTCTCCTCTTCTTGTTAACTGTCCAGCTAGTAGGTCTCATAAAATCATCTTTTGCCAGCTGCCTTAGAGGAAATATCGTCATGGTCTTCATGTCTCTCTACTCAGTGTTATACATGTCAAGTTTACTTCCCGCCAAGATGTTTGCAATTGCAACAATAAACAAAGCTGGGTGGGGCACATCAGGAAGGAAAACCATTGTGGTTAATTTCATAGGACTCATTCCAGTGTCAGTTTGGTTTACAATCCTCCTGGGTGGTGTGATTTTCACCATTTATAAGGAATCTAAAAGGCCATTTTCAGAATCCAAACAGACAGTTCTCATTGTTGGAACGTTGCTCTATGCATGCTATTGGGTCATGCTTTTGACGCTGTATGTTGTTCTCATCAACAAGTGTGGCAGGCGGAAGAAGGGACAACAGTATGACATGGTGCTTGATGTATGATCTTCCATGGTTTGACGTTTGCAGTCACACACAACACCTTAGTTCCTCTAGGGGCTGTACAGTATTGTGGCATCAGATAATGCCACCAAAGGAGACATATCACTGCTGCTGGGACTTGAACAAAGACATTTATGTGGGTTTATTTTCATTCTGCCAAAGTAAAACGATACATCAACAAGAAGAAACTCAGATTTAACCTGTTATTTCTATGAAAATGGGATGAATTCTTTGTTTATGCACTTTTTCTTTACTGTGCATCCGCCTGAAAGTGTTTTGCCCTATATACCTCACTAGCCATGCTTTATGTGGGTTATCATGGAAGAAAAGGATTTTGGAAACTCAAGGAAAAGTTCTTTCAACCTATACAACCTAACTTATGGACTGTTTTGATAGATAATTTTTTTTTTTTTTTTTTAGGAAGAATTTTCTTTTTAACTTTACCAAATGAAATGCCAAAGGAAGTTTTAAAGGCCGTTGGCTGTGCTGTATTTTGATATAATTGTACTGTGTTTTTAAATTTTGTATGCCAATCTTAAAGACAATTTTTGCATATTCTATATTTTACTTCTCTGCCAAAATAAACCTGTTCTTCCTTTTTTAAAATAAAATAAGTTCTTAAAAAATTTATACTTAAAAAATCCTGCCCAAAATGTGAAGCTTGGTTGACTGATGTTTATGATAGAAAGAATAAAATGTTTCTCTCTCTCTACCTTTTAAAATTGAATAGTTTATTTCTGTGAAAAAAGTATTTAAACTTTCAACATTTTAACTTTTTGTTTTTATTTCTTTTACAAAAGGCCAATATACCTGTCACACTTTGGAAGTAAAAATACACACTTTCGTGTGTACGTTAAAAAAAAAATCATTGAAAATCAAGGCCAAAGGCAGTGCAATTTTTTCATAAGATTTTTTTAAAAAGGGAATGATAGTCTTTGAAAGAAAACAGTAGGCATCCAGCACTGGACGAAACATGGGTATCAAAGATGAATAATCTTTGGAGATTCTGGCATTGTTTTCCCAGACCAACTCAAGTGGAAAGTGGAGAAATTATCTGTATAATTTGGACACATACAATGCAGTTTATCAAAGGTTTTGTTCTGTGGCCTGAATTTACTGGGTCCTACCTATACATTGACCATGTTTTGCCTGTCTTTTATTTTTCAACTTGCCAGTTCACTTTACATGTTAGTATAATGTTTACACAGGTGAGTTGGATAAATTATAAAACACAAATTCAAAATTGGCAGATAGAATCACCAAGTATCTATCCTCTTTTACTTCAAAATGAGGAATTTTGTTTTTCTGAATTATACAGGTCATCGCTTCCTATTTCCTGTTCTGGACCTGTATAAAAATGTCTACACAGTAGAAGTGACATCAAGGTTTAATAAGTATACCAATGATTGGCACATATAAAAATTATTGAACCAAATACTCTGAACTTGGCTAATTTAGTTACTACAAGGCCTCCATTATCCAGTTTTAGTTTTTACACAATTGACCTTGCCTTGTAGCTGGTGCTGTGTAGACCTGTGTTGAACGGAATATATGAATAATTGAATAAACAGCATTATGGTGAGGCAGAGACACATGGAGAAGTGTTAAAAAAAAAATGGGCTTCCTGCCTTTCTGCCTCTTTTTTATGCAGTCATCTATGTTACATCTATCCTGCCTAAGAAAAAGCTGCACATTCTACCTTCAGAGTACAAAAAGGTACATCTTCTGAAACTCAAGACTCTCACTGATTGGAGAGCTTGTGGGAAACAATCACACCATGCCAATAAATGAGACGAAAACTTGAGTTTGCCTTTTTAACTATTTATGTTCTAAGTTAAGCTTTGATAACATTCAAATGTCAAATTCTCTCATTCTTATAAAAAGTTGAATTAATTGCCTGTATTTATTTTAGCAATTATTCAATGTATTTCCAGTATAGGATGTATAGTATAATTAATTTTTTGTAAATAAAATATTTTTGATAAGATAATTGCCTTTTTTTCTAAGGGAAGGGGGAACTCTGTTTTCCTGATTATAATGGTATGAATTTAGGAAGGGGGGGTTTAAAAAAATGATGGTTGGTAAAAAAGAATATGTCATTTAATGTTACTTATTATTAGGTAGAAATCCCCAAAATTGGTGTGGTTTGGAAATCTGGAAAACCAGAGAGAGAGGAGAGAGACTGTTTAATTATCATTACCCTTGTCTATAATTTTCTCTTCTGCTTCCCTTGAAAGCAGCACAAATTTAGACAATTTTGTTTATTATAGTAACGTATAGCAGGAAAAAAAAATCAGATATGCAGAAATATTATAAGCAAGCTTGTTTATTTCAGCATTATTCAGAAATAATAACAAAACCTTAACCTAAAATCAAATGATGAGGGCAATAATTAAATAAATCATGGCATTTCTATAAAATGGATTTTATAGAAGAGAACACATGGATTTTGGAGAAGTGTCACATTTAAAAAATAACCATTTTGTACAGTAACATCCCAATTTTATCAAACTGAAGATGTTTAAATATGACTATCTCTAATACTGGGAATGACTGATTTATATTCTGTGTATGTTTTTGTATTTTCCAAATATTATAAATATGTTTTTATAATCAGAAAAAAGACAATAAGTATGGATTTTTTAAAAAGTGGGTTGGGACATCTAACAGCATTTTCTGATCAGAGGAGCTTTGATAGTAATTACCTCATTTTACCTCTTATCCCTCAAATTCATTTTATTTCCCAGTTCTTTTGTGTTATCTGTTTTCTAAGAATCCTTCATTACTTTTGTACTGCTACATTATAAACTAGCCACTGAACATTACTGTCAGATAAGCCAGAAATATTGATGGTTCTAATCTTAATAATTCACTGATGAAGTCACTTGGGGACAATCTTTTGATGTAAAGAGCCTTAAAGTATACATTTTAGGACTGGGCATAGTGGCTCACGCCTGTAACTCCAGCACTGTGGGAGGATTGTTTGAGGCCAGGATTTTGAGATTAGCCTGGGCAACATGGCAAGACCCTGTCTCTACAAACAATTTTTTTTTTTTTAATAGCCCGGTGTGGTGTCGTCGCTACTCAGAAGGCTGAAGTGGGAGGATTGCTTTAGCCCCAGAGGTCAAGGAGGCTATAATGAGCTGTGTTTGCACCACTGCACTGCAGCCTGGGCAATAAAGTGAGACTGTCTCAAAAAACAAAAACAAAAAAAGCAAAAAACAACCACAAAACTATTCTTAATTCACCAGCATTACCAAAACAGGCAACAACCCAGATCATCCTGCAGCCCATAGTTTAATGACCCCTTCTCTTTAGGAATCTGTTGACTTATTTGTACCATTAAGTACTCACACTGACACCTAATTTTTGGGCACATACTACGTTTTAGGCACTACCGGAAGCATGCTTTATGGATTAGTTATTATGTCAGTCCCAAGAAGTTCCATTATTATTGCCATTTTAAGCAAGGAAGCTGAGTGAGGTTTAAAGAAATTTGGTAACTTAATATTATAAAGCCAGTACATTGTAGTGGTGGAATTTAGGTCCAGGCATTATGACATCAAGCTTGCCCCTTCAACTAATGCTACTCAGTATTTTGTCTATCAGCAGCATGTGAGAATTTGTTAGAAATGCAAGTTCATGGCCCTACCCCAGGCCTGCTGAATCAAATTCTCTGGAGAATCTGTTAAATAAGATTCCCACCCAGGTGACTTTTACACACATTAAAGTTTGAGGAGCATTGTCCTAATCTAGTATTTTATATGGTTCCCTTCAAACCGCATGCCATTTCTAAGATAGTTATTCATTCAAATATTGTATTCTCCCATTGAACTTTTCTACTTTAATATAATTTATGGGTGTTGGCAGATACCTGGTTTTCACTAAGTCTATTAAGTACCTGTTATAGGCTGGGCACTGTGGCTCACGCCTGTAATCCCAGCACTTTGGGAGGCCGAGGCTGGTGGATCACCTGAGGTCAGGAGTTAGAGACCAGCCTAGCCAACATGGTGAAACCCTGTCTCTACTAAATATGCAAAAATTAGCCAGGCCTGGGGGCTTATGCCTGTAATCCCAGCTACTCTGGAGGCTGAGGCACGAGAATCATTTGAACCCAGGAGGTGGAGGTTGCAGTGAGTGGACATGAGGCCATTGCACTCCAGACTCGGCAACAGAGCAACACTCCCTCTAAAAAAAAAAAAAAAAAAGTTCCTGTCATGGGCAAGAAATGAAGTGGTGTACATTGTGTCTATACTCAAACAGCTTACAATTGAGTAAGAAGGATATTTACACTGTAAGTAAGAGGGTAGTTACACTGGGATTTGATGCAAAACAGAATAATAGAGGTATAAAGAGTGGCATGGGATGTAAAAAGAAAGTGGAAGTGAACATGTACAATTATCCTCATAACGGCAGGTTTTAAGACAGCCTGGGATTTAGGTTGATTCTTTAAAGATGTGCAAACTTGGATGGGAATTAAGGATTTTTCAGGTAAAAGAAATAACATAAATACAACGATAGTGGTGTGATTTTAATATGTGGTGCTTTAAACAGAATTAACAAATTTAATTAAAGTGGAGGTTGTAGTTAAGTGGGATGTGATTATAGATAGTAAATTTGAAGGCCGGGTGTGGTGGCTCACGCCTGTAATCTCAGCACTTTGGGAGGCCAAGGCAGGCGAATCACCTGAGGTCAGGAGTTCGAGACCAGCTTGGCCAACGTGGCGAAACCCCGTTTCTAGTAAAAATACAAAACTTAGCTGGGCGCGGTGGCAGGCACCTGTAGTCCCAGCTACTCGGGAGGCTGAAGCCGGAGAATCACTTGAACCCAGGAGGCGGAAGTTGCAGTGAGCGGAGTTTGTGCCATCACACTCCAGCCTGGGCAGCAGAGCAAGACTCTGTCTCAGGGAAAAAAAAAAAAAAAAAAGCAAGTAAATTTGAAGATGGATGATAGAAGACCATAACACAACTGGGAGAAATACTAGAATGAGGTATTTACATTACTTTTGATAGATGACACACTCATGGAATTTTTGGACAGGATTCTAACATTGTCATAAAATAAGGCACTTTATGATGGTTTGGTTTCGAAGATCTCACATAAACAATTGTGTTTATAATTACAATTTGGCCTGAGCATGCTTCTAATAAACTGGTATTGCTCTCCCAGGCACCTGACCACATTCATTGTATTTCTTCCCAGGCTGCCTCTTGCTTTACATTCTCAGGTCATCACCTCTTGCCAATTACCCAAGCACTCTCTTCAACTTTTGTTTTGGTATAAGAAGCCAGTAACCAGCTAGTTATTACAGTCATTTGATCCCACCTTTGCCATGTCATTCAAATTCGTCTCTCATCCTTGTTAAGACTTTTAAAAATCTCTTAGCTGAACTGTTGAAAACACCTCCTGACGGCCGGGTGCGGTGGCTCTCGCTGTAATCCCAGCACTTTGGGAGGCCGAGGTGAGCAGATCACCTGAGCTCAGGGGTTCGAGACCAGCCTGGCCAACATGAAAAAACCCAGTCTCTACTAAAAATACAAAAATTAGCTGGGCATGGTGGCACCTGTAGTCCCAGCTACTTGGGAGGCTGAGGCAGGAGAATCACTTGAACCAGGGAGGAAGAGATTGCAGTGAGCCAAGATCATGCCACTGCCTCCCAGCCTGGCACAGAGAGAGACTCTGTCTCAAAATAAATAAATAAAAATAAAAAAATAAAGAAAATACCTCCTGACTACATTTCTACTCTCCATTTCTGTTTTATCCAATGAATTCTTTGCATTTCTGTTAAAATTATCATTGTAAGGCCCAGTTCTGAATACAAAGATTTAACTTCACCTCATTGTCAACAAGATAAAAGCATTAAATATGTAAGAAATTATTCAAGGCTGATGATTATCTATTTTCTCACTTGCAGTCCTTTACTCCTACTATTTTTCATGTTCTACTAAACTAGATTTTTTTGCTCCCTCTTGAACACACTTTGCCCTTCTCCTTTGTTAGTATTTGCTCTCAATCTTGAATGGCTTTTCACCTTTCCCCTATTCCCATATATATTTGTCAAAATTCTTCCATATTCTTCATTTTACTAGCGTATCCTTTACCCAATACCTCAATTTAAAATGATTTATTTACCTTTGCTCTTAGGGTCCTATTTTTATCTCTGTCATGCAGTCCAGACTTTCTTCTGTCTTGCTTCATGAATATTAGTGCACATGATAACAACCTGGTAGACGAAAAGGTTTTTGAGGCTAAGTCTTCGTCTTTATCATTTTTGAATCCTCCATGGTAACTAGCATAGTCATGTGATCATTACAATTTGGTTAATAGGCCAGGTGGTGGTTCACACCTGTAATCCCAGCACTTTGGGAGGCCAAGGCAGGCAGATCACTTGAGATCAGGAGTTCAAGACCAGGCTGGCCAATCTGGTGAAACCAAATCTCTACTAAAAATACAAAAAAATAAATTAGCCAGGAGTGGTGGCAGGCTCCTAGGCTCCTGTAATCCAAGTTACTTGAGAGGCTGAGGCAAGAAAATGGCTTGAACCCAGGAGGCGGAGGTTGCAGTGAGCCGAGATCGTGACACTGTACTCCAGCTTGGGTGACAGAGCAACTCAGTCTCAAAAAAAAAAAAAAAAAGGTGAATAAGTAAATGAACACATGGACACATGAAGGAACCAGGAAGGATGGATGGATTCAAGTAATAAATCTTCTTTCAGGAAAGTTGATAGTATTCCAGGCATTTTGCTGCAGGATGAGCTTTGGGGTGTGAGGGCTACACATTCTTTATGCTTTGGCCAGAGAGCTGATGCTTTTGTCAAAAAAAAAAAAAAAAAAAAGAGTACCTTGGCACTGTCTATCAAGTTAAAGCATCCATTGGACAAACAGTTTTTGAGTAGTGATGATTTGCCAGACTTTGCTGGGATATCAGAAATAAGAAATTATACTTTCCTTCAAAAAGTTACTTAAAGGAACTCAAAGTAAGCCATGCTCTTACTTTACTGTGGTCATTTCCAGAAGCTCTTCCTGACCCCACTTCCTCCCACTGCCACCTTTGTGTAGTGAATTCCTATTCTACCCTTCAACCTCAGCTCAATCCTCACTTCCTCCGGGAAGTCTTCCATGACTACCATTGCCAGGTTTGTTTCTCTATTATATTCTCTTACGATATTTCTTAGTGCTTATTTTTTTAGTTTTGTTTCTACGACTCCTTGTTCAATATCTGTCTCTTTCAGTAAAGGATAAGCTGGATGATGAAAGGAACTGTGTGAGGCTGGGTGTGGTGGCTCACGCCTGTAATCCCAGCACTTTGGGAGACTGAGGTGGGCGGATCACGAGGTCAGGAGATCGAGACCATCCTGGCTAACACAGTGAAACCCCGTCTCTACTAAAGATACAAAAAAAAAAAAAAAAATTAGCCGGGCATGATGACGGGTGCCTGTAATCCCAGCTACTCGGGAGGAGAATGGCGTGAACCTGGGAGGCAGAGTTTGCAGTGAGCCGAGATCGCGCCAGGGCACTCCAGCCTGGGCAACAGAGCGAGACTCTGTCTCCAAAAAAGAAAGAAAGAAAGGAACTGTGTCCAATTGTATCAGCACTGCATGCTCTGATCTGAGCACACAGTATGTCACAGGTTAGGAACTCAATATAAATTTGTGAACAGAATAAAAGCATGAGGAAATAAAGCTCCCAATACAGGTTGGGAAACACCCACAGAGTCAGAGTTATTTTTTCTTTTAAGTCAAAATCTTAGCTTTCTAGCTATAAGGAACTCCTTCATCCCTGGGTCGACTTATAACTTAAGATAGGAAGAGAAGCTAGAAACAGAAATGCATCAGTGTTGGGAAAGAAAAAGGTATGGGCAGGAGGCTGGTCTTCAGTTGTGAGAAAGGTGAAGAGGTAGACTTCACTAGAATTCCTGTAATGAGGATGCACAGATCCCTCCCTAAAAAATTGTTTTTATTAACTTACTAATTTAAATGCTAAGTACTACATTTCCTTTATTGTTTAATGGTTCATGTTTTTCTTTGATGTAATTTGGACAAGTACTGTTGACACATGTTCTCTTATTATCTGCTTTCCTGGAATACCTAGACTTCTCATCGAACAAAGGTATTTCTGATACAATGTTTTACCTTCAAATCATAAAATACTAATGTGTATTTTATATGCTATCAAGCTGTATTACAATGCAGTACATCTGAAGCTTTTCTTATACATGCATATCGTATACATTCATGGAATCATCTCTTTACATAGCTAACTCTACCTTGTCATTTATGACTCAATTCGATATCATTTTCACCAGAAATCTTCCCTGACCCCCCTGTCCCACCTGTATTGCATAGCATGTTTTCTTTACCCCTGGTGATCTCTCTTCCACAAATGACATGGTGTGATCATCATCTTGTCCTAGATCCTGGGCTTCCCCACACCTAGCATAGGATCTCCCCAAAAGCAGGAGTTCAGTAATCATGGGTTGGATCATGTTAAATTTGTTTCTATAGGAAAAAAAAATTATTTACACTACAAGTGTATGCCTATAAATATATATCCTTACTTTATATGATTTCATTCATTCATGCAGTTATTTAATCTTCAACAAATATTTGTTAGGTGTCTACTATATATATGTTTTGTGCTTGGAAAAGGAAAAATTGTTGCTTCAGTGAGTGCTTGCAACATCAGTGCTCCAAGGTATTGAAAGACCATTCATTAATTAAAAGAGTTTTAATCTCAGGCATGTTGAAGAAACACCGTATTTCTTCGCTGTAGAAATTCTCAGAAACTTTTTTTTTTTTTGAGACGGAGTCTGGCTCTGTCACCCAGGCTGGAGTGCAGTGGCCGGATCTCAGCTCACTGCAAGCTCCGTCTCCCGGGTTTACGCCATTCTCCTGCCTCAGCCTTCCGGGTAGCTGGGACTACAGGCGCCCGCCACCTCGCCCGGCTAGTTTTTTGTAGTTTTTAGTAGAGACGGGGGTTTCACCATGTTAGCCAGGATGGTCTCGATCTCCTGACCTTGTGATCCGCCCATCTCGGCCTCCCAAAGTGCTGGGATTACAGGCTTGAGCCACCGCTCCCGGCCTCTCAGAAACTTTTAATGTGCTGATGAGCTTTATGAATCTACAAGAAAGGCCCGTCACATACAGAAATCCCCACACTTACGTGACTATGATACTCTTTCCACTGGGATGTCGGTTAACATCTGGATTAACATTATTATTCTGCAGAACATAGTTCAGGCGACACTGGCATGTATTTTCTGACATCACAAGTTGAATTTGTTTTCACTCACCCTCTAGAAACGTCACTCAGAGCTTAACCGCCTTCTCATTTGAGTAATCAGCTCCAGGTGTGGGGATCACAGGGCGAAGAGACAGAAACCTTCAGGTTCATTTGGCTTAGCCTACCAGCTACAGAAACAGGCTCTTCGCTAAAGAGTTCAATGTACCCACCTGTTGTCAGAAAGCTCTCCACACTATGGCTTAGGCAAACCTAAGTGATTTGTTTTAATTCTGCTTTTTAGGGCAACAAGGAGTTTAATCCTTGTATGTTGGGAAAATGTACAATTAGTGGGTTAGCTAGTCTTTGAAACAACTCTGGCAATGTATGAGAGCACTGACGGAAAAGAAGCACTATTGCTTTGTAAACCAAGGGAAATTTTGCTTTTTGTTCTCTTAGATTGTGTTGATTGTTGAGTAACAAAATCAAATACAATCTTTTTTTTTTTTTTACCAGGTGAGGATAGAATCACAGTATTTATGCCTTACTCTCAGAATGAACGGAGGCACTGGTATGTCATTTAAGTAAACAATTAGTCTCTCCAAAGTGTAATGTGTCTCTAATTAAAAAAAATAGATGCAAGTATTACAAAAATAAAAATCCTGGAAGAAGGATCTCTGGGAATCAAAAATGAATGGCTGTTTTATGAAGCTATTAGTGGAATCACCGCAGATATAACTTAAAAGTCATTTGGTCCAATTCAGCTGCTTCAAATGTTACAGGAATGAAACGAAGCAAGGTATAAAGAAAGAGAGAGAGCAGAAAAAGTTCAAGCTCCTTATCTCCAGTAAGTACCCTGCAATCCATTTGATTTTTAGCTGCTGGGTTCTAGCTTCACAATGGGTTACATACCCTGGAGCCAGCATCTGGCTCTCTTTCATCCAGACAAGTGTTTGAGGCCTGCTTTATAATGCAGAAAACCTCTAATACGCCATTTCTGGGCAGCTTCTCTAATCTTAAACCTGACATATTGAGGCTATGCTTAAGTCCATTCCCTTCAAAAGGAGTTGTAAATTATACGCTTTCAGGATTACAGGTCTTTGATATTTAGATTTTAAATATAAGACCACTCTGAGTAGTACAGCACAGTACCTGAAATGTTCAGCTCCATTAGGAAATATCATAACACATTAAAAAAGTGGAGATTCTAAAGTTCTTGCTCCAAAACAAATTGCTGCCATATTACCCATTTTGGAAGTGTGTAAGGCCAGACAAGTTTGGAGCTCTGACTCATTGTGTACTTGGGCTTTGGTTGCAGATTGACTTGTATTCAAACTGCTGCTCTGCTATTTTTCAGCTGTATAAACTTGAGAAAACTACACCACCACTTTGAGCCTTATTTTCTTTATCTGAATAATAAAGGAAATGACACTCACCTTTCAGAGTTATTGTGTAATCAAAATATCCTATGAAAAATACATAAGAAAAATACTTACCATGTCATACAAGTTTAACAAAATTTTACTTTTTCCTTCTCTCATAAACAACTAACTTCATTAATATTCCTTTCTTCCTATGCTTTCTTTATTCATCAAAACACAAGACTGAGGACTTGGATATATAACTCAAATACTAAGGCATTTTACCTCTCAAAACTGCTTTTATTTTTGAGATGGACTCTAATTCTGTTGCCAAGGCTGGAGTGCAGTGGTGTGATCTAGGCTCACTGCAACCTCCACCTCCCAGGTTCAAGAGATTCTCCTACCTCAGCCTCCCAAAGTAGCTGAGAGTACAGGCACCCGCCACTACGCCCAGCTAATTTTTTGTATTTTTAGTAGAGACGGGGGTTTCACCATGTTGGCCAGGCTGGTCTCGAACTCCTGACCTCGTGATTTGCCCGCCTCGGCCTCCCAAAGTGCTGGGATTACAGGCATAAGCCACCGTGCCCATGCCTCAAAACTGCATGTTAAGTTACCCATTTCTAGGCTTCTATACGTACTTAAGATATTTTTTTTTTCTTCCGAATAGGAGACCACCCTCTTCAGACACAGAACTGGTAAACTCATCTAATTGTCTAGTATCTTCTGACATCCAGAATAACACTTAATACAGAAAATTTTACATCTGATAAAATAAATGCTTTGGAATGTCTAAAATATGGTAGGTGGGTCAGTAGGAAAAGCATGATGTTGACATTAGTTGAATTTCAGTCCTGGCTTCACTGGGTTCTGGTTAACTCTTGGTGAATATCTCAATTTCTCAATTTGAAAAGCATAAGAGGTCCCCTGCTACAAACTTCACAGGGAGTCTAACTGAGACTAAATAATAATATTAGTAATAATAATAGAAGGAAGAGGCCATTGGGAATTCAGAAAAACTCTGCACATTTGAGTTATGCTGATTTGTTCTGAGCATTAGGACACATGAAGATTTTTACCTTACAAAGGTCAGATAAGGGCCTGAGTCCTGGTGGACTCTTCTCATCATCATTATCACCCCCCTCAGCCAAGCCACCAGCATCTTACATGTATTGTCAGACATCTATCCTTTCTCCCACTCTTGCACCTTTCCAACAGCCAGGGTGAGAGCATCTGACACACCTGCGTAGAAGCCTTCAAACATCTTATCTTAGAATACCGTATTCCACAAGGTCCAACATGATCTGCCTTCTGTATGTTTCCATGACTTCCTGTTGCACCTCTCTCCTTCCTTATTACATTACACACTGGCATCCTTTCTGTTCCTCAGCCAAGACAAGCTTGTTCCCGCCTCAGGGGCCATTAACCATTGCTATTTATTTGCCTAAAGTGCTCTTCTCCAAGAACATAGCACGGTTGATTTCTTCTTGTTATTGAGTTCACCTCTTCAGAGAGTTATTTCCTGGCCATGTCATCTAACGTGACATCCTGTCCCCCCTCACTTTCTACCATATCATCATATTATTTTTCTCAAAGCATTTGCTGTTGGAAATTAGCGTATTTATGTATTTATTTATTTACTTGATTGTTGTCTCTTTTAGCACCCAGAGTATAAAATTCAGAGAACAGGGACATCTCAGAGCTCCAGAACAGTGTTTCACATACAGAAAATACTAAATGAATATGACTGAATATATGCAGGTATAAAATATTGGTGCAAATACCTCACTTTAATAAGCCTTCTTTCTGCTCACCCAAAATTGAATCATAAGACAGGTCACAGAGGATATCAAAGGAAGCCTTTTTTTCCCTTTCCACTGATATTCATTTCCACAAATTAACAATTTACCCTACAAGTTAGACCCAAGTATAATAAATACTTAAAAATGTATGGCTTAGTTATGTACAGACTGTGGAACTGGAGCTTTGTCTCTTCTTTTTAAAAAATGTTTTAATCAATACTACATGAATGTTTATTTAAGCTCACATCCAGGATTTTAAATGTTGTAACTCTCTTTGATATCTGATAATATTTTTCAAGTTTGAGTATCTGGTGGGGAGAAGATACTGTAAGGAAAAGAAATACACTAATTTTGGGCCAGGTGCAGTGGCTCACGCCTGTAATCCCAGTACTTTGGGAAACTGAAGAGAGAGGATCACCTGAGGTCGGGAGTTCGAGACCAGCCTGACCAACATGGAGAAACTGTGTCTCTACTAAAAATACAAACAAATTAGCCGGGCATGGTAGCGCATGCCTGTAGTCCCAGCTACTCGGGAGGCTGAGGCAGGAGAATCACTTGAACCTGGGAGGCGGAGGTTGCCATGAACCAAGATTGCGCCATTGCACTCCAGCCTCGGCAACAAGAGAGAAACTCTGTCTCAAAAAAAAAAAAAAAAAAGAGAGAGAGAGAGAAAGAAATACACTAATTCTCTGTGTACCGATGGCCACAGTTACTGCTTGCTCATTTTTAAGCCCTACCCGGGAGAAGTCCCACATCACTTTGCCAGTAACCTAGGCACCGGATGGTGATTTGTAGCCAGCAATAACCTTTTCTAAGTAGAATTTTGGCAGAAGGAGCATAGTTAGAGATTAGCAAGTACAAAGAGAGCTGAGAACTTCCATTGACCTTCCAGGACCATGACGGAGGCTGCTTATGTTGCTATGACCCTATTAGATGGCCAACTTCCAAACTGTTCAGAACATGACTTCTGGGCATATAGAGCTCATATCTCACTGTATGGATAAAAGTCCAGCCTAAACAAGGTCTTATTAAGAAAGTGTCTCCATAGAAATTATACTATCTGGCAAGCGACAAATCCAATGATGCCATAGGTATTTTCCATCTTTTCTTCCCATGCTTGAGTCATTTCCTTTCTAGAGCAGATAATGGATAGTCTACAGACTGTGAGAATCTATGTGTAAAGGTTAAAATATTTCTCCAGAATTGATCTAACCCAGCTGAGCTTCTGAAGTCAGATAAATACTGGTCCTCACAACTATAGCCTTATTCCCTCTTCGCTTCTACCATTGTGAATAGGAACATACCTTTTTATTTTTATTTTTATTTTTTCACTCTAAACCCACTGATAAAACAAATTAGTTGGTTGTTTTTTTTTATTTCCTGTTTAAGTCAACAGATGTGAATGGCAGAGTGAAGGGAGGCTGGAGGCTTAGATTTGGAGTCAACATTAGCTAGTAGCTGATCACTCTAATCCAAGCACTTCCTACTCACGTGATTTTGGTTAATTCATTTATTTAAGATTCACTTACCTTATCTTATTATCCTACAAAGCCTAGGTGAAACATCAACCTCTTCTGAGAGAAGCTTTTCTGGTGGAACTAAGAGTCAATAACTCCGTTCTTTATTTCCAGACATCACTTGTATTTTCCAGTAGTGCATTTAATATATTATATTTAATTAATCAAAACTTTCTCATGTTCCCTGATAGACTGTGATCTGCTCAATGCGGAAGTCTATGTCTTGTTCATCTTTGTAAACATATTTTATCAACATGAAATGCTTTTTCATGGAGTGAAGGCTATATTTGTTGATCAAGTGAATGAATAAGTGATCTTATCATTTTTGATAATTAGCAAAACAATAGAAAAATGCTAAGTCAAAAGTAAATATCAGGTAGGCTGGATGACTGCCAAATGACAAGTAATTTTAAATACATGATTTCATTTAATCCCACCAAGCTTATAAATTAAGTATAAATAATCTCATTTTAAGATGAGGGAATTGACATTTGGAAGTATTAGATTTTCCCAAAGTCCATTAACACATAAAGGCAGAATTCAAAAAAGATTTATTCTTTTCATTCTGACACTTTTTCCAGTCTCCCATAACCAGCTTTACAAATGCTTTCTTCAGGCTGGGAGCGGTGGCTCTCACCTGTAATCCCAGCACTTTGGGAGGCCGAGACAGGCGGATCACCTGAGGTCAGGAGTTTGAAACCAGCCTGGCCAACATGGATAAACCCTGTCTCTACTAAAAATACAAACATTAGCTGGGTGCGGTGGTGGGTGCCTATTATCCCAGCTACTTAGGAGGCTGACACAGGAGAATCGCTTGAACCTGGGAGGCGGAGGTTGCAGTGAGCCAAGATTGCACGGCTGCA
The DNA here is from genome assembly GCF_000951035.1 of Colobus angolensis palliatus. NCBI lineage: Eukaryota > Metazoa > Chordata > Mammalia > Primates > Cercopithecidae > Colobus > Colobus angolensis. The sequence goes on from NW_012115132.1 coordinate 221,082, forward strand.
CAGCCTGGGCGACAGAGCAAGACTCTGTTTCAAAACAAACAAACAAACACACACACACACAGACACATACCCCCCCAAAAAAATAAATGCTTTCTTCAATAAATGCTACTAGCATTAAATTAAATCATATCTCAAAAAACACATTTTTACAGGATATTAAAATAATGAAATTCATTTATGTTACTTTTCAATTATCAAACAACATAGAGATCTATATATCTAACAATATGTGGCTTGGAAAATCTGAAAGACTGATGACGCATCTAAATTAGCATGGTTAAACACACAGGCTTTGAGCTAAGATATGAATTATGATCCCAACTCTGCCATTTATAAGACATGTGACCCTGAGCAAGTTATGTAGGCTCAATGAGACTAATTTTCCTCATCTTTAAGTAATTTATTTCTTGAATGCAACAGGGCAAGACTGACCAACTAAGGCAGTATTGAAGAGCAAAGATCAGAGAACCAGGCAGAAATGTAAGAGGGTTGGAAACATTGTAGCTGTGGGTAATTAAAAGAGGATTCCTGTTCTGATGAGGGGGCCTATTTACCATAAGTGCCTCCTACCGTGAATGAGCTTCAGCTATGCTTCTGTCTTTGTGCTGTTGTGCACTCATGATTCAAATTCTTACAAGGGAGATTCTGATTGGTTCAGCTTAGGTCACGTGCCCAACCTTTGACTAAGGGAGGGCAGGACTCTTTAATAGCCATTGCTGTCAATTCTGTATACAGTAAAAAGGAAGCAAGTCTCCAAAAGATAATAGGAGTCCTCTTACCAAAAAAAAAAAAAAAAAAAGCTTTCAAAAAATGGGAGTCTCAAAACAACAAACATCTATAAAAGACTCCCTTAGAGGGTTAGAGTGAAGATTAAGTGTGTTTTAGAAAATGTATGACAGTGTTGGCTAATAGTTAAGTATTCACAAATGTCTAATTTTTTAAATATTATGAATAGAAATATCTTTATTTTAGATCAATAATATATAGCACACTGATTGGAGCAGAATGCCTGTGTGTGAAATTTGGTTGTTTCACCTATGGCCTGTGTTATCCCTGGCAACCTTAGTAAGCTCTCTGCTGCACTTAACTGCATTTGTCAAAGGTACCATAAAAGTATTAGTTTCAAGGAAGATGAAGGTTATTTTAAGTATCTATTGTGTATAATAAATTGTGCCAAAACGTAGCGGCTTAAAACAAAAACAATTTATTATTTCTCACAACAAATCAAGCCAAGTCTTGATCACAGTGATTTCTTAGCCAGGCATCATCATCATTTCTCTCTCTCCCCTCTATGTGCTCTTTCCAGCAGAGTAGCTGGTTTGGAAAAAAACTATCCAAACTGTGTTTTTCCTCTGCTCTCACACGACGACAATCAACACAGTAGACCTCTGTGACCAAATGTGTGGGGGCGTTCCCACACACACCAAGCGGTGGACACCAGCTGGGTGTTCTCTCATTCATTCCAACACTTTTCTACCTGGAGATAGTGTCAGATCTGACAGGTGGAAGACTCAGTCCCCATGACTGCCCTCCCCTCCCCCTGACACCTGTCAAAAGTCCAGGCCTCCAGAACTTCTGACCTACCAGCTTTGAGTTGGGGTTCTCATGGCCCCCTCCCCTCTTTGTCTTCTATTAATTTGCTGGAGCAGCCCACAGAACTCGGGGAAACAATTATGTTTATCGGTGTATTACAAAGGATATTGTAAAGGCTACAGATAAAGAGATATGTGGGGTGAGGTATGAGGGAAGGGGCACAGAGCTGCCATGCCCTCCCTGGATACCAGCCTCCAGAAACCTCCAGGTGCTCAGCTATCCAGACGCTCTCTGAATCCAGTCTCTTTGGATTGTTTTGTTTAGTTTTGTTTTTTGAGAAGGAGTCTCACTCTGTTACCCAGGCTGGAGTGCTGTGGCGTGATCTCGGCTCATGGCAACCTCTGCCTCCCGGGTTCAAGCAATTCTCCTGGCTCAGCCTCCCGAGTAGCTGGGATTACAGGCGCCTGCCACCGCACCTGGCTAATTTTTGTAGTTTTAGTAGAGATGGGGTTTCACCATCTTGGCCAGGCTGGTCTTGAACTCCTGACCTCGTGATCTACCCGCCTTGGCCTCCCAAAGTGCTGGGATTACAGGCATGAGCCACTATGCCCAGCCGTCTTCTTGGATTTTTAAGGAAATTTCATGATGTCAGCATTCCTTCTTCCAGTGTATAGGGCGGGACTCTCTCTAAGGAGAGTCCTTTATTATGTATAATAAATTGTGCCAAAACGTAGAGGCTTAAAACAAAAACAATTTATTATTTCTCACAACAAATCAAGCCAAGTCTTGATCACAGTGATTTCTTAGCCAGGCATCATCAACATACTCAAAAGATCCATACTCAGAAAAATGGGAGAAGTTGAGAGTCCTGTATTGGGGCAGGTAAAAGGAAAATAGAGGAAGGTCAGAGTAATTCTGGTTTTTGAGGCCTAAGACACCCAACAGTATAACAAATGAATGTAGCAAGGGCTATGGGAGTTATGAGCCAGAAACTGTGGACAAAAACCTACAAACATATAATAACACCACAGTAGCCAAACTTCTTTACAGGGTAGCTTTGAGGGACTCTCAGAGGGGGACAGAAAATAAGAGAAAAAGACCTAGTGCACAAGGAATTATCGAGCCTCTGTATGTCTCAGGCTTGCTCATGTACAGCTAGCCAAATACATTAATATGACCAAGTTCAGAATTGATGTGCAAGGACTACACACAGGATATGCATAGTTTACGGTACAATAGTTTATTGACATGTTCAACAGTCTACCACAATAATTACATGAGATTTGTAAACAGTGCTCAGTAAATGTCAGCTAATGGCCTGAACCCTTTATTTTACAAAAGAGCAAAAAATAAAGATTTATTACTGTTGTTAAATATTTTAAATAAAATTTAGTCAAGTCTTGATCATAGGGATTTCTCGGCTGTGTTTTTCTTTTTCTTTTTTCTTTTTTTTTTTTTTTTTTTTTTGAGATAGAGTTTTGCTCTGTAACCCAGGCTGGAGTGCAGTGATGCCATCTCAGCTCACCGCAACCTCTGCCTCCTGGGTTCCAGCAATTCTCTGCCTTAGCTTCCCGATAGCTGGGATTACAGGTGCCCACCACCATGCCTGGCTAATTTTTTGTATTTTTAGTAGAGATGGGGTTTCACCATCTTGGCCAGGCTGATCTTGAACTTCTGACCTTGTGATCCACCCGCCTCGGCCTCCCAAAGTGCTGGGATTATAGGCGTGAGCAGCCGCACCCGGCCTCTCAGCTGTGTTTTTCTATTGAGTGCCCAAAATGACAATATTCTGCCTTGTTGGTTAAGGGCTCAGTACATTTTAGACAGCAGACATTTAAATGGCAAGGCTAACATTTTATAAGACTTGTTACTTCAACAATTTCATTTCCATAAGAAAACAAGCTTCAGGAGCCACACTGTGGGACCAAAAGCTTTCTCATTTAATGTGCTGTAGATCTGTTCAAAGAAGTGAATGGCAATTAGACTGAGGTTCGAAGTTTCCCTTTACAAAGAACTAAAAGGATGTTTGGGGTCTGAATAATCTTAAGAGCAGGTGTTTACAATCATTCATTTGGATCATGAAAGAACCTCAGTGAGGAGCTTTGCTGGAGCTTTGAAATGCATCTTAATGAGTGAGGATGACAAATCCGGAAAGCTTACTTCCCTGTTGAGTTGATCTGAGCTGGGATTATCTAGTATTGCTCATTCACCATGTTTTCCAAATATGATTATTTTCAGTGTCAGATGTCTTAGTATTACTTTAGACTATAATTAGCTAGCAAATTTCATCCCTTTTGAATGTCTGGCACACAGTAGTGCTCCATGAATATTATGTTCCTTCTGTATCTCAACCCCAGCATATTATCAGAATTCCTTTGGTTTCAAGTTAGAGGAAACAAAGCACAAATAATTTATATAAATAGAGTGTTGGGTAAATGCACCTGAAAGCAATAGCTTGAAGATACCCTGAAAATGACTCTGTATGGCAGAGGTATTTGAATGTGTGTTCTAATCTAGGGAATCCAGGCGGGGCCAACCCAGGGATTCGATTCATTCCTTGTCCATGAGGAACACCTGAGCTGCTGTTTCTTCTCGTGGAACGTGGGCCATACAGTGGACTGGGGCCCTGAGTTCTGGGAGGCGTGAAGGTTGCCAGGTGGAGGTTGTTAAAGGGAGGCTATCAAGTGAAAATACGACATAAACTGCATGCTGTTTGCACGTGATTGCAGTTTCCCTGCCCAGCCTGCCGCCACTGGGCCGTGCGATCATACTGTCCAGCCTGCCATCACTGAACTGTAGGGAGACAGATATGTGGTCCAGCCTGTTGCCACTGGACAATTTCTGTGCATAATGTGGTTCTCCTGTCCAGCTGCTGCCACTGGACTCTCTTTTCTGTATGTAAGCCCCTAATTAAACCCTGCGTCTTGTTTGCTGGCTCTGCACCTCTTCTTTGGCCCGTTAAACCTGATGCCTTTCCTATTGAGGTTAACAGGGGTTCAGCACAACAGAGGGAAATTTATTTTAAAGACATTGAAGAGGAACGTGTGATTGGCCCAGCTCAATAACCCTCCCCATCTGGGTAGATGTAGCCTATGATGTAGCATTACCCTCTTCCCCGTGGGAGAGCAGAATGTATTATAGAAGATGAGGTAGGATGAGCAGACAATTGCATATATGTCAATTTCACATATTATCACAGACTCAATGGGTAAACCCACAGTCAGAAATAAAAGAACAAGAGTCTCTTGGTAAAGCGGTAAGTGTGACATCTAGAAAGCCAACTCCCTCTGTCTTCCGTTAACTCTACTCCTTATAGCACTCTAGCCCTGTAGGTTTTCCCTAAATCCCTTCCTCCTATGTCAGGTGGATGCTATGCAGGGCAGCCCCTTGGACTACCTCTGATGCTGTGCTCTTGCTCAATTAAGGCTGCCATCTCAGCATCCTTCTCAGTCGCTTTGCTCTTGCTGATGCTTCCTGTAGCCAGTCATTTGGCTGTCACAGGCGCAGGCACCATGCTCCTTGTGGTCTTTTCTACTTGCTCTGCTGCTGCTCCCTTTTTATAACCCAAGAGTGTAGGTGGCAGCCCAAGTAGATTAAAAATGCCTTTTATAACACAGTCCAGGACTAAGGCCTTTTGTTGTCATTGCTTTTTTTTTTTTTTTTTTCTGAAGTCTAGACATGAGCACTTGCAATAGTGGTAAATATTTATAGTGTACCTTGCATTCAGTATCCCAGGAAACAGACTTTGAGATGGAGACTCTTGCAGACGGTTTACTGTGAATTGCTTTTAGGAAACACACCTTTAAGATAGTGAGAGAAGCAGTAACAGGCAGAGGAAAAAGTTGAGCTACGATGCAGTTGCAACTGAGACCTCAGCCTATCCCTCGGGGGTCCTAGAGATGAAATCACCCTCTAGAGTTGTCTTAAATTTAGACAAGGGTGCTATGTCTTTGTACCCACCTGTTGTAACAACCAGTAATTAGACAAAGGCTATTCTGGGGTGGAGAGCAGGGGAAAAAACTCAGCCGTGAACAACACAGCTCTCTTCAGCCCAGGGAAATTCCTGGGGAGTCATTCAACTGTCCTTCAAAAACAGTCAACGAGGGGAGTGAGTATCTCTGTCCTAAAGCAGTGAAATAGACATTGCATCTAATATACTGTGCTCATCAAAAGTGCAAACTTGCTTGAACCCAAGAGGCTGAGGTTGCAGTGAGCCAAGATAGCACCACTGCACTCCAGTCCGGGCGACACTGCGAGACTCCATCGCAAAAAAGAAAAAAAAAAGTGCAAATTCTCCAGTGTTTAGAGTTTTTTAGTCAATAGATCCCAGATGGGCCTCAGGCAGCTGTGCATCTTAACAGTGGCCCACGTGATTCTCACATATTTCATCTCATATATTCTCATATATAGCTTGTATCATATCTATATTTTGATAAAAATTGCTCTCACCTGAAAGATACCTTCTCTTAATATTTTTTTCTCTCTTCCTATTCCTATTCTCAGACAGAATTTTCCTCTGTTCATCAGCTCCTTTGTAGGACAGAGGCACTAAAATATCAATCATAAAAACATGATTTCAGGGTTCAAAGGAGCATTGAGGCTGGGTACAGTGGCTCACGCCTGTAATCCCAGAATTTTGGGAGGCCGAGGCGGGCAGATCACCTGAGGTCAGGAGTTAAGAGACCAGTGTGGCCAACATGGTGAAACCCCATCTCTACCAAAAATACAAAAATTAGCCAGGCATGGTGGCTGGAGCCTGTAATCCCAGCTACTTGTGGGGCTGAGGCAGGAGAATCACTTCAACACAGGAGTTGGAGGTTGCAGTGAGCCGAGATTACACTATTGCACTCCAGCCTGGGCAACAAGAGCAAAACTCCATCTCAAAAAAACAAAACAAAACAAACAAAGTAACAAAAACAAAAACAAAAAAGAAACATTGAAACATTGGAAATGTTGACTCTAATACCTGTGTTTGAGGGAAAAAAAAAGAAAAGAAAAACTGAAACAGACAAGAAAAGGGGCTTGTAAGGGGCATTTTGTAATCATAGGTCTTTATCAATTACATAGAGAGTTTTGGGAATACAAGGTTAAATGAATGAGGTAATTGATAAAATCTTTATGAGAATCTTCTTAAACCAATTCTCATTAATGCCAAGCTGTTCTGTGGGCCTGAGACACGGTCGGAGCATCCTGAAAATGAGTTGCGTGTCAGAAGGCTAGAAGCAGTACACAAACATCAAGGCTAAGCCAGGTCTCTGAATAGAGAGCCAAATGGGCTGGTCCCTGCCAAGGAGTTGTGGGAAAAGGAGCCAGTGGAAGTGAGTGAGGCATGATCTGAGGAAGGAAGTAACGCTGTCTGTCTTAGCTCCCGCAGTCAAGAGTTCCATTTGTTCAGAGCTCACTGTTCAGGTAAAGGAGGTTTCTTAAAGACATCTAACTGTCTTCATTTTTGGAATAAAAATAAAGCTCTGGATTAAAAAAAAAAAAGGACCAAGGAGCCATATGTAGCACCTACAGCTTTCCGGAGGTTTAGCAGGGAAAATGGCATTCTGGGATACCTAATTGAGTACCCAAAGCTCCTTATGACAAAGAGGAGGCTCCCTGGAGGCCTGCCCTCATTACAAAGCTTGTTCCCAAACTTCAGGCTTCCCCCAGGGCTTGCTCTGGTTGTTTTCATTTAGGCCTGGTGAGGCCCCACAAGTAGAAGGCTTGGAGATTGCTTCTGAATCAACTCTGTCATGCAATACTCAGAGTGCCAGGTTTGGGGGAGGAGGGGCGGAAAGAGAAAAAGAAAAGCAAAACAAGAAACACTCTTGAAGGCCAGAAAAGCTTGGCTCAAGCCTATGCACGTAATGAAAAATAACAAAGAGGAAAAAAGTGTGAGTGTGTTCTTATAAAATGTGGGGTCAGTGTTTTTATTTATCATCAAACTTCAGTATCAAAACTCAGTCACAGCTGTTGCTATATGCATTTGAGAGATACCTGGGAGGTGAGTATCTGGGTTGGGATTATATGAATTGCTGCTTGACGTAGCTTTTTATTTCAACAACGTGGCTAATTACCCAGGCAGGGCAGCCCATCCACTGGCTGTCTCTGACAGAGAGAGAGATTCCACATTCAGTTTAGCAACTTAAACCACCCTGGGTGTCTAACTTGTACTCCCAACCCACACTCAGAACAAACTGTCCTCAGGTCCGGTCTACCAAACCCAAGAGAAAAGAGAAGACAAAGCGTCATTTTTTTTCTTTCCTTTAAAACTCCAGCTGAGCCCAGGCTTCAAAAGGAAAATGAAAGATTCCCATATCCCTGCTCTTGACCTTTTCTGCAATTCAATCCCTAGGATTTGAAGGGCTTTAAATCAGTGTGTCTCCACCCTGTTTGAAGAGTGTCTTGGAAATCTCCAGAGTTGTATTTCACTTTCTCTCCATCCCATAGAGATGTCCTGTGAGCCCCTATCAATTGTGCTACCCATCCCGTTAGATTTAGATGGTATTGTGCCAGGTCTCCTATAGTTGATGGGTTTAGTGATTAAACTCTATTTAAATGTAGAGTATAGAGGTTTCGAATGCAAGCTGCAGAACTGAATTGCCTGTGGTTAAATCTCAGTCTCTCTGTTTAAAGATTGCATAACCTAAATCTAGTCAGCTAACTCCCCCGAGCTATCAAAAAGATGGAGATAAAAGAGGAGACATTTGTTGAGTTCTTACTCTGTGAAATGTGTTCAAAGCCCTATACCCTTTCAATTCATTTAATCTTCATAATATTCCTATGAAATGGGTAATCTTATGATAATCACCACCCCATCTTATTGAAAATAATAGCACACAGAGTGATTTAATAATATGCCCCAAATGACGCAACTAGTACACAATGCAGCAAGGACTTAAACCCAGCAAGTTCAGCTCTAGTGACCAACCACTATGTCTAGGATTTAACTGCTGTATTTTATTGCTTCTTCCACGTGGGTAGAAAAGAATAGTTCCTAACTCAAAGGGTTATAATGATGCTTAAATAAGCTCTAAATAAAATGTTTTTAGCACAATGCCTGGATCATCATCATCATTGAATAAAGCTTAGCTATAATTATTACTGATAAGAGTGATGCCACTTTGTAATTATAAAGACTGTGATGATGATAATAATGATGAAGTTTATCTAGCCTTCTCAAGTGTATGTCATTTTCTTGAGGGCAGAAATCTAGGAGCCAGGACAGTGGGGTATCTCATCACTTTGAGCTGATGATAATAGAATGAAACTCTCACCTCTTTAAACATAAAAACCTATTTAGGGCCTTACAGTTTTTGGGCGACTGTGCGAAAGCAAGGAAAGAAGAAAAAACAAAACGGAAAAGAGTCCAAGCAAGAATATCTCTACCGTGGCCGGGTGCGGTGGCTCACGCCTGTAATCCCAGCACTTTGGGAGGCCAAGGCGGGCAGATCTCCTGAGGTCAGGAGTTCGAGACCAGCCTGGTCAACATGGCGAAACCCCGTTTCTACTAAAAATACAAAAGTTAGTGGGACGTGGGGGTGTGCGCCTATAGTCCCAGCTACTCAGGAGGCTGAGGCAGGCGAATCGCTTGAACCCAGGAGGTGGAGAGGTGGAGGTTGCAGTGACCCCAGATCGTACCACTGTACTCCAACCTGAGAGACAGAGTGAGACTCCTCCAAAAAAAAAAAAAAAAAAAAACTCTACCCTCATTTCCCAAATATGACTCAAACCTCAGGACCTGTACCATGTGATTTCCACAACACACTTGCTGGATGGGTATTATTTTACAATTTTACCAACTAAGAAACTGAGCATTAAAAAGGCTGAGATAACTGCAGAGGTAACACCATTAAAGGATTACCTGACTGAGCCAAAGTGGAATCCAGGCCCATGGTGCCCTACCAAAGGTGGTACTCAGTCCTTGTTTGTGGAAAATAACTGAAATAAACTGCACAGAGTTGTGAATCCAAAATATCTGAGACAGGTCTCAGTCAATTTAGAAAGTTTATTTTGGGCCGGGCGCAGTGGCTCAAGCCTGTAATCCCAGCACTTTGGGAGGCCGAGGCGGGCGGATCACAAGGTCGGGAGATCGAGACCATCCTGGCTAACACGGTGAAACCCCGACTCTACTAAAAAAAATACAAAAAACTAGCCGGGCGAGGTGGCGGGCGCCTGTAGTCCCAGCTACTCGGGAGGCTGAGGCAGGAGAATGGCGTGAACCCGGGAGGCGGAGCTTGCAGTGAGCTGAGATCCGGCCACTGCACTCCAGCTTGGGCAACAGAGTGAGACTCCGTCTCAAAAATAAAAATAAAATAAAATAAGAAAGTTTATTTTGCCACTGTGAAGGACAGCCCATGACACAGCCTCAGGACATCCTTAGGATAGGTGCCCAAGGTGATCAGGGTACACTTTCAGAGAGACATGAGACATCAATTATTATGTGTAAATATGCATTGGTTCAGTCCTATAAGGCAGGGCCTGGAAGTGGGGGCTTCCAGGTAGGAAGTAGATAAAAGAAAAAAGGTTACATTTTTTTGAGTCCTTGATCAGCCTTCCACTGAATACACAATTCAGTCTGGCTCAGTGAATCTGCATTTCTACATAAATAGGGCAAAGGAAGTCATCAGATACGCGTTTGTCTCAGGTGAACCTCAGAGGAATGACTTTGAGTTCTGTCTGTCTTTTGTTCACAAGGAATTTGCTTGTGGGCAAATTGTGAGGGAGGTATATAGCTTCTTTGTAGTTTAACTTATTTAGGAATGAAATGGGAGGCAGGTTTGCCTAATGCAATTCTCAGCTTGACTTTTCCCTTGGCTTGGTGATTTATTTTCCTTTTCCAGAGCCCTCAAGGGAAGAGTCACCCCTGCCTCTCCAAAGCATTCTCTTATTTGATAAACACTTATTTATTTATTTACAGAAAGAGTCTCCTTCTGCTGCCCAGGCTAGAGTGCAGTGGTGCCATCTTGACTCACTGCAGCTTACGCCCCCCCAGGTTCAAGTGATTCTCCTGCCTCAGCCTCTCTAGGATTACAGGCACGTGCCATCTCACTCGGCTAATTCTTGTATTTTTTAGTGGAGACAGGGTTTCACCATTTTGGTCAGGCTGGTGTCGAACCCCTGACCTTAAATGATCTGCCTGCCTTGGCCTCCCAGAGTGCTGGGATTACAGGCGTGAGGCAACTCGCCTGGGCTGATAAACATTTATTGAGCATCTTATATATACAAGGCACGGGTTGCCTAACAGCTTCCACAGGCCTTGCGTATCAGGCATTCAGAAAGCATCTGGTGGGTTAAAAGCAGAGCTCCAGAGCTGTTACAGCAGGAGGCAGCTGTCCAGGAAGACATGAAACAAGGACATGAACTCATAATTCCAAACAGTTGGGACTCTGTCATTTAAATACCCATCACCTCCTCTTTAGTCTCCTCTAGGTAAAAATAGCTCAGTTGCCAAGAAACCTGTAACTAGTAATAAGTTCTCTCTTACTAAATAGATGCACAAATTTATAATTCAATGAAAATCTGAAAGATTGCTCTTCAAAGCTTCAACTTATGTTTGTACAATATAAGATGGGCCCATCATAATACCATGTATGAAAACCATATTTTTATGTTTAAATAATATTAAATTTATTAATAATAAATATTGAGAGAATAACACACTGGTCGCAGAAACTCAGGGACTAAATGCTGTCTCTATCAATCTCATCACAGAGTCATGGCATCCCATGTTCCCCCAGAGATTGTATAGTTCAACATAGGTTGAGAAAATTGATTTTGACGCAAGACCATCAATAGTCCTAAGTGAGCTAAGCCCAGCGCACACTTGTATAGAGGTGAATGACTTTACATTCACAGTTTGTTACGGGTTGAATTGCGTTTCTCCCAAGAGATGAGCTAAAGTGTTGAAGTCCTAATGATCAGTACTTCAGAATGTGCACCTTATTTGGAAATAAGGTCCTTGCAGATCTAATTAAGATGAGGTCATTCCCTGGCCGGGCACCGTGGCTCATGCTTGTAATCCCAGCACTTTGGGAGGCTGAAGCTGGTGGATCACAAGGTCAGGAGTTCGAGGTCAGCCTGACCAACATGGTGAAACCCTGCTTCTACTAAAAATACAAAAATTAGCCGCGTGTGGTGGTGCATGCCTGTAATCCCAGCTGCTCAGGAGGCTGAGGCAGGAGAATCGCTTGAACCTGGAAGGTGGAGGTTGCAGTGAGCTGAGCCTGGGCGAAAGAGTGAGACTCCATCTCAGAAAAAAAATAAAAGATGAGGTCATTCCCAAGCAGACTGGGCCCTTAATTCTGTATAATTGGGATCCTTATAGGAAGAGGTGAGGGGAGCAGGGAGAAGATGGCCATGTGATGACAGAGGCAGGGATTGCAGTCTATAAGCCAAGGATTGCCAGCAACCACAAGAGCTAGGAAGAGACAAGGGAGTATTCTCCCGCAGATCCATCAGATAGTACACAGCCTTGCCAACACCATGATTTCAGACTTCTAGCCTCCAGAACTGTTCAAAACTGAATTCCTGTTGTTTTAAACTACCCAGTTTTTCATACTTTGTTACAGCATCCCTAGGAAGCTGCTACATTGGTCAGTCTCAGAATAAAGCCTGACTTAATTTAAGACAGAAAAAAGATCTCAGAGTCAGAGATTATATACTTTATTAACCTAAGTAACGTGTCTCATCTACTTGTCTTGCATCCCCAGTACTAAGTCAGAGTTCAGTGAAGGTAATGGCCAAGTTATGTAACCAAGTGTCCATCACCCAATGAGTGCATAAAGAAAATGTGATGTATCTATCTAGATACAGATATATGCACACACAATGGAATACTATTCAGTCTTTACAAAGAGGAAAACCCTGTCATTTTTGACAACAGGGATAAATCTGGAAGGCATTAAATTAAGTGAAATAAGTGAGGCTAGAAAGACAATTACCTCACGTTTTCACTATACGTGGAATCTCAAACAATGAACACATAGAAGCAGTGAGTGGAATGGTGGTTACCAGAGGAGAGAGAGTGAAGGGTATGGGGAGATGATGGTGAAAAAGCACAATTTTTCAGTTAATAATAAATGGTAAGTATTTGAGGTGATAAATATATTAATTAACATGATTCAACCATTTCACTTTGTATACCTATAGCATCACTTTGTAGCTCATAAACACAGAAATTATGTAATTTGTCAGCATCCAACAATAATAATAATCCAACAATAAATAAATAGATAATAAACAAATAAACTCTTTTTCAAGGCACAGCTCAAATCCCAGTCCTTTTCACCCAAGAGATCTCTCCTGATCCTTTCTACAATGATTTTGTAACTTTTTCAAAGCGTCATGTTTTCTCCTTGAGAGGAGGTTTTTTTTTGTTTGTTTTGTTTTGAGACACAGTCTTTCTTACTCTGCCGCCCAGGCTGGAGTGCAGTGGCATGATCTTGGCTCACTGCCTCAGCCTCCCAAGTAGCTGGGATGACAGGCATGTGCCACAACTCCCAACTAATGTTTGCATTTTTAGTAGAGACGTGGTTTCACCATGTTGGCCAGGCTGGTCTCGAACTCCTGACCTCAGGTGAGCCGCCCACTTTGGCCTCCCAAAGTAATGGGATTATAGGCCTGAGCCACCTCACCCTGCCAAGAGGTGGTAATTCTTTACTAATCTTTGGATTCTCCAAAATGACTAATAGTGCTTTTGTACTGTTACTTTGTACTTTCTGTACTTATTTCATACAGGGCACTGCCAATAGTGCCTTGTGTGAAGTAAGTGATCAGTTAGTTAGTAAGTATCCATTAGATGGAGTTCAATTCCTCTGACTTTCACTGCTAGCTTCATTTTAACTTTCTCAATCATGTCTGTCCCAAGCTTTGGCTCGTAATTCACTTGATAACTGTGCCTTGTCCATGGCCATAACACCCTGAACGCACCCGATCTCGTCTGATCACTGGGCTTTTATGCCACCCTTTGAAGATCATGATGTGAAAGAAGGCAGGGCCATGGGACAATTTAAAAGATACTTTAAACATCGAACTATCAAATGCAATGAGTAGCATCTGCTTGGATCCTAATTTAAAGAAAGGAACTATGAAAATATATTTTTGAGATGATGAGGGAAAGCTGAATATGAACTAGGACAGTATTATAGTAAATTTTATTGGTTGCAATAATAATGTCATTAAGGAAGAAAACTTTCATGCCTGTAATTCCAGCACTCTGGGAGGCCAGGGCAGGAGGATCATTTGAGATTAGGAGTTCAAGGCCAGCTTGGGCAACAGAGCAAGACCCTGTCTCTACAAAACATAAATTTTTAAAATTAGGCAAGTGCGGTGACGTGCACCTGGGAGATTATAATAAAAATTATAAATTATATAATTTGACCTAGCTGCTTGGTAGGCTGAACAGGAGAATCACTTGAGCCCAGAAGCTCAAAGCAGCAATGAGCTATGATCATGCTATTGCTCTCCAGCCTGGGCAAAAGTGAGATCCACTTGTATAAGATAATATAGGAGAAAATATTTGGAACCTAGAGCTTGGTGAAGAGTTCTTAGACATGACACCAAAATCATTGTCCTTAAAAAGACGAATTGATAAATTGGATTTCATCAAAATAAAACATTTTGCTCTGGAAAAGACCCTATTAAGACGGTGACAAACTTTTGCAAAATACATATCCAACAAAGGGCTTGTATCTAGAATAGATAAAGAACACTCAATACTCAACAGAAGAAAACAATCCAATTAGAAAATGGGCAAAAGACATGAATAGAAGACAATATATTTCACCAAAAAGGATATTCAGATGGCAAATAAGCATTATTTTTATTTATTTTTATTTTTTATTATACTTTAAGTTCTGGGATACATGTGCAGAACATGCAGGGTTGTTACATAAGTATGCATGTCCCATGGTGGTTTGGTACCCCCATCAACTGGTCATCTACATTAGGTATTTCTCCTAATGCTATTCCTCCCCTAGCCCCCACCCCCAGCAGGCCCCAGTGTGTGATGTTCCCCTCCCTGTGTCCATGTGTTCTCATTGCTTAACTCCCACTTATGAGTGAGAACATGTGGTGCTTGGTTTTCTGTTCTTGTGTTAGTTTCCTGAGAATGATGGTTTCCAGCTTCATCCATGTCCCTACAAAGGACATGAATTCACTCGCTATTAAGAAAATGCAAACTAAGGACATCATGAGATATTACTACACACCTATAAGGAGAGCTAGAATAAAATAATGACAATACCAAGTGCTGGTAAGGATGCAGAGAAACTGATCTCTCATATATGGCTGGTGGGAACATAAAGTGGCACAACTACTTTGACAAAACATGTGTCAGTTTCTTTTCTTTCTTTTCTCTTTTTTTTTTTTTTTTTTTGAGATGGAGTCTCACTCTGTCGCCCAGGCGGGAGTGCAGTGGCACGATCTCGGCTCACTTCCAGCTCCGCCTCGTGGGTTCACGCCATTCTCCTTCCTTAGCTTCCTGAGTAGCTGGGACTACAGGTGCCTGCCACCATGCCCAGCTAATTTTTTGTATTTTTAGAGAGACGAAGTTTCACCGTGTTAGCCAGGATGGTGTCGATCTCCTGACCTTGGAATCTGCCCACCTCGGCCTCCCAAATTGCTGGGATTACATTTGTCGGTTTCTTAACAAAAACCAAACATACACTTAACATACAACACACCACTTATACTTCTGGTCTTTTGTCTTCCCAAAATGGAAAATAATGTTCATATCAAAGCCTGCGTATGAATGTTCATAACAGCCTTATTAGCAATAGCCAAAAATTGGAAACACTCTAAGTTTTTTTCAATGGGTAAATGATTAAACAAAGGATGACATATCTATACCATGGAATATTACTAAGCAGTAAAAAAAAAAAAAAAAAAAA
>NW_012115132.1:237228-238924 GCF_000951035.1 Colobus angolensis palliatus
CCTTCCTTCCTTCCTTCCCTCCCTCTCTCCCTTCCTTCCTTCCTTTCTTTCTTTTTTTGTTTTTTGAGACAGAGTAATGGCATGAACTTGGCTCACTGCAACCTCCATCTCCCAGGTTCAAGCAATTCTCCTGTCACAGCCTCCCACGTAGCTGGAATTACAGGCATGCACCACCATGCCCGGCTAATTTTGTATTTTCAGTAGAGACGGGGTTTCACCCTGTTAGTCAGGCTGTTCTCAAACTCCTGATCTCAGGTGATCCACCCACCTTGGTCTCCCAAAGTGCTGGGATTATAGGAGTGAGCCACTGTGCACGGCCTAGTAATTTACATTTCTAACAAGCTCTTAGGTAGGTGATGCTGAGGGGACATGCACATAGTGTTTTGCATATTTGCTGATAGTTAAGATCAAACCTAGTCCCCACTCTGTGTGATATTCATCAAGACACATAACCTCTCCGAGCCTTCGTTTTCTAAAATGTAAGCTACTCAGCTCATAGGATTATTGTGAAGGAAATGAGATAAAGCATGAAATACACTGTAGCTCATTCTTATCATTTTTGTTATTACTAGCTTGTTTGGAAAGTCACTTTAGCACGTATGAGATCTGTTAGTGTATCTCTCATAATAAAAAATGTTAGCACATCCAAAACGCACATTTGCATTATAAGTATACCTGTCTGAAACAGGTACATATTCTTTCACATTTTTTTGTGTGTGCGTGTGTGTGTTTGTGTACACTTTAGAAAGTAGTGGTGGTAATAAAAGATAGGGTGTTTGCTTCAGTGCATTAATTAATTTTCTAGATAATACAAGTAGCCTGGAAGACAGCGCATAGATCAGTTACTATCTAGGATTACTTTACAAAGTGAATAGTAATGGGGGCTGTGGCACAGAAAAATGAAATGAGGGCTAAGGTCATACAGGTAGTCAAGGACACTCAAGCCTGAGAATCATATCTCCTAGCTCTCAACCCAGGGTCCCTTTCAACACACCAGGTAATCTACTCTGTAACTCCCTTAAGAATCTCGATCAGCAAATTGAAACTGGACACCTTCCTTATATCTTATACAAAAATTCATTAAAGATGGATTAAATTCCTAACCCAACATAAAAACCCTAGAAGAAAATCTAGACAATATCATTCAGGACATAGGCATGGGCAAGATTTCATGATGGAATTTTGAAATTCCGAAAGCAACTGCAACAAAAGCAAAAATTGACAAATAGGACCTGATTAAGGTAAAGAGCTTCTGCACAGCAAAAGAAGCCATCATCAGAGTGAACAGACAATCTACAGGATGGGAGAATATTTTTGAAATCCATTTATCTGACATAGGTCATATCTGGTCTACAAGGAACTTAAACACATTTACAAGAAAAAAAACCAAACAACCCCATTCAACAGTGAGCAAAGGACATGAACAGACACTTTTCAAAAGAAGACATTAATGTGGCCAACACACATGAAAAAAAGCTCAACATCACTTATGCAAATCAAAACAATACTGAGATACCATCTCATGCCAGTCAGAATAATTTAAAAAATCAAGAAACAGGCCGGGTGTGGTGGCTCATGCCTGTAATCCCAGCACTTTGGGAGGCCAAGGTGGGTAGATCACGAGGTCAGGAGTTCAAGACCAGCCTGGCCAACATAGTGAAACCCCATCTCCACTAAAATACAAAAAATTAGCCAG
>NW_012115132.1:240814-286414 GCF_000951035.1 Colobus angolensis palliatus
GCCCGGCTAGTTTTTTGTTTTGTATTTTTTAGTAGAGACAGGGTTTCACCGTGTTAGCCAGGATGGTCTCGATCTCCCAACCTTGTGATCCACCCGTCTCAGCCTCCCAAAGTGCTGGGATTACAGGCTTGAGCCACCGCACCCGGCCCATGTTCTCACTTCTAAGTGGGGGCTAAATGATGAGAACACATGGACACTTGGAGGGGAAAAACACACACTGGGGCATAATTTAGGGTGGGAAGAGGGAGGGGATCAGAAAAAAATAACTATTGGGTACCAGGCTGGGTGACAAGATAATCTGTACAACAAACTCCCATGAAATGAGTTTACCTATAGAAGAAACCTGCACATATACCCTGAACCTAAAATAAAAGTTAAAAGAAAAAATAATTCTGACTCGTTTATACAACTGAAGCTGCTTGTAATTCCAACCAGCTCAGTGCTCATACCACCCCTCTTGCTGAACCCTAAGTCAGAAACTACCCACTAACGTAGCTCTACTTTGCAGTATAATCCTGTCTCAGAAACCCACAGGGGAAACATAAATCTGGGGAAATTTTTAGATGTATATTTCTATGTCCAGTGTGTGACTTTATAGCATCACACACTATTTTTAAAAAACAGTTCCCTAGTCAAAACTTTTGTAATGGACCATAAATCAGGAGATCTGGGTTTTTCTAGGTCTGGCTCTGCCATTAAAATACTGTCTGATCCTGGGCAAGGCACCTTCCCTTTCTGTTCCTCATTTTTTCATCTGTTAGAGTAGGATATTAGACTAACTGGTTTCTAATGACCCTGTAAGCTCTAGGGTTCGGAGTCTGATTTTACTAAAGAGACTTTCAAAAAAAGGTTAAGTCCCCCAATATTCCCCTTTCTCACTAATTAATGGCAGAAATGAGGAGTAGGGAGAAACAAATGAATTTGGAATGTGATTCAGGTTCAAACTCTGGTTCTGCTAACCACTGGCAATGAAAATTGTCCAACTGATATACTTTTATGAACTTTTGCTTTCTACTTTACTAAACATATAAAACAATACCTCATATTTTTTCCCTTTTCTCTTTTGTTTTGTTTTGAGATGGAATCTCGCTCTGTTGTCCCAGCTGGAGTACAGTGGCATGATTTCGGCTCACGGCAACCTCTGCCTCCTGGGTTCAAGTGATTCTCCTGCCTCAGCCTCCCAAGCAACTGGGATTACAGGCATGTGCCACCATGCCCGGCTAATTTTTTGTATTTTTAGTAGACACAGGGTTTCACCATGTTGGCCATGTTAGTCTTGAACTCCTGACCTCAAGTGATCCACCCGCCTCGGCCTCCCAAAGTGCTAGGATTACAGGTTGAGCCACTGTGCCTGGCCACCTCATAAGTTTTTTCATAATTAAATACCATAATGTACAAAATGGACTGGTGTAAATAGCCTGCTCCAACCCTTCTACAGTGCATCTTCCTATTTTGCTCTATCTTCCTCCTTTCCTTCCTTTTGTCCTACATGCTCGCTCCCAGAATTATCTTTCATAAGTATAACCTGGATATGTATTTTCTGAGTACTAAGAAAAATGTGGTACCATTATATTTAGTACTACGTGGTACTAAATATTAGTCTAAAATTTGCCTGAATATTAGTTAGAAGTTTTGGATCAATACTTAGTCTTGAAAGGATAGTGTCTTTTACTTTTTATTTATTTATTTATTTTTTTTTGAGGGCCTTGCTCTGTCGCCCAGGCTGGAGTGCAGTGGCACAATCTTGGCTCACTGCAAGCTCCACCTCCCTGGTTCACGCCATTCTCCTGCCTCAGCCTCCCAAGTAGCTGGAACTGCAGGTGCCACCACCACAACTGGCTAATTTTTTTTTGTGTGTGTGTTTTTAGTAGAGATGGGGTTTTATCATGTTAGCCAGGATGGTCTCCATCTCCTGACTTCCTGATCCTTGGCCTCCCAGAGTGCTGGGATTACACTTGTGAGCCACCGCGTCCGGTCAGTGTCTTATTTTTTTTCCCAGTCCAACTTTCTTGCTAAAATTGATCCTTGAACTTATTTTATGTTCTTGATTCTTTTTATATAGCTAAAGTATAGCATTTTCTTAGTGTCTGAGAAGTCACCTCAATATCATAGAAATTATCAGAAACCATTCAAATTTTCCCAGAAATGTTATATTCATTATCTCATTTGGGCTTCCTAAGAACATCCCTGTTTGTGTGCTATCAGGGGCCATTAGCTCCATTTTACAAATAAGAAAACGGAAGCACAAAGAGATCAGAAAGACAGCAGGTCTCAACCTTCAGCTCTATGTGTTTTTGTTTTTTTGCCAAATTAGCTCATTTCAGTGGGAGACTGATTAGCCACTCACCAAAAACTCTTCTTCTTCTCCTGTGTACACAGATGGGCACCTTCCTTTGCAGTGAGGTGTGATCACGTATTTGACTTCTAGTCAGTGGAATGTGAGTGGAAATGTTTGGCACTACTGGATCTAGTTCTAGAGAGCTTCTCAGTAAGATTTTCCATACATTATAAATGTTGAGTTTATTTATTACAGCAGCCAACATTGCTATAACCTTATAATTCGCTATTACTCCTACATCTCTTTTTCTTCCTTTCCTCAAAACATTCTGTACGTATGCCTTCCTTACTCATGATTCTTTCCTCCTGTGGAAGGCACTAACCTTCTATGAATCCTTCAAGGATGACATCGTATGAGAATTATGTGCTCCATGATACCTCCCCCCAAAATCTCCTAGAGCATTCTGTTTCCAAATATATGACATAGCCAATTGGTGTCATGCATTTTGGTACTTGATTAAATTGGACACACTTTGTTATGTATATTGGGCTTCACCAAAATTAGATTGTCTTTTTTTTTTTTTTCTTTTTTTTGAGACGGAGTCTGGCTCTGTCGCCCAGGCTGGAGTGCGGTGGCCGGATCTCAGCTCACTGCAAGCTCCGCCTCCCGGGCTCACGCCATTCTCCTGCCACAGCCTCCCAAGTAGCTGGGACTACAGGCACCAGCCTCGTCGCCCGGCTAGTTTTTTGTATTCTTTAGTAGAGACGGGGTTTCACCGTATTAGCCAGGATGGTCTCGATCTCCTGACCCTGTGATCCGCCCGTCTCGGCCTCCCAAAGTGCTGGGATTACAGGCTTGAGCCACCGCACCCGGCCAGATTGTCTTAATTTATCACATATCCAGTGATACCCCACGAAGTAATGCTCATGCAGCAAGAGCTTAATAAATTCCTGCTGATTAATTGAATGTTACAGGTTTAATGAGCAAAACTGAAAATATCTGACCATTGCCTGGCCATTCATTACTTTGCAAAGATTTATTGAGTACCTATTATAACTTTGGCATTGCTCTGGAAACTAAGACCAAAGTAACTATACTACTTCCTTATCTTCCCTTTGGGATAGTTTTTCATTTAATTTTTCCACCCTAGAGCTTTTCTCCTAGGGTTGGCTGCTTTCTATGCATTGACAAGGAGTATGTGTGAGGTACATTGAATACATTCGGCCTTAAATCCAGGCACTTTGAGGCTCAAATCCTGATTCTCTCAGTTTCTGTGTAACCTGGGATAATATCCTTATTCTTTCTGTACTTCTGGTTCTGTCAAAATAAAAGAAGGCGTAATATATAACTTACAAGGTTGTCACAATGATAAAATAACAGACACAAAATGCCTAAACCTAAATAAATAGAGCAAATGTTCAGAAAATGTTATTTTCCTTTTAGCATGGCCCAGTCATTTGGAAGGGGGAAGCCACCTTTCCCAAAGGAACATACAGACATTTGGAGAGAAGTCTGAGGTGAAATAGGTGACCATCCTAGGGGAGCTGTAGTCCTTCTGTGCCTTTTTTTTTTTTTTTTTTTTTTGTAGATGGAGTCTTGCTCTGTTGCCCAGGCTGGAGTGCAGTGGTACAATCTTGGCTCACTGCAACATCCATCTGCCAGGTTCAAATGATTCTCCTGCCTCTGCCTCCCAAGTAGCTGGGATTACAGGCGCCCGCCATCACTCCTGGCTAATTTTTGTGTTTTTAGTAGAGATGGGGTTTCATCATGTTGGCTGGTCTCGAACTCCCGACCTCAGGTGATCCTCCCACCTCAGCCTCCCAAAGTGCTGGGATTGCAGGCATGAGCCACTGCACCTGGCCCCTCTGTGCCTTTTAAGAATTTCCCCAAGTTCCTCACTGGGACCTTTCCAGAGAATATATAAATTCAGAGAATTGTGGGATCTCTTCTCCATTCAGGAGGAGGACAGAAGAAAACTGTAGATTTATTAGATGTGAGAGTTTGGAAAAAAGTGACATTATTCCTAATTCTTTGCATCTCTTTCTTATGTATTTAGTCCTGTAGACTTAAAGGGCAAATTAATAACAGTTCAAATTTAGTTCATCCCTGTGTTATGATGATTTTGCAGTGTATGGATCTTCCATACTAGTAAGTGAAACGATTTTATGCAATATGAAGACACAGTATTCAGGCTCTCAGAAGAGCCACACAGGCCAGGATGGGGAGACGTAGCTGAACAGCTGCACGTGTGAGAGGGATTAGTGATTTCAGTTGACTGCCAGCCCAACATGAGTCACTAGAGTGTAGAGACTGCCAAGAGAATAATTTGATCTGGTGCTGAATTAACAGGACTGCAGTATCCAGACCAAAGGGAGTGATATTCCTGCTGTTTCGGCATGAATCAGACCACACCTAATGTCCCGCAGTTCTTGTTTACCTCAAATACCCCATTTCTTTTAGTGTTCTATACAAACAGGAGGTGATTGTCTTATAGGAACAACTGTCTAATACTTGCATTAGAAAGCTTTATCCTTTACCTTATCGCTACCGTAGAATTTAGCACAGAAGTCGTGTTGCTATTTTTTATGTTAAGAGACAGGGCCTCCCTATGTTTCTCAGAATGGTCTCAAACTCCTACACTCATGTGATTCTCCTGCCCCCGCCTAGTAGCTGGGACTACAGGTGTGCACCACTGCACCCACCTGACTGTATTATTTTATGAGTGGATATTTGCATCTTTGAGGGCTAGAAAAGTGTCCTCTTTTGTGTATCTGGTAGTATACATGGGATAGAAAAGTTTCTGGTCTATCTTTTTAAGGTAATATATTGGCTTCAAGAAGCAGTATCTACTATATTAACTTGGACAATGTAATCAAACAGATCTCAATTCAAATATTGATTAAACTATTATGAACAAGAAAATTCATCAATTTCCCCTTTAATCCTTAGTCCTGTGTTTGTGAGTTAGAGTAATTTTCCTACTGCTTCTCTCGGCCAGGCGCGGTGGCTCATGCCTGTAATCCCAGCACTTTGGGAATCCGAGGCCAGCAGACCACAAGGTCAGGAGTTTGAGACTAGCCTGGCCAACATAGTGAAACCTCGTCTCTACTAAAAATACAAAAAAATTAGCTGGGTGTGGTAGCAGGTGACTGTAATGTTAGCTACTCAGGAGGCTGAGGCAGGAGAATAGCTTGAACCTGGGAGGCAGAGGTTGCAGTGAGCTGCGATCGTGCCACTGCACACCAGCCCGGGCGACAGTGCAAGACTCTATCTCAAAGACAAACAAACAAACAAATAAACAAAAAACTTCTCTCTACCCCATTGGGGTAGATAGGCGGCTACCAGACACATAACTATGAACATGTAACATCCTTATCTCCCTTTCTCACAAAGCAGTAAGCATTACATTGTGGGAGTTATGTTTCCATAATAAAACAATTTTGGAAGTGGGCTAAGTAAGGAACAGAGCAAGGCAGAGATAGGACAAGCCCAAATCTCTGATTAGTGAAAATACTGGGGAATTTAGGTTTAGATAAATAAAGAATTAGGCCCTAGGAATTAGAGAGAATCCCATTTGAAGTCAGAAAAGTTAAAACAAATGAGTGCATGCTTGGAAATGGGGTCCGTATAAAACATATCACACTCTTACTCCTACCCTCCCTCCTTGACCCAGCAATTAATCTGAACACAGGATTGAACTAACAGCCAAATGGACAGTGAGAAAAGCCAAGGGCAATTTGCAGAGATTTGTTGTCAAACACCATGTCTGGATAGATCTTTCCTTCTTTCAAAATTAGTATCAACAAAATAAGACAACAGTTCCAACATCAGAAATCACAGGACCAATAAATATGCAGAAAGGGAAAAGTCCTGCTATTCTTAAGACTGACAGGAAGAACCCACTTCTGAAATATATTTTATATAGCAGGCAAAAGAAAATTTTGACATAAAATTTTACAAGAATACAAGAGGGCTTTTATAAAATAGGAGCAAAGATTCTAGCGAAATGACACCTGAGAGAAAGAAGTAACATAATAGGGAAAAAAAACCAAAATTAGATAATAAGGAAAAGAGGTGAAATATACAAAAAAAATATATAGTTACATTAAAATGCATAGCAGAAACAGTAGAGAGTAAAATAAACATTGGAGAGGTTTTTAAAAAAAATTTTATTTTGTTCATCTAAGTTTATGGTATACAAGTGTAATTTTTTTAAAGTTTTATTTTTCCATAAGTTATTAGGGTACAGGTGGTATTTGGTTACATGAGTAAGTTCTTTAGTGGTGATTTGTGAGATTTGGGTGTACCCATCAGCCAAGCAGTATACACTGCCCCATATTTGTAGTCTTTTATTCCTTGCCCCCCCAACTCTTCCAAGTCCCCAAAGTCCATTGTATCCTTCTTATGATTTTGCGTCCTCATAGCTTAGCTCCCACATATCAGGGAGAAGTTACGATGTTTGGTTTCCATTCCTGAGTTACTTTACTTAGAATAATAGTCTCCAATCTCATCCAGTCACTGCAAATACAAGTGTAATTTTGTAACATGGATATATGAGGAGTCTCTGACCAGGATGAATCACTGATGAGCAGGACAAACTAAGAAAAGCTCATGGAAGAAATAAAAAAAATGGCAAAAAAAGATGAAAGTGGGGGTGAACATGATGGCTACGGAGGGCAGAGAAAACAGTACTAGCCTAAGAATTACAGGTATTAACATTGAAAATAATAAAATTATTTTAGATGAGTTGAAATAATCAATGACATAATTGAAGAAAACCTTCTTTGCTGATAACTAGTTTGAAGGAGATCATCATATTCTAAGAGAAAGTAATTTTAAAAGATCCTCACATATATACATCCTAAACAAGCTTTCACATCTCCAAGATAAAGAGAAATAATGTTATCAGTCAATAGAACTGAGGGAAGACTTCTCAGAAAATAACATATTGTTAAAAGTCGGTGGACATCCTCAAAAGGTAATTTTATATTTCTACATTTTAAAAATAGTTTCCGTAATTCTACACTTAAACTTCTAATTCATGTACTTGCATATGTGACTTTTGTGAACAGAAATTTTTATGTATTATCTGTGTTTACTTGTAACTTTCTGATTACATGCTGCTTATATCTGTGTAGTCAGGTTAATAAAGTGACTACAAATTAAAAAAAAAAAAAAGGCCAGGCGTGGTGGCTCACACCTGTAACCCCAGCACATTGGGAAGCCAAGGTGGGCAGATCACGAGGTCAGGAGTTTGAGACCAGTCTGGCCAACATGGTGAAACCCCATCTCTACTAAAAATACAAAAAGTAGCCTGGTGTAGTGGCTCATGCCTGTAATCCTGCTTACTCAGGAGGCTGAGACAGGAGAATTGCTTGAACCCAGGAGGCAGAGGTTATAGTGAGCCGAGATTGCACCACTGCACTCCAGCCTGGGCGACAGAGAGAGACTCCATCTCAAAAAAAAAAAGAGAGAGAACTTGGATTGTGTTATTGGTTATATATGTTTGGAATGTTGACTACAAAAAATGAAGTCTGTGGAAAAACTCTACCAAAAATGAGGAGGTTGGTAGTAGACTAACATGCTTGAGGAAAGCAGAGAAAAATTTGAAATTCCTCCTGGGAGGAATGGGAGAGGAGCTTGTCTAGAGATTCATTACTTGAACCTGCTTGAACACCCTGACTGAGTCGAATACACTTATAGTTTCCACAACACCATATGCCTTCTTTTAAAAATACTTATGTATACTGTATTCTTTTTACAGTAGTCTCTGCATATCCATGGTTTCACTTTCCTCAGTTTCAGTTACCTGAGATCAACAGCAGTCTGAAAATAGCTGAGTACAGTATAATAGGATATTTTGAGAGACAGAGAGACCACATTCACATAGCTTTTAATACAGTATATTGTTATAATTATTTAATTTTATTATTAATTATTTTTGTTACTCTGCTCCTGTGTCTGATTTATAAATTATGCTTTACTATAGGTACGTATGTATAGGAAAAAACAGTACAGTTGACCTTTTCACAACATGGATTTGAACTATGAGTTCATTTATATAGAGATGTTTTTCAATACATATATTGAAAAATTCTTTTGTAGACGTGTGACAATTTGTGAAAAACTCACAAACCACACAGCCTGGAAGTATCAAGAAAAAATTAAGAAAAAGTTAGGTAGGTCATGACTTCAAGAAATGCATGTAGATGTTAGTCTATTTTATTATTTACTACTATAAAATATAAACAAATCTATTACGAAAACTTAAAATTTCTCCAAACTTAGCACACAAACACTTAGAGATTGTATATGGCACCACCTGTAGTCCAGAGAAATATAAACAAACATAAAGATGCAGTATGAAATCATAAATGCTTACAATCAACTCGAGGTATGTACTATAATGCTGTTTAACAATTTTGTAGCCACCTCCTGTTACTATTGTGGTGAGCTTAAGTGTTGTGAGTGAGTATCTGCTGAAAACAGCATGTGACGCTAATCATCTCTGTGTGAGCAGTGTCTCTCTCCAGTAAATTGCGTATCCCAGTAGAAATTGATATCCTGTGGTACTCAAATTTTATTTGTCATGGCGTTTAGTGCAATACTGTAAACCTTGAGTAACACCATCGGGCCCATACAAAGTGCCACTATTGATGCTGGAAGCGCATGCATTTTCTCTTTTTTATTTTCTCTTCCTTATGATTTTTATAATATTTTCTTTTCTCTAGCTTACTTAACTGTAAGAATATAGTACTTAATATACATAACATACAAAATATGTGTTAATTGAGTCTTAATGTTATTGGTAAGTTTTCCAGCCAATTATAGGCTGTTAGTAATTAAATTCTGGGGGAGTTTAAAGTTATACCTAGATTATTTACTGTGAGATCAGTGCCGCTAACCCCTGAGCTGGTCAAGGGTCAACTGTATATTTAGGGTTTAGTACTATTTAAGGTCTTGAGTGATAGAAAGCAAATCAGTGATTTTGGAGGCTGGGAGTAGAGAGAAATTGACTGCAAAGGGTGCTAAGAAAGCATTTGTAGTGATGGAAAAGTTCCATATTTTAATCGAGGTGTTGGTTACATGAATTTGTGCATTTCTCAAAGCTCATGAATGCGTATATGTTTGATGGATGCATTTTATTGCGTTTAAATTATATACTTCGTATTTTACAACACAACATGAATCAAGTTAATAGCAAAATCAAAATGGATTTAATATAGCAAATATATTATTTGCCTGTATTATTTACTCAATAAATAATTATTGAGTAAATAACTTATTTATTGAGTAAAAAATTTATTTTCTAAAATGTCTTCAATAAACCTAAATTAGATGTGTAAATCAACTTTATTAGGAAGAATAGATATTTTGAAGAGTATTTGTCCTATGTAGGACATGGTTTTTAGCACAGGACTAGCAAATAGTGACGTCAGGAACCCTGGAGAATGCAACAGCTCTTTGGAGAGATTTATCACAGGAGCAAGTGAAATACGGACAAAAAAAGAAAAGCTGCGGTAGCTTTACTAACCTACAAGGTTAGATAACTTATGATATTTACATTTTTTTCTGTTTATTTAACATCTTTTTACATTTCAATCTGTACTATAATTTTTCTGGAAAGTTCTTCCTCACTAAATCCCAAACATTACCAGTATATACAACTTCATAGATTCTGTGACAGATGAATTTGGCTCTAAAAATACTAACAAAAACAAAATGTACAAAAATCAGTCCTTTTGTGTTAGGTGCTTTAGAAGAAAGGAACATTATCTTCAACAAGTTATAGTTCAGTTGAGGCAAGAAAAGGCAAATGTAGAAGAAAAAGAGAGACTTATGTATAAAAAGTAGCATCCACAAATCAGCAATGCCACCAGAAAGTTTTTAGAGGGATTAGCAAGGGCAGAATTTGAAAGAAGGCTTGGGATTTGAGCAAGGTCTGATTTACGGAGAACAACGTCAGGCTGAGCAGACATTGATGGAACTGGGGGCCCACAGGGATAAAAAGATAAGGTTAGAGAGAGAAGGTGGGGCCCAGGTGTGTGGGACCCTTGTAGCCCCAAGGCAGGATTTTTCCTTCTGAAAAGTCTGGAGAAAAAAAAAGTCTGGAGATAAATGCCAACACCAAGGTCTTATAGTACACACAGATATTTCAAAACATCATCTCATTTTACACTAATAACTAAAAAATAGCACAGAATTGTTAATAAAATAGCTAAAAGAAGAAATTCACTTGGAAGGTCAAGGGCAACCCCATATGACAGTAATGTGTATCTAGGGTTTACTGTATGCCAAGCACTATTGTAAGAGCCTTGCATATGTTGAATCATGTAATCTTTGTCACAATTTCAAGTACATGCTATTATTGTTTCTACTCTAGGATTGAGGAAGTTGAAGTAAGACACTTGCCCAGATTGCATTGCTTTTACGTATCATAGCTGTGATTCTACCCAGGAGAGAGACACTCTACATAGGTGAGAGGGAAACACCACTGAGGAGATTGCTTTGTAAGAGCCTCCAATCAGGTTAAATTTAAAGCTACTATTTCAAAGAGGGGTGATGACCAACCTGAACAGAGATCGTTCCAGGTAACGGCTGAGAGGTGATGCCTTCTCTATGGCTAGGAGAATCCAGAGAAAACTCGTGTAGGATGATGGACAAAAGCAAGGAGAGAGAAAAAGTATTTCTTCAGTAGGAGTACCTGTGTCTAGATAGAGAAACCTGAAATTGAGAAATTTACTTGTTTTCTTTTTTTTTTTTCTGAGACGTAGTGTCACTCTGTCACCAGGCTGAAGTGCAGTGGCACGATCTTGGCTCACTGCAACCTCCGCCTGTCAGGTTCAAGCGATTCTCCTGCCTCAGGCTCCCGAGTAGCTAGGACTACAGGTGTGCACCACCATGCCCAGCTAATTTTTGTATTTTTAGTAGAGGGGGTTTCATTGGCCAGGATGGTCTTGATCTCTTGACCTCAGGTGATCTGCCCACCTTGGCCTCCCAAAGTGCTGGGATTACAGGTGTGAGCCACTGTGCCTGACCGAGAAAGTTTTTCTAAGTTATTTTTCATCAGGTCTGATTTGCATGAATTAATGTTTGTATCTTTGTTTGCTTTTCTACAAAAATAAAATTTTAAGTGGTTGCATGTGGGTGTGGAGCCATAGCTGACTTTTATTGGTCCTTAGTGTTTTTCATATTCTCTAAATTTCTCCAGTGACAGTTTATTGCTTTTGTAATGAGAAAAATGATAAATATTGTTAAACATAGTCAAGTTCAACTATGTGAAACAAACAAGAAAAAATTATGCATAGAAAAAACTGAGAAAAATATGTATTTTTTTACTTTTCTACCTTTCCAATATCATCTAATTTTTCTATAAATATACATTGCATTTATAATAGAAAAAACTTTTAAAAATAATGCATCCTTCCTCTAAAACATATGCTTAAAAATTAAGAGAAAAATTGGTTTCCTAACCTTGTATTCTAATTTCAGACTCATTAAATATTATAATTGTAAATACTTTTTTGCTTCCCAGTATTGACTGAGATCCATACACCTGAATTAAAATAACTCCTTATCTGTATAGTAGAATACGTTTCTAGGTTAGCAATATGGTTTAGTTGTGTCCCCACCCAAATCTCACCTTGAATTGTAGCTCCCATAATTCCCACGTGTCATGGGAGGGACATGGTGGGAGGTAATTGAATCATGGGGGTGGGTCTTTCCATGCTATTCTTGTGATAGTGAACACATCTCATGAGATCTGATGGCTTTACAAGGGGGAGTTCCTCTGTACACGCTCTCTTGCCTGCTGCCATGTAAGACGTGACTTTGCTCCTCATTCACCTTTCATCATGATTGTGAGTTCTCAACCATGTGGAACTGTGAGTCAATTAAACCTCTTTCCTTTGTAAATTACTGAGTTTTGGATAAGTCTTTATCAGCAGTGTAAGAACAGACTAATACAGTTATTCAAAAAGACTCATCATAATGGTGAGGAATACAAGGGGAAAACCAGACAATAAATCCAGACCCCAAGCCTCTTATTTTATTTTTTTATTTTTTATTTTTTTTGAGATGGAGTCTCGCTCTATCACTCAGGCTGGAGTGCAGTGGCATGATCTCAGCTTACCGCAAGCTCTGCCTGCTGGGTTCACACCATTCCTCTGCCTCAGCCTCCTGAGTAGCTGGGACTATAGGCACCCGCCACCATGCCTGGCTAATTTTTTGTATTTTTAGTAGAGATGGGGATTTCACTGTGTTAGCCAGGATGGTCTTGATCTCCTGACCTCGTGATCCACCCACCTCAGCCTCCCAAAGTGCTGGGATTAAAGGCGTGAGTCACCATGCCCAGCCCAGACTCCACGTCTCTTGTTTTAAAAATAAGTTTTCTTGTGTATAGTTAAGATATACAACATGATATTATGGGGTGCATGTAGATAGTAAAAAGAAGTTACTTTAGGGAAGCAAATTAATGTAGCGATAATCTCACAGTTACCCTTTTTTTTTTTTTTTTTGGTTATTTTTGTCACAAGAGCAGCTAAAATCTACTTATTTAGCATGAATTCCAAATATAGTACAACTTTATTACCTATAGTCTCATGTTGTACATTAGATCTTTAGATTTGTTTATCTCAAATATTTACTACTTTTTATCCTCTGTCCTCCATCTCCCCATTTCCTCTCCACTCCCTTTCTCCAGGCCTGTCACTGTTTTGTTCTCTCTGTATATTCAATTTTTAAAAATATTCTACATATAAGTAAGATCATGCAATATTTTTCTTTCTGTGTCTGGCTTATTTTACCTAGTATAATGTCCTCCACCTTCATGTACATTGTGGCAAAAGGTGCGTTCTCATTATTTTTGGGGGTTGAATGATATTCCATTGAGCATATGTGTGTGTGTATATGTGTTCTATTTCTAATCTATTTAAAAACGTCCATACTGTTTTTCTTTGTTTTCTTTCTTTCTTTTTTTTTTCTTTTTTGAGACGGAGTCTCACTGTGTCACCAGGCTGGAATGCCTCAGCTCACTACCACCTCCACCTCCTGCGTTCAAGCGATTCTCCTGCCTCAGCCTCTCAAGTAGCTAGGACTACAGGTGCCTGCCACCATGCCCAGCTAATTTGTATATTTTTAGTAGAGACAGGGTTTCACCATGTTGGCCAGGATGGTCTTGATCTCTTGACCTCATGATCCTCCCACCTCGGCCTCCCAAAGTGCTGGGATTACAGGTGTGAGCCACTGCACCTGGCCCTCCATACAGTTTTTCATAAGAGCTGTATCAATCTACATTCTCACCAACGGTATACAAGAGTTCTCTTTTCTCCACATCTTCACCACAATTTCTCTTTTAACTTTGAAAATAACCATCCTAGTGGGTATGAGGTAGCATCTCATAGTGGTTTTGACTGTATTTTATTGATGATTAATAATGTTGAGCACCTTTTCATATGCCTGTTGGCCATTTTCATATCTTCTTTGAAGAAATGTCTATTCAGGTTTTTTGCTCAGTTTTTATTCAGGTTGTTTTTCTACTGTTGAGTTTGGTGAGTTCTTTATAAATGTTGGATATTAACCTGTTATCAGAGGTATGGTTTGCAAATATTTTTCCCAATCTATAGTTTGCTATTTTGTTTTGTTGGTTGTTCTCCTTGCTGTGCAAGGATGTAGTCTCACTTATTCGTTTTTGCTTTCTTGGCTTGAGTTTTTGGTACAATGTTCAAAAGAATCATTGCCAAGGCCAGTGTTCAGGTGCTCTTACTTTGTTCTCTTCTAAGAGTTTTAGTGTCTGTTCTTACATTTAAGTTTTTTAAAATCTATTTTTACTTTATTTTTGTGTATGGTGTAAAATAAGGGTCCATTTTCATTCTTTTGGATATAGAAATCCAGTTTTCCCAGCACAATTTATTGAAGAGATTATGCTTTTCTCATTTTGTTGTCTTAGTGCCCATGTCAAAAGTTAGTTGATCATATATGTGTGGATTTATTTCTGGGCCCTCTGTTCTGTTCCACTGGTCTATGTGTTTGTTTTTATGCCAGTACCATACTGTTTTCATTATTGCAGGTTTAGAACATGATTTGAAATCAGGGAGTGTGGTGCTTCTAACTTTGCTTTTCTTTCTCAAAATTCTTTTGGCTATTCAGGGTCTTTCACGATGTCACAGGAATTTTAGGACTAGAAAATTCTGTGAAGAATGCTATTGGGATTTTGATAGGGATTGTATTGGATCTGTATATGGCTCTGGGCAGGATGGATATTTTAACAATATTATTTCTTCTGGTCCATAAGCAAGGGATATCTTTCAACTTGTTTGTGTCTTCTTTAATTTCTTTCATCAATATTTTATTATTTTCAGCATACAGATCATTTACCTTTTTAGGTACATTTATTTCTAAGTATTTTATTTTCTTTAAACTATTATAAATGAGATTTTAAAAAATTTCTTTTTAGTTAGGTCATTATTTAAGTATAGAAATCCTACTGATTTTTGTATGTTGGTTTTGAATCCTGCAACTTTAATGATTTTATTAGTTCTAACTCATGTGTGTGTATAATTGTCGGGAATTTTTTTTTACATGGAGGATCATGACATCTGCAAATAGAGATAATTTTACTTCTTCCTTTCCAATTTGGATTTTTTTTTTCTTGTTTGATTTTTCTTGCTAATACTTCCAGTACTATGTTGAACAAAAGTGGTGAGAGTGGGCATCCTTACCTTTTACAGGCTCTTAGCTTTTAGAGCTTTTTCTCCATTGATTATAATGTGAACCATGGGTATTTCATAAACTACATTTATTATGTTGAAAATCTTTTATTTTTCTTTTTTTTTTTCTTTTTGAGAGGGAGTCTCGCTCTGTCGCCCAGGCTGGAGTGCAGTGGCCGGATCTCAGCTCACTGCAAGCTCCGCCTCCCGGATTTAGCCATTCTCCTGCCTCAGCCTCCCGAGTAGCTGGGACTACAGGCACCCGCCACCTCACCCGGCTAGTTTTTTGTATTTTTAGTAGAGACGGGGTTTCACCGTGTTAGCCAGGATGGTCTCGATCTCCTGACCTCGTGATCCGCCCGTCTTGGCCTCCCATAGTGCTGGGATTACAGGCTTGAGCCACCGCGCCTGGCGAAAATCTTTTCTTCTATACCTAAACTGTTGAGAGATTTTTCTAGAAAGGATGTTGGATTTTGTCAATGCTGTTTTGTGTCAATGGAGCTAATCATGTGGTTTTTATCTTTCATTCTATTAAATGTGATGTATCATATTGATTAATTTGTATATGTTAAGCCAGCATTTCATGCCAGAGCTAAATCCTATTTGATCATATATAATATTTTTGATGTATTATTGGATCTGGTTTCCTAATATTTTATTGAGAATTCTTGCATCAATGTGTATTAGAGAGATTAGTCTGTAGTCTTTTTTTGTAATGTCTTTGTCTAACTTAAGTATCAAGATGATGCGGGCCTCATAAAATGTGTTTGGAAGTATTTCTTCTAGCTCTATTTTTTGGCAGATTTTAAGAAGTATTGGTATTAATTCTTCCTTGAATGTTTGGTAGAATACAGCTGGGTAGCCATCTCAACTTGAGTTTTTCCTTATTGGGAAGTTTTAAAAAATTATTTCCCCAACCTTTTTATTTGTTACTAGTCTGTTAAAGTTTTCTACTTCTTCCTGACTCACTCTTGGTAGGTTGTATTTTTTTAGGAATTTATCCATTTCCTCCAGGTTATCTAATTTTTTATCATGAAATTATTCATAATAAGGCTGGGCGCTGTGGCTCACGCCTTTAATCTCAGCACTTTGGGAGGCTGAGGCGGGCAGATCATGAAGTCAGGAGATCGCGACCATCCTGGCTAACACGGTGAAACCCCATCTCTACTAAAAATACAAAAAAAAAAAAAATTAGCCAGGCTTGCTGGCGGATGCCTGTGTCCCAGCTACTTGGGAGGCTGAGGCGGGAGGATGGTGTAAACCCAGGAGGCTGAGCTTGCAGTCAGCCGAGATCATGCCACTGCACTTCATCCAGCCTGGGCAACAGAGTGAGAGTCCATCTCAAAAATAAATAAATAAATAAATAAATAAAATTACTCATGATAGACCCTTATGATTCTTTTTATTTCTGAGGCATCTGTATTTTCTTCACTATCTGTTTTTTAAAAATTTTAGTCTTTTTTCTTTTTTTCTTAGACTAGTTAAGGGTTTGTCAATTTTGTTTGTTCAAAAAAGCAACTTAGTTTTATTGATTATTTCTTTCATTTTTCTATTCTCTGATTTGTTTCTGTTCTGATTTTTATTATTTCTTCCCTTCTGCAAATTTTGGATTTAGTTTGTTCTTTTTCTAATTTCTTGCGATACGACGTTAGATTATTTATTTGACATCTTTCATCTTCTTAAATGTAGGTTTTTATCACTATAAATTTCACTTTTAGAACTGTCTTTGCTGTATTCCATAGGTTTTAGTCTATTGTGTTTCCATTGCCATTTTTCTCAATATATCATTTAATTTACCTTTGGATTTTCTTTGATACATTGGTTGTTCAGTAGCGTGTTGCTTAAGTTCCACAAATTTGTGAATTTTTCAATATTCCTTCTGTTATTAATTTCTAGTTTCATATAATCGTAATCTGAAACCATATGATTTCAATCTTCTCAAACTTGTTAAGACTTGTTCTGTGGCCTAACATGTGGTCTATCTTAGAGAAAGTTCTATGTATGCTAGAAAAAAATGTGGTTTCTGTTGTTGTTAGAAAGAATGTTCTGTATATGTCTATTATGTCCATTAGGTCAAATGTGTTGTTCAAGTACAGTATTTCTTTATTAATTTTCTGTCTGCCTGAGCTATCCATTGTTGAAAGTGGGTATTGAAGTCACCTACTATCATTGTATTGCCTGCTCTTTTTTTCTTTTCTTTTCTTTTTTCTTTTCTTTTCTTCTCTTTTCTTTCATCTTTCTTTCTTTCTTTCTCTCTCTCTCTCTTTCTTTCTTTTTCTCTTTTCCCCTTCCTTCCTTCCTTCCTTCCTTCCTTCCTTCCTTCCTTCCTTCCTTCCTTCCTTCCTTCTTCTCTTCTTTTCTTTCTTTCTCTCTTTCTTTCTTTTCCTCCCTCCCTCCCTCCCTTCCTAACGGAACTTCCATTTTTTTTTTTCTTTCCAGATTGTATAGTTCTAAATTCCATATCACTTGGGCTTAACATTGCATCAGGAAGGGAATCTGCAGGACCTTAAACACCTTTTTATTCTGAAGTATTAAGTGTTCATTTAGCCCTTTGAATTTAAAAGTGGATATAGCCGGGCATGGTGGTTCACACCTGTAATCACAGCACTTTGGGAGGCCGAGGTGGGCAGGTCACCTCAGGTTGGGAGTTGAAGACCAGCCTGACCAACATGGAGAAACCCCATCTCTACTAAAAATACAAAAAAATTAGCTGGGCAAAAATTAGCTGGGCATAGTGGTGCATGCCTGTAATTCCAGCTACTAGGGAGGCTGAGGCAAGAGAATGCTTGAATCTGGGAGGCGAAGGTTGCGGTGAGCCGAGATCGCACCATTACACTCCAGCCTGGGCAACAAGAGCAAAACTCCTCCTCAAAAAAAAAAAAACAAAAAAACGACAACAACAACAACAACAAAAAACTGGATATAAATCACTTTAAGCTATTCTAGAAATGCCGAAATGCCTACTGGGTTTTGTTTGTTTGTTTGTTTTAGACGGAGTCTCTCTCTTAGCCCGGGCTGGAGTGCAACGGCACGATATCGGCTCACTGCAACCACGTTCTCCCAGATTCAAGCGATTTTCCTGTGCCAGCCTCCCGAGTAGCTGGGATTACAGGCGCCTGCCACCATGCCTGGCTAATTTTTGTATTTTTAGTAGAGATGGGGTTTCACCACGTTGGTCAGGTTGGTCTCAAACTCCTGACCTCAGGTAATCCGCCTGCCTTGGCCTCCCAAAGTGTTGGGATTATAGGCGTGAGCCACTGAGTCCTGCCTGCTATTTATTTCTTTATTCATGTCCAGTAAAATTTTCTTTATGTACTTAGATTCTCCAGTGTTGAGTACATGTATATTTAAAATTGTGTATTATTGATGAATCCTGTGGCAGTTTTTGACTTGAAATTTGTCAGTTATGAGTGTAGTCATTCTCATATATTTTATTTTCATTTTCATGGAATATTTTTTTCTATCCCTTCACTTTCAGCCTATATATGTCAATAAAGCTTAAACGTGTGTCTTATAGGCAGATACTTAACCTTTTCTTAAAAAATCTGTTCAGCAGTTCTGTATGTTTTGATTGGATAATTTGATACATTTACATTTAAGGTTATTATTGATAGGACTTCCTATTGCAATACTGTTATTTGTTTCTGTTGTTTTTCAGCTCCTTTGTTTATTTCTTCCTCTCCTATGGCCTACCTGTGTACTTTGACAATTTTCTGTAGTGCTAAGCTTTGATCCTTTTTTTGTTGTTTGAAGATTTGCTGTAGTTTTTTTGTTTCATGTTTATCATGAGACATAAAACATCTTATAGTTATAGTAAATGATTTTAAGCTGATAAAGATCTAACTTCCACAGCATAAAAATACTGTAAACTTTTACTCTCCTTTCTACTATTTATTTATTTATTTATTTAGAGATGGAGTCTTGCTCTGTCGCCAGGCTGGAGTGCAGTGGTGTGATCTCGGCTCACTGCAACCTCCATCTCCTGGGTTCAAGCTATTCCCCTGCCTCAGCCTCCCGAGTAGCTGGGACTAAGGTGTGCATCACCATGGCCAGCTAATTTTTTATGTTTTAGTGGAGATGGAGTTTTATCATGTTGACCAGGTTGGTCTCAATCTCCTGGCCTTGTGATCTGCCCACCTCGGCCTCCCAAAGTGTTAGGATTACAGGCATGAGCCACCACGCCTGACCACAATTTATATTTTTGATGTAACAATTCACATCTTTTTCTGTTATGCAGTCCTTAACTACTTACTGTGGCTTTAGTTATTTTTGACCATTTTGACTTGTAACTTTCATACTAGGTACATACATGATTTATATACTACCATTACAGTATTGGAGTATTCTGGATTTGACTATGTATTTATTTCCACCAGTGAGTTTTATACTGTCATATGTATTCATAATAGTAATTTTTCCATTTCATTCTCCACTTAAAGAACTACTTTAAATATTTCATGTTGGGTGGGTCTAGTGGTGATGAATTTCTTTGGCTTTTGCTTGTCTGGGAAAGACTTTATTTCTCTTTCATTTCTGAAGGACAGCTTTTCTGGGTATAGTATTCTTGTCTATCAGCTTTTTTTTTTTCCTTTATATACTTTGACTATATCATCTCATTCTCTCCTATACTGGAAGGTCCAGGAGAAATCCACTAATAATATAATGCATATTCCTTTATATGTGACTTGACACTTTTCTTTTTCTGCTTTAAAAATTCTTTTTGTCTTTGACTTCTGCCAATTTGATTATAATGTGCCTTGGAGAGGACCTCTTTGTGTTGTGATCTCTGAGCTTCATGAGTCTGGATGATCATATCTCTGTGAAAGTTTGGGGTTTGGGAAGTTTTAGCAATTATTTCATAAATAAACTTTCAGTTCTTTCTCTGTTTCTTCACCTATTGGAACATCCATATTGCAAAAATTTATTCCCTTAACAGTGTTTCATAAGTCCAATGGACTGTCTTTCCTTTTTTTCATTGTTTACTTTTTCTTCTTCCCTATGAGTCATTTTAAAAGACCTCTATTCAAGTTCACAGATTCTTTCTTCTGCTTGATCTAATGTACTATTGAAGCTTTCTATTATATCATTAATTTCACTGATTGAATTCTTCCACTCCAAGATTCCTGTTTGATTCTTTATTATGATGTCCTTGACTATTGGATTTCTCATTCAGATCATGAATTTTTATCCTGATTCTATTAAATTGTCTATTTGCATTTTGTTGTATCTCACTGAGTTTCCTT
The DNA here is from genome assembly GCF_000951035.1 of Colobus angolensis palliatus. Lineage (NCBI taxonomy): Eukaryota > Metazoa > Chordata > Mammalia > Primates > Cercopithecidae > Colobus > Colobus angolensis. The sequence goes on from NW_012115132.1 coordinate 261,043, forward strand.
AAAAGCATTATTTTGAATTCCTTTTTAGGAAATTTATAGATTTTTCTTTCCTTTGAGTCAGTCACTGGAGAATCATTGTGTTCCTTTGGTGGTGTTGTTTCCTCGATTTTTCTTTTGTCTTGTGCCTCTGCATTGATGTCTGTACATTTGCTGGTCAGTCACAACTTTACAGAGTGGCTTTTGTAGGGGAAAGCTTTAACCTGAAGATGGATCTGAGGGTGCCAGTTGCTTAGGTTGTGGTGGCTTTTGTTCTGTTGGGTGAAGTGGTGTAGTCTCCATGAAGTTTCTTCAGTTGTGACTAATGCCAACAGTGGTCCCACATTGGGCTAATCTGCAGGAATTTGTGGCAGTGACATGCTGTATAGGTTATTAGGGAAAGGGTTCTAGGGATTTTTCTGTTCATGTCTTCCTCACACTAGGGAATCTGAGCTGAGGGGGATATTTCTTGGTGTTAAATCTGACATGACCCATAGGCAGCTGCAGAGGAACTGGGATTCAGGGAACAGGTGCCCAGAGAAGCTGTAGAGCCAGGTTCCTGGGCTCAAGGTCTTGTGGAACTACTGTAATGCCTGGGACTTGAGGTGTGGGTTAACTTTTCAAGTCATGAGTGGTTGTAGTTCTCCCACTAAGCTGGAGCTCTTTGCTCTAAGGCACACCCCAGCATCTTGGACCCAGGGGCCTACAATATAGCTGTGAATATTAACCTGGGAGACAGTGTGCGGCACTGGCATGTCACTGGGGAAGAAGCGTCCTCTGGATGCTTGGATCCCAGTGAGAAGGGCACTGCTCCAATTCAGGACCCAAAACCAACAGGATACAGCAGCAGTTTGGGCGTGGGGGAATTAGGAGCCATATGGTGATTACTCTGGACCTTAGGATGGTGGAACATGGCAGTAGCCCAGGTTCTGTGGGGCCAGATGCAGAAGCAGCAAGAACACGAGAATGATGAGATGTTGCTGTGGCTTAGACTACAGGAAGAGAGGAGAAACATAGCAATACTTCTATTTCCTGGAGAGGTGGGTCATCTCAGCTGCTCAGACTAGGGCTTGTCCAATTTCACATAGGTGCAGCACTGTAGTTGTTTGGCCTGGCAGGCTGGGTGGCACATCTCAGTCAAGACCTGGGACTGATCCCCTATTTCCTAGAAAGTATTACTACATGGGTCAGCAGAGCCTCCAAATCATTTCCCTGAGGCAGGACAATGCATCAGTAGGGGTACAGGGAGGTGCATCTGCTCCAGTGTCCTGGAGGATTGAAGTCCCCAGAGGACAGGATGATGCCTCACCTATGTCACGTGTAGGAGGCTTGACTGCTCCAATGTGCTGGAGGCCTGAGAACTCTAAAGGGCACTCCACTTCAGCTCAGTCCTGAGGGGCGTGTGCATCAGTGACTGGAATGGAAGTGATGGAGCAGCTCCATGGTAACTCTGCCTTAGGGGGTTTGGTATAGCAGCAGCTTGACTCAGGGATGGTCCACTAACAAGTGGATGTATTGCAGTGATGACAAAGCTTCAGGGATGAAGGAGTAAAATGATTGTGCCTCCTCAGAGCAGGACACAATCTAACAGTGGTTCTGAGTCCAAGAAGGTGCAGAGCAGTAGCAGCATGGGCCACAGGAGTTGAGGCACAGTGTCCTTCTCTGGGGGAAGCTCATTGTGTGAACTCTGGGAGCTCCCTTAGCTGGGCTCAGAGCCTGCAAAGACTGCAGGAGTCTTTGGTGGCAGGCTACAGGTGTCCGCAGTAACGATGAGAAGTTGCTGGGGTTCTGTTACTTACTTTTTTCCTACAGGAAGGAGTACCCCCTAGTTCCAAGCTGGTCTTGACTGGGGGAATAGGGTGGTAGCTGCAAGGTATTTTCTTGCCTTCTCTATGTGGCCTTCCTGAGTTTCTGTGTTCTACAGGAGTTCTGCTGCTTGTTTGCTGTCTTCAGGAACTTTCTTTTAGTTTTTGATTGAAATGAAGCTCTTTATTCATTGTTTGTTGTTGTTGTTGCTGTTGTTGTGGGGGTGGGAAGAATGCTTGGAGCTTCTAGTCAGCCATGTTGTTGCTATCACTCCCCATGCTTCTTCCTGTAACTGCTAGATGTGTTTCCTGGCCACAGAGTCAGTCTATTATTAGAAATGTATTGACATGTTTTTATCATGGAAAAATTAGTCTATGAGGTAATAGATTTGTTAACTAATGTAATGTAATCGTTCAACATTGTAAATATATATAAAAACATCACATACCCCATACTATGTACAATTATTTGTAAATTGAAAATAAAATTAAATAATTAAAAGAAATAATTTGACTTATATTTAACTGCTTGGGAAATACAAATAAGTGGAAGATGCAGAGACTTTCCATTTATCTGAAGAAATACGATGCAGAATATTTTTTAAGAAAAGACTTTCAGCAGAGACAAAGCCCGGACTAAGATTCCAAAGTAAGAAAAGGCCGGATGTGGTGGCTCATACCTATAATCTCAGTACTTTGGGAAGCCAAGGCAGGCAGATCACCTGAGGTCATGAGTTTGAGACCAGCCTGGCCAACATGATGAAACCCTGTCTCTACTAAAAGTACAAAAATTAGCCAGGTGTGGTGGTGGGCACCTGTAATCCCAGCTACTAGAGAGGCTGAGGCAGGAGAATCACTTGAACCTGGGAGGTGGAGGTTGCAGTGAGCCGTGATCACGCCACTGTACTCCAGTCAGGGTGACAAGAGTGAGACTCTATCTCAAAACTAAACAACCCCTCCAAAAAAATGAAGTAAGAAAATTGCAGACCAAGAGGCTCAGAAGAGGCTACAGGGGGCAGGACATAATCTTGAATGAACTTAAGACTCATGATAGAAAGGGAAGGACATTTTTGACAGCAGCTATGATACAAAAATAATGGTATTTATGGGAAAGCATTAGCTATTTGTCAGCTGGAGTAGATTTTTTTTTTTTTTTTTTGAGAACTAATAGTTGTTAAGTTCTCATTAAACTCTCCCACTAGAAATTCTCAGGTTACCACCATTCTAGCATTTCCTGGGCCCCCTGATCAATTTCCTTCTTGTTCTACGGTTTACCTGAGATTGCATCATTTATATCATTACCTTCTTATTCCTCTAGGCACAAGTTAATTCTATTTAACTTGGCACTATTCTGCTTCATTGAGAAGCACAGTGGGTTTATTACACTAGAGGAATCATTTCACAATGTGATTATTGTTGCTAATATATAAATTTTTAATGTTATCTATGAGAATACAATGTCTTCTGGATAAAAGTCTTTGACTAGCTATAGTGAAAAAGACTGAATTGGAAAACAGGAAACATGTATCCTCATCTTATTTCTGCAACTAATTTATGTGAGACCTGTTCAAACTTTAAAAAATTTCCCCTAGGTTATAGTGTATAAGTGGTCAGAATGGGCTCTCTATAAAATTGCTTCAAGCACGGGACTGAAATACCATCATTAAAGACATGTTGGAAGTTAGGATGGGACGACTAGAAACTTCAGCTTTTATGAATTAACTTTAAAAGCAAATTTTTCCTTGAGAAAAATGTAGTAGAAGATAAAAGCAGATGACTGAACTTCTGAGGATGATTGAGATCCTGAGAGAACTCTCCTAAATGAGTTTCAAATCTCTCTCCTGTTTCTCTCTGTCTCTCACTGTCCGTCTATGTCTTTCTCTGTCACTGTCTTGATCTGTCTGCCTGTCCCTCTGTTTCTCTCTGTCTCTCACTCTCTCTCTCTCTCGTGTGTGTGTGTGTGTGTACGTGTGTCTTGGCAATAAGCGGACTCAGAATGGAACCATTGAGCAAGGCCACTTATTTGGAGAAAGAAACAGATAACACAAAACAAAACAAACAAACAAACAGAACAGAACAAGCACTACAATAACTACAACAAAAGATAACTGCCAGGGATTTTGCAAACAAACGAACAACAAAAAAGTCAGATATGTGGTACCTATTTATTTCAGTATCCCCACAATGACCTTCCACGACTATAGCAAGAATTTTGAATAATGAGAACCCACATTGGGAACAAAGGTTATAAGAGTCTGAATAAAAGGTCATCAGTATCGATCAACCAATAAAACGTTAATTGAGCACTTATTATGTGTTAGACAGTTTGCTTGGTGCTGAGGGTATATCCATGAAAAGGAATGCTGAATTTTAAGTGCTCCAAAATTTTCTTTTGGCTCTGCAATGCTATGGGAACAAGAGCTTTCCTTAGAATGGCATTTCTGGATTGAGCTTTCTAAAATGGTAAATAAAATGTAAATATGTTACTCCAAATTATCTAGATTGGGTTATTTTGCTATGGAGGGAGACTACAAAGTTAGCCTTGGAAGGTGCATTGGAAATGTTAATAATAGAAAACAAATGTACTCAAGAATTCAGTCCGTGGAGGTTTTTGTGAGGTGGTTACCAACTACTTGTGAACAAAAGATTAGGGCATCTTGGGAGTTCTGTCAGAGGCTTTCGAACCACAGCCACTCTGTCTTAAGTGAGGACTAGGAAAATGAGGCAGGGACTTGTTGGGTTGCATTCCAAGAAACAAGGTCTTCCTAGCCTCTAGATGTTTATGGTTAAGGGAACAAATTAATAATGTTTACTAAACAGACGCAGACTTGGGAGTATCCAGATATCCTGAAATCTGGAGAACAAAGGGGTTCCTAATTTTGCTTTAAAGATAATAACATTGATTCTTGAAAAATATAGTAATTAAGAAAATCGATCCTTTATCACAAACCCTTGTAACAGAGCACATCTCCCCACACATATGAGTATGGTACCTACGGGGGATGTGCTCCTCCTCTTACTTTTGGGAACGTCCTACTCTGTCTGTGGAGTAGCTTTTCTTTCACTACTTTACTCTCTTAATAAACTTGCTTTTACTTTGCACTGCGGACCTGCCCTGAATTCTTTCTTGCATGAGATCCAAGAACCCTCTCTTGGGGTCTGGATAGGGACCCCTTTCCTGTAACAGTTCTACGTCATACATGAAAAGTAAAGGTGTTACTTTATAATTAACAGGGGGAGCTCTTGTCACCATTAAGGACTAATATCACATAATCTGTCATTTTTCTCTTTTTTAAAAAAAGTTTTCACTGCTCTTCTTAAAGTAACTTAAGTTCTAATTTTGGATACAAACTCTTCTGTTTGTTTGTTTGTTGTTGTTGTTGTTGTTTTGACAGAATTTTGCTCTTGTTGCCCAGGCTGGAGTGTAATGGCGCAGTCTCGGCTCACTGCAACCTCCACCTCCTGGGTTCAAGTGATTCTCCTGCCTCAGCCTACCGAGTAGCTGGGATTACAGATGTGCACCACCACGCCTAGGTAATTTTTGTATTTTTAGTAGAGATGGGGTTTCATCACCGTGTTGGCCAGGCTGGTCTCAAACTCCTGACCTCAGGTGATCTGCCTGCCGTGGCCTCCCAAAGTGCTGCGATTACAGGCGTAAAGCACCGTGCTGGCCAAACTCTTCTGTTTTCTCATACAAATTACTTCATGGTTGAAAGGTAAAGTGTGCTGACGAAAAACCAGCAAGCAAGCAAACAAACAAACAAATTCTTCACCAAGGAGATCCAGTTTAAACTTTTTTGTGCATGTACATTATTGACAAAGCTGACAGAATAGACAGAATGTGACGTTTCTATAAAAGACCTGTGTCAATAATATACCTTGGGTTTAAAATAATCTCCTATGGTATGCTGTATCTTATTGCTTCCCAATAGAAATAGCTCACACCAGCTGTTTCTTTCCATTCCCATCAGCCTTAAATGAGTAAATATGAGACAAATGGCTGTTTAGTCATCTTGTTGGCATCTAAATTCTACATTGGCCTCCCTCAGTTAGAAAAATATTTGGTGTATCCTGGTTCAACCTGCTGCATTCATATTTACAGTCAGAAAACACAGTCCTCTTTCTTAAAATATCCTGAAATGAGTAATGCCAAAAGGCCAGGAATACCGTTGGCCAAAGGTTAATACAAACTCCAGCTTTTGTCCACTGTGCACTTAGTTTTCTTCCTTGGCAGTTCTTGACCCCCTTAAAAAGTAATGGCCTTCGTAGCAACACCTACCTGCCAGCAAAACTGTAACCTACAGTGTGTGTGTTTCATTTCACAGACACTAGAGAAGCTCAGCTTAACTTGGCGGGGCTTTGCTTGACAGTGGTGAGAAGATTCCAGACTCTTCTCCATGTACCTCTTCTTTGAAGTTGACAGCCTGTCCAGAATAAAGTGCATGGTATTTGCAGTCTGACAGTTGCAGTCTCAGATAAAATAAATAAACCTCATTTGGGCACTTTCTTTCTTCCTTATCTCCTGCCAGCAACAGCTATTTAGTGTGGCTCACATTTGTGGCTGTGTGAGGCTATGGAAAACCATGTCATCTGGCTAGAAAGGGGGATGATTGTTTACATTATGATGGAAGACAGGATAGGATCATTAAAATAAAGTCTCTGATTTCCTTCCCCTCTTTATCTAGTGAGACTAAAGCAGCTCTGCATAAAGGGCTCTTCATCTGGCTGCTGTGTCTGGTAGTTGGTCTGTCATCTGAACCAATTCTTTTCACTTAAATAGAGTACAGTAAGCCATCCTTTTCTGATTTTAACCGTTTTTGGAAGACGCTCCCAATTCACATAAGCAAGGAGTAAATAGCCCCTTGTTACTAAGCTTGTAGCAATTATTTAAGGATTCACATCTTACTGGAATTGGTTTCCCAATTTTTAAATAAAAGCATAAACTCTAGTGATATTTTAAATCTCATGAATCTCAAATATGTTATTAAAAGGGATAGACTGTTATAATGACACAATAAGACAGTATTTTTCAAGCTGAGAAACAAAAAACACCTCCTTCTCCTTAACTCCAACCTGCGAGTCATACTTCTTTAGGCTATTAGAAGTTACATTGTGTGTGTGTGCGTATAAATATATGCAGTGCTATGTGTGTGTAATCAGTGAGTGGTTTGGAAGAATGTGAAAGCAGTGGAACAAGAAGAGGGAAAATACTTTCAAGACTTTTAGAAAGGAATTTTAGGGAATCTGTTGATTGCTGTAAGGGGAGAGTGAGAACTTGTCACCTGTTGCAACAGTAACTGGACCTGGAGATGTTATGACTTCTGTGATTTCATTCTATAAACCTTTCCTGCCTCCCACCCCTCCCCATCTCTAACAGTTGGTTTAATGACTCCTAGTCATCAGGCCCTACCATGAGCTATGTCCTGGGCATAGTGTCTAAACAGAGGCTGCTTTCTTGCCCTATGGGACAGAGAAGAGTTCTAAAAAATAACTGGAGTGCTTTACCCAGCTCTTAGGATTATGTAAAGACAAGGACTTCAATATGTCATTACGTTTAGCAAATTAATGCAGTCGAAGCTGGAAAATGAAAGAATAATGATTCGTGAGTCTCAGTAGGCCAATGTTTAATTCAACAGATAGTAATTGAGTACTTCCCAATATGTAGAATTGTGCTAAATATACATAAGGTATATTATGTGTAATATTTATGTGTATTGCACACAATGAGCTTATTATAGAAAATACCTGTAATTCTATGTTTTGTATTAGCATTTCATTATTTTCTGGCTAGACACACATGGAATGATCAGAAAGTAAAATGATTAAAATAAACTATCAGCTCCTGCCTTCTTCATTTTATTGAATAATCTTCATTATGTAATAATTCGTTATTCAACATCAATAATTCATCATTCAATAATTCATTATTTCGTTATTTACTATTCACTCTTTACTTGCTACAGTTTCGGCCCTGGGTAGATACAGATGAGCAGGGGAGACATTAGCAGCCCTAGTCTATCAGCAAGTACACATGCAAATGAGTTTTATTGTTTTATTCCAGGGTCTAGATTGCCTGGTCCTTAAAAGCTCATCCAGGAATTGTGTGCCTGAATTCACACAACTGGCTTGTTGCTGTTGTTGTTTTGTTTTGTTTTGTTTTGAGATAGATTCTCGCTCTGTCACCCAGGCTGGAGTGCAGTCACGTGATCTTGGCTCACTGTAACCTCTGCCTCCCTGGTTCAAGCGATTCTCCTGCCTCAGCCTCCTGAGTAGCGGGAACTCCAAGCACAAGCCATCATGCTCCACTAATTTTTGTGTTTTTAGTAGAGATGGGGTTTCACCATGTTGGCCAGGCTGGTCTCGAACTCCTGACCTCAGGTGATCCGCCCACCTCCGCCTCCCAAAGTATTGGAATTACAGGTGTGAGCCACTGCGCCTGGCCACAACTGAGTTTTTGACTCAGACTCCATAGCCTTCTCTCTCTCTCTCTTTCTGTTTGTCTCTCTCTCTCTCTCTCTCTCTCTCTCTCACACACACACACACACACACTCTTTTCCTTGTTTCTATATGAGACTTCCACTGTCACTGAGACCAGCCCTATTAACCATGTCTCAGCACTCTGCCTATCTGCATTCTCTCACCAGTGCCCTTCCCTGTGGAGCTCAGTGCTGTTCGTAACCTACCCTCACCCACAAGGATTCCGCTATCATTGGAATAATAGCTAGAACTATAACAGAATAACCTCTTCCATCTGAATGTGTTCTGCCCTTCTCCATATACCTTCCTGCATCATGATGGCCATTCTACCCAAGGCTGAGACCACACCGTACTTACCCGGAGAACTCCCTTTGAAATGCTGGCCACACTCCTTGTTGGTTTTCATAACTTTCTCTTCTAACTTATTCTAGCATCTTTCTCATTCTCAACAGCCCTTTTCCTGAGAGCCTAGTTTGTTCTTGCCTGAGCCTGGAGGACCATAATTTTTAGAGGAGTTTACAGAAGGCAGTGATAGGGGAGGAGGAGGTGTCAGGGAGGACATGAGATTTGAGTTGGACTTTGAAGAATGAGTGTGGTTTGCTTTATTCTTCTTTTGAATTCCAAAGTCTTTCAAAAGCTAACAGAATTATAGTCCTATAAAATGTCAGAGCTAAAGGGAACTATATGAACTTTATATGACTCATTCTTCACGTCAGATGGTAAGATTTTAAAAATTATTCAGATTAGAAGGAATTTATAAAAGAGGAGATAAGCTCCCAAAGCTGGGGTAGTGAGATGTTGGGATATGTCTTGGAGCAGAGCTGCCACATGGTACAATGACAGTGCCATTGTCACGTGCCTAGGTAAATGGAGCTTCCTGGATGGAATAGGACCATGCGCAGCCTGCAGGACCACACCAATAAAACTCTCCATATCTTATAACGTGCATTTTTAACAGTTATATATTACTATTGATACTATGAGGATAGTGATACTTCAATGAACAAAAATTAAAGATTCTTTGCCAGCCAGAAGTGTTGGCAGAGGTTTTACAAGGCCACAGATGATATTTTCAATAGAAATAAGAAACAGAAAATCCCTTGTTTTTCCATAGTTTAGGTAACTGGTTGCATTTACATAAATATTTCTCCTTCGTGCTAATTTAGACAGGATTAAGTACGAACAGAATATGTGAAGAAAATGAGAACCCTTTCTTGGGAAACTTAAAATTTGATGCGTTCTGTGTGTGTGGTAAAGTCATGATATAAAAATTTCTTTCTGTGGCTGTGCTGAGGACTCTGGGACATCTGTGCTTAACTCATTCCTTTATTTCTCAAGTTATTACTAGGCTTATTCCCAGAATGATTTACCAAGGATATTCCTGTTGCTCAGAATAAAAAGGGGGAAAATAGGTACATTACACTTCTTGTGTGAGACATCATTCCAAACAAACAGGTGAAGTTCTGTTTAGACCACAGTCTTCAACAGTGCTGCTTACCTGGCTTGCTCACTCTGGTCAATAGTATGTTGACTACTAATATGCAATCTGGGCCTCTTGATTTCCTAAATATACCCGATGGTTATTATTATTTGTCTAAAACCAGAAACCTTATAAATAAATGGTTAGTTGAAAAGACACAAACTGTGTACATGTATAAAATAAGTTTTAAATAATACACATGGGCCGGGCACGGTGGCTCATGCCTGTAATCCCAGCGCTTTGGGAAGCCAAGGCGAGTGGATCACCTGAGGTCGGGAGTTCGAGACCAGCCTGACCAACATGGAGAAACCCTGTGTCTACCAAAAATACAAAATTAGCCGGGCATGGTGGCACATGCCTGTAATCCCAGCTACTCGGGAGGCTGAGGCAGGGGAATCACTTGAACCCAGGAGGCAGAGGTTGTGGTGAGCCGAGATTGTGCCATTGCACTCCAGCCTGGGCAACATGAGCAAAACTCCATCTCAAAAAATAAATAAATAAATAAATAAATAATACATATGAATAAACACAGTAGGGTTTTGATACGAACTTCCAAGCCGTTCCCATTACTGTATTAGAGCATTGGCTTTTTAGCTAATGGTTTTAGCAGGCACTGATGAGCATTGTTCTAATAGTTTTCTGTCACCACTATAACAAATAACCACAAACTTAACAGCTTCAACAATGAAGTGTATTTTTTTTTTTTTTTTTTTGAGACAGAGTCTCGCTGTGTCGCCCAGGCTGGAGTGCAGTGGCCAGATCTCAGCTCACTGCAAGCTCTGCCTCCCGGGTTTACACCATTCTCCTGCCTCAGCCTCCCGAGTAGCTGGGACTACAGGCGCCTGCCACCTCGCCCGGCTAGTTTTTTGTATTTTTTAGTAGAGACGGGGTTTCACCGTGTTAGCCAGGATGGTCTCGATCTCCTGACCTCGTGATCCGCCCGTCTCGGCCTCCCAAAGTGCTGGGATTATAGGCTTGAGCAACCGCTCCCGGCCAATGAAGTGTATCTTACAGGTCTGTAGAAGTGTATCTTACAGGTCTGTAGGTGAGATGCCCAACAAGAGTCTCACTGGACTAAAATCAAAGTGTCACCAGGGCCCACTTCTTTTTGGAGGCTCTAGGGGGGAATCTGTTTCCTTCTCCAACTTCTAGAGGCTGCCCACAGTCCTTGGCTCATGACCCTTCCTCCATCCCCAAAGCCAGTCATGTTGCATCCTTCTATTCCCTCTTCCCATAGTTACCTTTTCTCCTGGCTGACTCTCTGTTAAGACCCTCGTGATAGACCCTCGTGATATACAATCATGAATAACACAGGATTTTCTTCCCATCTTAAGGTTAGCGAATTAGTGATCAAAATTCCATCTGCAACCTTATTTCTCCTTTGTCAGGTAACCTATGATTTTAACTTAGTTTTTGGGTCTATAGACATCTCTGTGGGAAGATTACTCAGCCTACCAAAATTGCCTAGGTAAGTGGTTCTCAACTCATTGATTAGAATCACCACACCAATGTGTGCTAAAACACACATTTGGGGACCCCAATCCCAATGTTTCTGCTTTAGTAGGGATGAAATGAGTCCTAAGGATTTGCATTTTAACAAGTTCCCAGATGGTGGTGATGCCCCTGCACAGGGAACCGCGCTTCAAAAATCACAATTCTAGATTATTTCATTAAGGGTTGCAAAATGATGATATTTTAATTCTCTTGATAATTATATTTTGAAGTGAATTTCTGTTTCCACTGGAGTTACTAGATGAAATACCAGACACCCAGTTCAATTTGAATTTTAGATAACTAAAGAATAACGTTGTGGTATTAGTTTGCCAATGCAATATTTGGGACATACTTATACTAAAATGTTATTTTTGAAATCTGAAATTCACCTTGAACCAAGCACCTTGAATTTTTACTGGGTAAATCTGGTGACTCCAGTATTCATCTGGAAGGGAAAAACGGCTGCTTCTATCTGTCAATATTCTCTGAAGGACAGAAATTTTGACATACCTTTTTTTGTTTAATCCTTCGTGCAGCCAAGTCAGCCAGAAATTCTCTACAAATCTTTTGCAATGGAATTATGAATCGACATATTTTCTCTCATTAATAGAGATTGAATGCCTAATAGGATTGGTTAGAGATCTTTGCTGTAGCTGTCAGAGAATTTCACAATAAATGACATTGTAGTTTTCTTTTCATGAAATTTCTGCATCTTTCCTGTTAGGATTTTTCAGTTACTTCCTTGGTAAATATCAATGTGATTATGCCCGGGAAGATGCTACACAGCCCAGTGCCCACTGCATGCCTCCCCTTCTTCTTATTATTCAAGACAGTGTGCCTCAGATTGTTTGTTTCTTGTAGCCAAAAGCTTTCCAACTCTTACAGAAGAGGAGCAGACCAGAAGAAAAAGATTGTTTCTGATTTCTACTTCCACCAATCTGGTTTTATCCTGCATTCAAGGAAATCTCAGTTTGGTAGATGAGACAAATATCTGGCCAGAGATTTCCAAACTTTCTCCATTCATGATGTCTTTAGTATCTAATAAGTTTTTCATAACACTCATAGACTAAATAAAATACCTGAAAGTTGTTTTTGTTAACTAGTTAGGTTCAGGAAACATGTTTTATTTATTTTTGAGACAGGTTCTCACTCTGTCTACCCAGGCTGAAATGCAGTGACATAATCATGGCTCACTGCAGCCTCGACCTCCTGGGCTCAAGTGATCCTCCAACCTTGGCCTCCCAGACTGTTAGGATTACAGGCTTAAGCCACCACACCCAGTCAGGTCCAGGCAAGGTAATACATATTTATATCCTTACAACTTAGTAGCCATTTGAACAGAAAAAGTAACACATACATTGAAAGAAAAAATACTATCGTAAGTGGCCACAATTACTTACTAATGAGTGTAGTATGTACACCTGTCAGGTATAACACAGCTTGTCAAAACATGGAATCAGATTGGACATGACCACCCTCGTTTCCTCTTCCACACTGATTTTTTGCTTAGCATTTGTCCTTTAACACAGCAACCATGAACCACTCAGTTTATGGTGTCATTGAAAGTAATGTAGTGTAATCTAATGTTTAGCCTCAAGCAAGAACTACCTCAAGCAAGAGGTTTCTGCAGGGTCTGACAGTCATAGAGTAACACTAGGCTTCCCTCAAAGTATAACAATATACTGTAGCACTCCTGTAAGTTTGTTGATGCAGCTCAGGATATCTGTAGGCACACTTTGGAAACTGTGGATGTAAATAATGATTGCAATCCAAGCAACACAAAGCCTGACAAAGTTCAAATTTAAACTCTGTAATTTGATAGTTCTAGGACCTTACGTAAGTCACTTAATGTCTCTAAATCTCATTTTTCATATTAATTTGATGAGAACAATAATACAATATGTCATTTGTTTTTCTGGTATAAAATAAATGCTCAACTGTCACCTAGTTTTATTATCATTCTTTATATTGATAGGATGATCAGAAAATACAGACCTTAATCTATAAGAGGAATTGGTTAATGCTCTCTGAAAAAGTGGTGATATCTAAATACCATTTTGAGGATAAAGAAAGCTAATTTAACTGAATAAATGTGGAAGAAGAGTGTAAGCCGAGGTGATGTATTTAGGGAAGCTTCTGGAGAGTAAATACGAGAATGGGATGTGGCGGATGAAGTATTTTTCTGGTTAAAATGACTGATGTGGCAACAGAACAGTGCCCAGTGAGGTCTTATTTGTTTGTTTGCATGTTTTTTTCCTTCTTGGAGTAATTTTAGCTCTTTAATATAAAAAAAAAAAGATGAAAATGGTCTTCAAAGAATCAAAGATACTTAGAAGAACATCTGTATGGCATCTTTAACGTAATTAAAATGACAAAAATTAGCATATAAGTTAATATTCATAATCTTTAACAAATTCAAGTTATTCCAGTTCTTTTCTTTTCTTTTTTTTCTTTTCTTTCTTCTTTTTTCTTTTTTCCTTTTTTTTTTTTTTTTTTTGAGACAGAGTTTTGCTCAGTCACCCAGGCTAGACTGCAGCGGTGCAATCAGGGCTCACTATAGCCTTGAACTCCCGGGCTGAAGGGATCCTACTGCCTCAGCCACCTGAGTAGCTAAGACTAGAGGTACATGCTGCCACCACACCTGTTTTTTTTTTTTTTTTTAAGTGGAGACAAGATCTCACTATGTTGCCCAGACTGATCTTGACCTTCTGGCCTCAAGCAATCTTCCCACCTTAACCCCCCAAAGTGCTGGGAGTACAGGCGTGAACCACCGTGCCTAGCCCCAATTTCTAGTATGATATCATAGAGATATTAATACCAAAATAATGATTGGTATGGTTTTTATGTTCTTAGATTTAATTCACACAGCATGTAACTTCAATAGTCACACAGTTATTTTTCTGCCAGATAGTAAATTATCTCATTTCTATTGGCGATGAGGAAAATAAATTCATTCTATGAAATAGCCTTAATGATAATACAACAAAAGCCAGCACTCTGTGAACATGTGATCTTCATAACAATAGTCTGCAGCAACACTCATGGAATGTTCCTTTTGCTGTATAAACCACATCAAGTCACTTCCCTGAACACAAAAACCGTGACTCCTAAAATAAAAGTCAAAGAATTCTTTGCAGTCTAAGAGGCTCTTCATCACCTGGACTCCAACTTCATTTATTACTTCTTTCCCGGCTTCTTACTCTCTTTTGGGCACACCAGTCTTCTTCCCATTTCACAAACACATGAAGGTTCATTCCGTTGGGGCTTCTGCATTTGCTATTTCTTCTGTCTCAATGTTCTTGCCTTGATTTAGAAGAAGGGCACCCACAAAAGTGATACCTGCTCAGAGAGGACTTTCTGCACCACACTATCTAAAATAGCTTGCCCTTACCTCATCACTCTCTCTTTTCTCACCTGCTTTATTACTTTTCTTTATAGCACTTAAAATATATTAATTATTATATATTTGTTTATTTACACCCTCCCTTACTGGACTGTAAACTGAGTCTATCTTTTTATTTATTTATTTATTTAGAGACAGAGTCTTGCTCTGTCGCCCAGGCTGGATTGCTGTGGCGCAATCTCGGCTCACTGCAACCTCCGCTCCCCGGATTCAAACAATTCTTCTTCCTCAAGCTCTTGAGTAGCTGGGATGACAGGCACGTGCCATCATGCCTGGCTAATTTTTGTAATTTTAGTAGAGACGGGGTTTCACCATGTTGGTCAGGCTGATCTCAAACTGCTGACCTCATGATCCACCCGCCTCGGCCTCCCAAAGTGCTGGGATTATAGGCGGGAGTCACTGCGCCCAGCCAGGAGTCTATCTCTTTTACTTTCTGTTCCAGACTTTGAGAACAATATTTGACACATATATCAAGCACATTACAAATACTAGTAGCTCTGAAATTTAGCTAAATTCTGGCTCATTTCAGAGTTCATACAGTCTTGATTCAACACTGCACTTTATTTTACACTTAGTGTTGTTCTTCATGAAGGCATCTTCCCCACAAGGCTGCAAGCTTGTGGAGGGAAGGGGACCAAAACACATACAAAATGCATTTCAAACACAAGCACAGATTTAATTTTGGAGATTTAAAAAATGTTACATTGTTATAGGGACAAGAATGTCCACCTTCACCTCTCTTATTTAACATGGTAATGGGAAATCTAGATGCCACAATAAGGCAATTAAAAAGGACATTAAGAATGGAAAGGCAGAAAAAAAACCGTTTTTTTGTTTTTTTGGTTTTTTTGGTGGAGTTTTTGCTATTGTCCAGGCTGGAGCGCAGTGGCGTGATCTCAACTCACTGCAACCTCCACCTTCCGGGTTCAAGTGATTCTCCTGCTTCAGCCTCCTGAGTAGCTGGGATTACAGGCATGCGCCACCATGCCTGGCTAATTTTGTATTTTAAGTTATCAGACTGAAAACACAAAATATAATTCATAAAAGAAAAGAATGATAAGTTGGACCTCATCTAAATTAATCATGTTTGTTCTGCAAAAGATCCTGTGAAGAGCTTAAAAGATAAGGTACAGACTAGGTGAAGATATTTGTAAACCACATATCCAACAAAAGTGTTTGTGTCCAAAATACAGAAAGAACTCTCAAAACTTAGCATAAAAAATCCAATGTAATTAGAATATGTATTAGTTTGGTGCAAAAGTAATTGCGATTTTTGCCAAATTACTTCTGCACCGAATTAATACAAAAGGGCAAAAAACTTCACAAAAGAGGATATGCTGAAGGCAAATAAGCCAGGAATATGATGTTCAATATCATTAGCCATTAGAGAAATGCAAATTAAAGCCTCAGTGAGATATCACTATACACCTATCAGAATAATACAAATAAAAATTAGTAATAACAAGAAATGCTGATAAAGATACAGATAAATTGAGTCACTCAAACATTGCTGCTGGGAATGTGAAATGGTAAACCCACAGCCTCTCTGAAAAAGTGTGTGGCAGTTTTATACAAAACTAAACATATGCTTACCATATGGCTGAATAATTATACTGTTGAACATTTATCTCAGAGCAATGAAAACTGTAGTTCTACGCAAAGGCCTCTAGATGAATGTTTATAGCAGCTTTATTCCTAGTAGCCAAACACTAAAACAACCCGAATGCCCTTCAATGGGTGAATGGTTCAACAAACTGTCATACATCTATACTATGGGATATTACTTAGCATTTTATGCTGAATGAACTATTGATTTCTCAGGTGAATTATGTTGAGTTTGAAAAGCCTGTGTCAAAAGGTTTGATATGATCCCATCTGATTTATATAATTTTCTTGAAATTACACAATTATAGACATGAAGAACAAATTAGAAGTTGCTAGGAGGAACAGTCAGGGAGGGCGAAAGGGGTAACTGGTTGTAAGAGGAGCACTGGGTATCTCTGATGGAAGTATTCAGTATCTTGACTGCAGTGAAGTTCACATTAATCTACGCATGTGCTAAAATACACATATGCTCACAAAGGAGTGCAGATAAAACAGATAAAATCTGAATTAGGCAGAGAATTACATCAATGTCAATTTCTTGGTTGTGTTACTTTATCATAGTTATGCAAGGTATTGCCATCGGTGGAGACTAGGTAAAGTGTACAGGAAATCTCCATATTGTTTCATATGCCTCTACATGTATCTACGATGATCTCAACTCAAAAAGCTAAAAAAATGCATTTCCAAAAACCATAAAACAATGTTATGGGAGTTTGGGTGTGATAGAATAAACATTTGTCTCCCCTTTATTTTCTCCACTAATGGGACATTTTTCAGCCACTGTTGACCTATTAGACTATAGCAAAACCTCACACATTTCAAATTATCAGATTTATAAGCATACTACAATTCTAAATTATAAAAATATAAATTAGGGAGTATTCCCTAAAAAAAAAATCTGCTATAGTACTTTCAGCACTGTAGCAGATTTTGTGGAGACCAAGTTTTAGTTACTTATTTTAATCTTTCTCACAGGTTTTTCCCCTCTAGCTAAGACAAAGATAAAATCTAAACTGTGATCTGGGCCAATTGCTTAAATTTTGTAGCAGGTAAAGTTTTATTATTAAGGATTTTTTTTTTATGATTCAGTTGTCTAAGATCTGTAATTTTAGACTCTAACTCTTTCGGATACATTTCCCTCATAGTCGGTAATTATAGATTCTAAAACCATTATTTTTAAATCAGGGTTTCTCATTTATAGACAGGATATCTCAGCTAAAAATGTGGTTTCTGTACTGGATAACATTCTTTTATTTAGAACTAGGGGCGGACGTCTATGATTCTTTCACATTCCAACATGGCATTTCTTGGGCTTGGGCTGGTGTAGAGAAGTGAGAAGACCTATGTCCTATATGGACAAAGAAGACCCTACGTTTGCTTAAGGCCCCAGACATAGCATTTCAAGGAAAGACTTAGTAACACTAGTTAATGTTCCCAAATCTTCTTTTCTTATAGTGATTATGAGCTTAGAAACCAGTATGAATATTCCATAATAGATACAAATATCCTTTCTTGGATAATAGCAACAATGAGTACTATTGTTCTAAGTGCTTTGTATACATGTTCTTTATTCCTCATAACAACTACAAGGTAAATATATCTCCATTTTATACATGAGAAAGTCAAGGTCCTTGCCAAAGTTATACATTTTAAAGGACATAGAATTTTAACTCAGACTTAAGTCTGTTGTCAGTACTATTTGCACTACACAGGGCTGTGTATATTCTATTAAACAAAAAACGTTTAAAAAGTTTTTGACAGAAATATGCTCGTGTGTTATGGGTTCCCTGAGCATCTATGACTAAGTTCTGAAACAAATCACATGCTGGCCGGGCGCGGTGGCTCAAGCCTGTAATCCCAGCACTTTGGGAGGCCGAGGCGGGCGGATCACGAGGTCAGGAGATCGAGACCATCCTGGCTAACACAGTGAAACCCCGTCTCTACTAAAAAAATACAAAAAAACTAGCCGGGCGAGGTGGCGGGCGCCTGTAGTCCCAGCTACTCGGGAGGCTGAGGCCGGAGAATGGCGTAAACCCGGGAGGCGGAGCTTGCAGTGAGCTGAGATCCGGCCACTGCACTCCAGGCTGGGCGACAGAGCGAGACTCCGTCTCAAAAAAAAAAAAAAAAAAAAAAAAAAATCACATGCTACACAATTGATATTGTAATGCCAAGGGAGACTGCTCTACTATTAATGGATATAACCTGATTTATATAGTACTAGTGGCTCCTAACTAACATATTTAAATTGTAATAGAAATCTTCAATGCCTGAACTCCAAAAAAGAAACAAAGACAATACAGGATTCTTTTTGGAGGAATCATTTTGGGTCATGTATTTAGGGGCCACTTAAATATATCCTCTTTGCCTATTTCTTAATACTGATTTCAAAGAATGAAGACTTAGATTTCAAGGATCCTTGGATTCTGTTTCTTTCTTCCCCTCTGCAGTGTTCTCAAGGACTCTATACAAGTTGCTTGACATCCTGAATCTCAATTTCTCCCACGTAAAACCAGGAGAGTATTTACTGTAAAGAAAGTGCTTTGCAGTCTTGTAATCAGGTACATACACAGTCCAAAGTTCCATTCTATTGGCACATTAATTTTGCTGTTTTGGTTGGGATAAGTGCATGTGGATCACAGTGGTTGATTCTGCCAGTTTTCTGTAGCACGGGCACATCACATCTTAAACATTTGGCCCCCAGTGCAGCCCTTTCTATAGACAGCACTTATTCAGAATACAGAAATGTATTCATTGATTTACCAAATAGCCAAAGACAGACTATTATGCTTCATACCCTGTGCTAAAAGTTTGGGATACTAAGAAATATAATGCAGAGGTTTCCTGTTCAAGAATCTCCCAGTTGAGTGGGGACCAGATCATTACATAAGTTGTTAAGTGCTATCAGAGGCCATATGTAAAAAATGCCTTTTGAAGGAAAGTATGTATGAATAACTGTATTCCGGGATATATTTCATTCTGAATTATTTTTAAAATATGAATATATCCCTCAGAGGTTAAGAGGATGGGCTTTAAATTTGCTCAGACCAGACCTTTTTTTAAAATTTAAACTTTTTATTGAAATATGTTGTATATCATACATACATATGGAAAAGTGAGAATAATTCTAAGTGTACCATCAGATGAATTTTGGTTTGTTTGTTTATTTTTGTTTCTTGTTTTTTGAGACAGGATCTTGCTCTGTTGCCCAAGCTGGAGTATAGTGGTGCAGTCACACCTCACTGCTGCCTTGATTTCCTGAGCTCAAGTGATCCTCCCACCTCAGCCTCCAGTCCAGACTAACAGGGACTAACAGCAGGTGTCACCATACCTGGTTAATATCAACACTTTTATTTATTTTTTATATTTTTATTTTTGTAGAGATGGGACTTCCTATGTTGCCCAGGATATTCTCGAAATCCTGGCCTCAAGCAGTCCTTTCGCCTCAGTCTCACAAAGTGCTGGGATTACAGGTTTGAGCCATTGCATCCAGTCTGTTTTCTATAAAGTAAACATATTTGTGTAACCAGCCTCAAAATCAAGCACAGAAAATTATCGGCATCCCAGAGGCTCCCATTGCAGTTGCTGCCGTGCACCAAGGGTAACTACTATCCTAATTTGTAGTAGCATAGATTAATTTGATCTGTTTTTCAGCTTTATGTAAGTGAAATCATGATATATATACTTTTTTGTTTACAGCTTCTTTCTCTTAACCTTATTTTTGTGAACTTTTTAATATTATTAGACTTAGTTGCAATTTGTTCACTTTCATGCTGTAGTCTATTATTCCATTTAGTAAATATATGTGGTTTTATCCATTCTACTGTTGATGGCATTTGAATAGTTCCAATTTGGGGCCATTATACATAATGCTGCTCTTAACATTTTTGTATGAATCTCTTGGTCTATATAGCCTGGAATGGAATTACTGGTATTACGTTCATCTTTAGTAGATAAACATATATTTTCCTTTCTGGAGGTCTATATACCTTGGAATAAAATTATTTCTATGCTTTATTTTCAACTTTAACTAACATTATTGAAGGGTTTTTAACTGTGATTTGTATCAACTTACATTACCCCCACTAGCAATGTTTAAGAGTTTTCTTAACCACACTTGGCACGGTCTGTATTTTTTACTTTAGCCTTTTTAGTTGGTGTGTAGTACAGTGTTTTGGCACTTAGTTGGCATATGCGTTGGGGCAAAACATCCTTCTGTGCCTGAATATGCTTGTCTGTAAAATAGGGTAAGGAAAATCACTTATGTCATAAAGTTGTTTTTAGGAATAAGTAGAATAATCTGTAATAAAGTTCTAGGTGCAATGCCAGGCACAGAGCACACAGTCACACATATTCTATGCTACTTATCATCATCATTAGCAGCAGCACTATCATTGCTATCCAGAAGGATAACTGAGCGATTAAAACAAGAAAGCAGTCTTTTAGACAAAACGACCAGCTTATGCAAAGGCAGAAAGACAGGAAAGAGCCTGGTATGTTGGAGAAACAGTGAAAAGTTTCCTCCTTCCCTCATGCATGTTTGATCAGGGTGAGAGACAGAAATGTTTGGCTAGCAACTGACTCAATTGTTCTGTTGCAAAAGGAGGGTTATTAAGTACCCATTTAATTGAGTAGATTATGCATCTCAAATGAGAAGCAAATAGTCAGTTATTTGAAACAGTATGCGTCATGGTGTCTGTTCCATAAGAATGAAGTCAGAACAGTGCCTGTACTGTGTGGATGACAGACCTGCTTTCTGTTTGACCAGCAGGGCTTTTTCTACTCTCCTTTTCGGATAAATGCATATTATTGGGAAATCCATGGAAAGCCCCTTTCTTTGTAGGTTAAAATATTTCCATGTACCCTAGCTTGAAGAGTATCCCAGGCTGCTTCAGTGGAATGTAGAATCATACTCTTGTCTCACTGGATTTCACCTCTGACTAGTGTGCCAGGCAGCCTGCAGCAAGAAACGGCTTCCCAGACCAGCATCCTATCATGTCCAGCTGTACTGAGCAGCTTCCAGCAAAGCTCACGTACCCGAGCGCAGCTTCCCCAGATTGTTGCTGGATGGGCTTTGCATCCTGAAATTCTCTTGTTTTATGCCTTGGCACTACTTTTAAGAGCAACAGACTCTCAAGCTCACTTTCTCTGCCTCCCTGTTTGGGGTTGGAGACTGTAGTCACTGGCTTGTGAGTGCTAAGAGTGAATGTCGGCTCTGGCTGGAAGGTCTTCATGTGGGAGGCTTGGAGGCCAATGTTACAGCAAAACATCTGCACAGATCTTTTCTTGCTTTTGGGATGCCGTGACCAACAATCTGGCATTATGCCAACTGGTTGGCCTATTTCTGAACATAGTGTGACACAGCTGTTTAAGGTTAATTTCCCAGAAACCAGAACGAAACCCCCGTCTTCAGGAAGACAGGAAAGTGATGATGAACTTGGGAAAAGGACTTCTCTTTTTATTAGACCAAGACCTTGGTGTTCTCAGGGTGGTCATCAAGAAAGAGATAATGAGAATACTATAGTGTGCTGGCTAAAATTGTGTCAAAAAATAGCATGATTTATATTTCTTTGGGTATATGCCCAGTAATGGGCTTTCTGGGTCAAATGGTATTTCTGGTTGTAGATCCTTGAGGAATCGCCACACTGTCTTCCACAATGGTTGCACTAATTTACACTCCCACCAACAATGTAAAAGTTCCTATTTATCCACAGCCTTGCCAGCATCTGTTGTTTCTTGACTTTTTAATAATCATCATTCTGACTGACGTGAGATGGTATCTCACTGTGATTTTGATTTGCATTTCTTTAATGATCAGTGATGTTGAGCTTTTTTTCATATGTTTGTTGGCCATATAAACGTCTTCTTTTCAGGAGTGTCTGTGCATGTCCTTTGTCCACTTCTTGATGGGGTTGTTTGTTTTTTCTTGTAAATTTGTTTAAGTTCCTAGTAAATTCTGGATATTAGACCTTTGTCAGATGGGTAGATTGCAAAATTTTCTCCTATTCTGTAGGTTTCCTGTTTGACAGTTTAAATTTAGCATAACTTATTTGAGCAAAAAAATGATTCATGAAGTAGGTAGCACCCTAAACCAGTAAAGGTCCAGGGAGTTCCACCCAGTAACTTGGGCAGGCAGCACTTAAACAAAGAAAAAGAAAGTGACACACAGAAATAGTCTCATTGGTTATGGCTTGGCCGTCTGCCTTATTTGGATATGTCTGAGCAGTTTGCAGCCTGGGATTGGCCAAACACTTGGCTGCTGTGATTGTTGGAGACTACATTATTTGTACCAAGAATATATTTTCAAGGTTGTAGTTTGCTTACATGTTAAGTTAAGCTACAGTTCACTATGTACATGTCAGTGTTAGGCCAAATTTAATTTAATTTAACAAGCAGAAGGATTGGGCTCCAACTACATCTCTTCAGCCAATCAACTCTATGGTCTTGGGCAAGTCACATGACCTTGCTTTGTTCTTCATCCACAGCATTAGGAGAGTTATAGCTTCACATGGTTAGGTAAGCATGGTTGGTGTACTTCGTACCTGTAAAGCACACAGCAGTGGCTGGCGCAGAGTGAGAGTTTAACATTCAGTGCCTATTATATTTTTTGTTGCCTTTCTTTATCCCTTCCCCTTTGTTTGGCCAACGATTGTCAGCTTTTGGCCCAGCTTTTCCTTTTTCCCAAGTCTTATTGAGGTATCTTTTCTGATTTATCCAATAGCAAATTTCACTGCCCTTATTGTAGAATTTATTTTGCCATATTGTAAATATAATTGTGTATCTTTTTGTAAATAGACTTAGGTGTATCTTGCTGGCCTTGTATCTGTGTATTGCTCATCACAATGCATGTCAAATGGTAAGCAGTCAACAAATATCACATTTTATTATTATTAGACACATAATATGTCTATTGAAGAAAAGAAAGCAGATTCTCCTAGATTTTCTCCAGTGGCAGTAGACTCCCCTGTCTACCCACTATACCCATGTAATCAGTCTCAGTACAGCATGCCACGAAGACTTAGAACAATGTTGGTATCTGATATTCTTGGATTTACTCCCTGCTCCTGCCAGTGCATTGGTGGTCAGTTCACCTGCCCATCTCAATACCTGGCTGGCCAAACTTATAACCTAACCCCATATTCCATGTCTTTAAAAAAAATCATGTATTTTTATAGCCTACAGAAGTGTAGGTTAGCTGCAGGTTAGGTAATCTAAGCTGGACTTGCTCGTATATATACAGGCTCTCTGTAGATTCTGTACTGGGCAGGGCATGGCTAGGGAACATTATCTGGAGTAGCTCTGCTCTATGTGTCTCTCATTCTCCTTTCAGCATGTGGGCTAGTATGGGAATATTCTCCTCATGGAGATGGTGGAGTTCAGGAGGGTAAGTGGAGACAAGAAAGGCTTTTAAAGGTCTAGGCTTAGAAAAGTCACACTGTTATTTCTTCACTTTGTGTGTTCCCCCAAAATTCATACATCGAAATCCTAACCCCCAGTGTGATAGTGTTAGGAGACAGGGCTTTTGGGAGGTAGTTAGGTCATTAGGGCTAAACACTTATGAGTGGGGTTAGTGTCTTTATAAGAAGAGACACAGGGTTTTCTTTCTGTATGTTTTCTGCCATGTGAAGATATAACAAGAAAGCTATTTGCAAATCAAGAAGTGGGTCTCGCCAGACATTACATCTGTTCATGCCTTAATCTTGGGCTTCCTAACCTCAAGAACTATGAAAATAAATTTCTGATGTTTAAGCCATCCCATCTCTGCTATTCTGTTATAGCAGCCTGAACTGACTAAGATAAGAATGAAAAGGTTGAGAGTGTGGCTTATGCCTATAATCCCAGCACTTTGAAAGACTGAGATAGAAGGATTGCTTGAGCCTAGGAGTTTCAGACCAGCCTGAAAAACATAGCAAGCTCCGTCTCTACAAAATAAAAAAAAATTATCAGGGCGTGGTGGCAGGAATCTGTAATTCCATCTACACAGGAGGCTGAGGTGTGAGGATTGCTTGAGCCCAGGAGTCTGAGGCTGCAGTGAGCTGTGATTATTCCACTGCACTCCAGCCTGGGTGACAGAGCGAGACCTTTTCTCTTAAAAAAAAAAAAAAAATACAAGACTTGCAAGGTCATTTGGCAAGGATCATGCTACTGGGGGAGAAAACACTGGAGCTAGCAAATGAGTCTACCACTCATACCATGATACGATATGGCTGTGTCTCCACCCAAATCTCATCTCAAATTGTAGCTCCCATAATTCCCACAGGTTGTGGGAGGTACCAGATGGGAGGTAACTGAATCATGAGGGCGGGTCTTTCCCGTGCTGTTCTTGTGACAGTGAGTAAGCCTTATGAGATCTGATGGTTTTATAAAGGGGAGTTCCCCTGCACATGTTCTTCTTGCCTGCTGCCATGTCAGACATGACTTTGCTCCTACTTTGCCTTTCTCCATGATTGTGAGACCTCCTCAGCCATATGGACTGTGAGTCAATTAAACCTCTTTCCTTTATAAATTACCTCATCTCAGGTTGTCTTTATTAGCAGTTTGACAACAGACTAATATATACCATATATTTTTATAGAACAGATAGAATCAGATAACTCATTCAAACTAAAATATAAGCACCCAGTGAGAATTATAATGTGTTATATATTTCCTATCCTGTAAGAAATTAATCTCTGAGTTCTAAATGCTTAAGGAATTCAAGTAGTGGGATAAAGGACCTTCGCTTTTCTGAAATAATTAATCACCATATTAATGGTGGACACACAGCACAAGTTTAGCACTGAATCAAGCACTTCAGAGAATGCATGAGGGGAAACTTTACGGTTCATGATTTAAAGAAAAGGACAGATTTATTGTGAAGTAAAAGTTAAAAAATTAACATTCATGATAAAGCAAATAACATAAGATGCAATAGAATTAAGGGATCATTTTGTAAAGTACCTACTGTGTAATGACCTCTGTAATAAGTCCTGCATAGACTTTATCTTTATTTTTTTACAACAAGATAAAGACAGTGTTTTGACTCTCAGACTTGTACATGTTCTTTCTGAAATCAAATGTACTTGTTCAGTTCTCCTCAAAACTGTCAAGGTCATCAAAAACAAGGCAAGGGCTGGGTGTGGTGGCTCATGCCTG
>NW_012115132.1:287366-291018 GCF_000951035.1 Colobus angolensis palliatus
AATAATACCAACTCTTCACAAATTCTTTCAAAAAAGAGGGAGGATTATTTTTCAATTCATTCTGCAAGGCCAGTATTACCCTCACACCAAAACCAAAGACCTCATAAAAACTATAGTCTACAGACTTTTCAAATATAGACACAAAAGTCCCCCAAAAGTACTAACAAACTGAATCCAGAAACATATTAAAATAATTATATACTATGGCCAAGTGAGATTTAACCAAGGAATTCAAGGTTAATTTAACATCTGAAAATCAATTTTGTAATATGTAATATGCTATATTAATAGAATAAAGAGCAGAACCACTCATCATCTCAATAGATACAACAAAAAGCATTACCAAGATCCAACACTTTCATGATTAAAAACACTCTATAAACTGAATAGAACAGAACTTTCTTAATCTGATAAGGGGCATTTATTAAAAACCTACGGCTAGCATTATACTTAATAGTGAAAGACTGGATGCTTTCCCCCTAAAATAGGAAAGAAGACAGCATTCCGCATAACACTAGAGAGTCCAGCCAGGGAAATTAGGAAAGAAACAAATATAAAAAGCACTGAGATTGCAAAGTAAGAATTGAAATTATCTCCTCTTGCAAATGGCCTGCATTTTATGTAGGTAATCCTAAGAAATACACCAAAAAGAACACGTATTAGAACTAGTAAAATGAGTTCAGCTAGATTGCAGAATACAAAATTAAGAGGCATAAATGAGTTATCTTTCTATGCAATAGCAATAACAATGCAAAAATAAAATTGAGAAAACAATCCCATTTATAATATCGTTAGAAAACTAATATAATTAGTAATAAAATTAACAAAAATAGTGTAAGACGCTGAAAATTACAAAACATTGTTAAAAGGAAGCTACAGAAACAGAAAGATAACCTATGTTTGTGGATTGGAAATTTTAATATTGTTAAAATGGCCATACTCCACGAATTAATCTATATGTTCAAAGAAATCCCTATCAAAATCCAGCTTGCGTTTTTTTTCAGATATTGACAAGTGGATCCCAGTAGTCATATAGAAATGCAAGGGAACCAAAATAGCCAAAACTGTTTTGAATAAGAAGAACAAAATTGGAGGAATCATACTTCTTGATTGCAAAAGTTACTGCAAAGCTATGGTAATCCGGACAGCGTGGTACTTGCAGAAGACAGATATATACATAAATGGAATAGAATTGAGCGTTCAGAACAATACATACATCTATGGTCAATTGATTTCTTGATATAGTTTGGATGTTTGTCTCCTCCCAATTTCATGTTGAAATGTAATTCACAATGTTGGAAGTGGGGCCTGGTGGGAGACGTTTGGACCATGGCGGGGGATCCCTCATCGATGACTTGGCACCATTCCCTTGGTGATGAGTAAGCTCTCACTCTGAGTTCACACATGACCTAGTTGTTTGAAAGTGTGTGGCACTTCCCCACTGTCTCTTGTTCCCACTCTCACCATGTGAGATGCCTACTCCCGCTTTTCCTTCCACCATGATTGTAAGTTTCCTGAGGTCTCACCAGACATGGATGCTAGCACCATGCTTCTACAACCTGCTGAACTGTGAGCCAATTAAACCTCTTTTCTTTATATGTAACCCAGCCTCAGGTATTTTTTTATAACAATGCAAATGGCCTAATACAGTGGAAAAACAAGGCAATATACAAATAGTAATCTTTTTAATAAATGATGCTAGGAGAACTGGATATCCACATGCAAAGAATGTAGTTAGACTCCTGCCTCAGAACATACATAAAAATCAACTCAAAGTAGATCCTACATTTCAGTATAACTGCTAAAGTATGAAATTCTCAGGCGAATATTTGTGGTTAGGCTGAAGTTTTTCTTAGATACGACCCAAAAAGCAAAAGCAACAAAAGAAAAAGAGAGACAAATTGAACTTTTTTTTCTTTCTCCTCATAATTTGATCCATTGCAGAAAGAGACCAAAGAATTAAAAATTTCTGATATTAAAGTAACTCCAGCTGCTCTCTGCAGACCTAACCTGAAATTTCAGTAGCTTAATGCAATCGAAGTTTGTTTCTTCTGCAATAAAGCCCCCCAAATGAGTATTTATGAGAGATTTCTTCAATTATGTGATTTTGCAATCTATAATTTGTGGCTTCCAAGTTCACCTCACTTGCCTATTTCAAGCCAGAAGGGAAAGGAATATGGAGAGTCTCATCGGAGGTTTTGAGCAAGGCCTAGAGAGATGCATATCTCTTCTACTCACATTCCTTCTGCTTGTCTTATATTGCAAGAGATAGTGTGAAATATAGTCTTATCATACGCACAAGAAAAGGAGAAATGAGTTTGGTGATCAGCTATCAGTTTCTACCATCAGTCCATCAGTCCTATCATAAAATAGTCATTAGATGCCTCAAATGTTAGAGTTTAGGGATTAGAATAAAAATAACAATGATAAGAGGAGCTAACATTTATTCAGTAATTATTCTGTAAGTGGCACAATGCTTGGTAATTTACAGGTATTATCATTATTAATCTTTACAATAGCTCCATGAGACAAGTACTTTATTATCTATAGTTTACCAGTGAAGAAATTGAAGGAAAGAGAGGCTAAGTACCCTACTAAAGTTGTACAGCTGCTAATTGGTAGCTCCTGATTCAAACCTAGCTAATGCTGACTCAAAAACCCAGGCTGTTTAAGATGATACTCCCTCCTAAGAAAGTGAGGGAGGGGCCGGGCGCGGTGGCTCAAGCCTGTAATCCCAGCACTTTGGGAGGCCGAGACGGGTGGATCACCTGAGGTCATGAGTTTGGGATCAGCC
This sequence comes from Colobus angolensis palliatus, assembly GCF_000951035.1. Lineage (NCBI taxonomy): Eukaryota > Metazoa > Chordata > Mammalia > Primates > Cercopithecidae > Colobus > Colobus angolensis. The sequence continues at coordinate 290,161 of NW_012115132.1, forward strand.
TGGCCAACATGGTGAAACCCTGTCTCTGCTTAAAAAAAAAAAAAAAAAAAAAGGTACAGAATTAGCCAGTGTAGTGATGCAGGCCTGTAATCCCAGCTACTCGGTAGGCTGAGGCAGGAGAATCACTTGAGCCCGGGAGGTGGAGGATGCAGTGAGCTGAGATGGTGCCATTGCACTCCAGCCTGGGCAAAAAGCTACAAGAGCAAAACTCTGTCTCAAAACAAAACAAAACAAAACAAAATAAAACAAAAACAAGGCAACTGTGAGAAACTGCCACAGCCAAGAGGAATCTAAAAAGACATAATGATTGGACTGAATGCAATAGGATATCCTTCTCAATGGGATACTGGAGTAGCAAAAGGTCATTAGGTAAAAACTAAGGAAATCAGAATAAATGATGGACTTTAGTTAATAATAATATGTTAATATTTGTTCATAAAGTATACCAAATATGCCATAATAATATAAATTGTTAATAACAGAATAAACTGTGTGTAGGGATATATAGAAACTCTGTAGCCTCCGTTCAGTTTTTCTCTAAATTTAAAACTTTTCTAAGAAATAGTTAATAAAAAACCTGATAAAAAAATCTGAACGGACCTCTAATAACAAAATTGAATTAGTAATTGAATCACACAAATAAAATCAGAGTCTCAGATAACATCATTTGTATATTCTGCCAAACATTTAAAGAATAATACCAACTCGGCCGGGCGCGGTGGCTCAAGCCTGTAATCCCAGCACTTTGGGAGGTCGAGACGGGCGGATCACGAGGTCAGGAGATAGAGACCATCCTGGCTAACACGGTGAAACCCCGTCTCTACTAAAAAAAATACAAAAAACTAGCCGGGCGACGTG
>NW_012115132.1:291068-305535 GCF_000951035.1 Colobus angolensis palliatus
GGAAAGAGAGATATGAGTAAGGAAAGAAACAGTTAGGTTGTGAGATATCAGAAAATCAAGGCCAGAACAGCTGGATCCTGATAGGGAAGTTGGTAGTAGGCATCATTAATGACAGCCAGTAACAGAGAGATACTCCTGTGCATTTCCAGCAGGAGAACTCGTTGGATACAGGCTAAATGATAACTCAAAGATCATCTAGCTTGCCATCTACTTGCCATCTATATTTTACAGATGAGTTAACTTGTCAATATGGCTGGCCATGTACTGAATGAGTACAAGGATCCAGTAGTCTAGAGTCACAGTCCTATTTTCTTATCATTGCCCTACATTCTTCTTGTTACAATCATTTCAAAGAAAGCAGCACTCGGGAGCTTGCCAGCCTTCCTGGGCTTAGCCAGATTATCAGTGTGAGGTGCAGCATAACAATCTCCTATCCCTCAGCATTTTCTATAATTCACATTTACTTATTCAATAAACTGTTATGAAGTCAAGGATCTACTGCTTATCCCTATCTGAGGCAAGGGTATACATTTATGTTTAGTATTTCTCATCACTGAGATTGATCTTGGCTATATAATATACATCAATTATTGAAAAACATTTCATAAACAGTCACTGTTCAAGTTAACATTGATGTCTTCTAAGTCCTTGAAGAACCTGTGGAGGTATAGCAATGAAAGACTTTGTCTGATGGTCCTCAGGGTCAGGATTGAATGGTCTCTATTTTTGGAAATGTTGACTCTTCTGTGTTTTATTACCCATTTATTGAAGCCTTTCTGTGACTCTATGTTATTAATAACATTGAGATTCCCTAGCAAAACTCATCAGGTACTCAATGATTAGACACTTTGCTGCGTAAGATGGTGTATTAATTTCCTGTTGCTGCTGTAATGAATTGCCACAAATTTACCACAAACTTAGTGGCTTAAGACAGCACAAATTTACTGACTTGCAGTTCTGGAAGTCAGAAGTCTAAAATCAAGGTGTTGGCAGGGTTGTGTTCCTCCTGGAGTCTTCAGGGTCAAATCCATTCCCTTGCCTACATCAGCTTCTCAAAGCTTCCTACACTCGTTGGCTCACAGACCCCACCTTGCAATATTCCATCCTGTTGCTTCTATTATCACATCTCCTACTACTCACTTAGATGCTCCAGTCTTCCTTTATAAGAACCCTCGTTGTTACATTGGACCCACCCAGATAACCCAGGATAATAATCTGATCTCAAGATTTGTAAGCACATCTACCAAGTTCCTTTTGTCATGTAAACTATTAGCAGGTTCCACGGATTAGGATGAAGACATCTTTGGAGGGGAGAGGTCATTATTCAGCCTACCACAGATGGTCTAGACACACAGAATTACTTGCCATTTTCCAAACTTATTCCATCTTTTGCACCATTAGCTCTCTGTACACCTCATGTCTACCAGTTAATATTGAAAATCTGGCCTTTCCTATTGAACCATCAATTCCCTGTTCAAGTGTCACTCTCCCTACGAAGTCTTCTACTTTCTTCTTTCCTCCGAAATCCCAATGTTGAATTGATTCTTCTCTCCCTATTAAAGTGTGAGTCTCAATATTCTGTAGCACTTTGTTTTTACTCTCTCTCTTCCCAACTAGATTATACATTTCTTGAGGGCAGAAATTTTATCTTACTTATGTTTGTGTATCTAGCACCCAGCACAAAGCAATGACCAATAAAGGTTTATTGAATTTTAAAATAGATATATGGCTTATTATACAGATAGATATGTCAAATCTCTACTTGACTTGTTTTCCAAAGCTTTACCAGCAATGATTTAAAGCTTAACAGCAGCTTGGAAGATGGTAATAAGGTTGTTTTAAATAGCATAGTTGTTGAGGCTACTTGTCTTTCATAGCTAATGTCATTGAGGGGTTTCTTAGACCCATTTACTCCACAGGTGCACCTTGAAAACTAGCTCATGTCAACAAAGTGCTAGCATCTAAGTAAAATCAATTAAAGAAATTGCATATATATGAAAGTGACTGTGGTTGCAAAATCACTTAATAAGTATTGATTTCCCCATACAAATGACTTTCCTATTAAAGGTTTGGATTTCCTATTAAAAGCCAGATTCCGCTACAAACAGCTAGAGAAATTGCATCTTATATTAGCAGTATATCCTTCATTGTGTTGACCTTGTCATTTTTTCAAGTGGAGAGTTCAGATTCCTGGGGACTTCAATTATATAAAGTAACTCGCAGGTGGAGGTCATATCACCCCATTATGAATAAACACACACAAGCATTAGTTTAAGCTTTCAGTGCTATAATACTTTCTTCATTTTGCTTAAGGTGACAGTTATTTGTAAGTTAATTCTATCTCCCTCTACTAGATGCCAGGTCACTGAAGACATATTCTCTGCCTTATTCACATCATTTGTGGTTAGCAATTGTCTGGCACAGAGTAGAAAAGAAATATTGAAATAAATAAATATTGGAATTCAATGCTTGAATTTTTTTTAAAGCTACATCCTCATACTCCTTTCCCCATCTAGTACATATTTCATGGGTACCTAATGGGGTTAACAACTTATCGCAGTTTGCCCTGTTCTTTCCTGGTTTTAGCACTGAAAGTTCTATGTCCTAAGAACCCCTTTCCCTTTCAGGCCTGGGCACTCTATTTCCTAAGTACTCGGCCAGTATAAACTCTCAAACTCAGAGGCTGTCAGGGACTGAAAATGAGAGGTGAACTGTTTAGGGTAAAGTGGAAACCTGCCAGAAGGCATTGAGATATGAATAAATTGGTTCAAGGAGCTAAAGTCATTTGGTGGCCAGCACTGCAGCCTTGAGACAACAATGTCTGGCCAAAGTTAACTGAGGAAGGGGCAGGGATAATTCTATTTTGTTTTTAACTCTGATTTTTTCCCTCCAAATCAAAATGAAATGCTAAGTACCAAATCCTTATTAGAGCTGACAAGTCACTACCCTGAGATTATTAACAAGTTACTTAACATCTCTGGATCTCCATTTCCTTACACATGAAACTGAAATTTAAAAAGAAACCACTGACTACACAAAATTTTGGGATTTGAATTAGATTTAAAACAAAGAAATGCTAGTTGTTTTCATTTTTTCAAAAAACAGTATATGTATTCGAAGACACATTGGGTGGGGAATTTGAAACCTGGTTTTTATCTCTGCTTGTATAACCTTGAGGAATTCATTTAACATCTCTGGGTCTCAGGTTTCTCATCGATAATATAAGCAGGCTGGATAGTTAGTTGCTAGAGTGTAATATTATTAGGATTTGATTACCTAGAGAGTACTTTACAGAAGGCAAAATTGGTGCTAGGGATTAAAAGCTCAGGCTTAAGGATTATAGAGACCCAGGCTCCGATCCTGGCTCTGTCATTTAAGAGACGTGTCACCTTGGGCAAATTCTTTAACCTCTTCATGTCTAACTTGCCTTATCAATAAAAATGGGGATAATTGTGCCCACCTCATGCGGTTGTTGACATCAAGAGGACCAAATAAAATAACCTATGTAAACAGATCACTGTAGAAAATACAGGTAAATATTAGTTTATTAGTATTATTAAAGTCATCATGATTATTTAATATACAGAAATGAATCAAATATAGTTAAATAATGTTTTCAGTTTTGAAAACAGAATGTTATTGGGTTTGAATTTCAACCCTTTTCATCAATTTCTTACAATTTAGGCAAAATGAAAAGTTAACTCTTTTAACTACAGTGTTTTCAGTCTTCCCAGACTGTTTACAAAACTTCGTAGTCCTAGAAATAAAGTTGTCTCACAACTTTCTTTACTCTGGAGCCTCAAGTCCTCCTGTGGTTACAGAAGTTCATCTCCATAGGATGTAAGCTCCTTCTCTTCCATAGTAAAAAGAAAAAAAAAGACTTCCTGTGACTATTATCCACCCGATCCCCTTCCAGATCACTTGCTCTTTCTTGAAGAAGCCAGAACATGCCAGAACATGCAACTCAATTTTGAATCAAAACCTAAGACTACACATTAATCTCTAAATGCCATCATTTTTCCTGATAATGGTACCAACACATTGAGTTTCACTTACATACAGAACTGCTTCTGATTTTTTAAAGCCCATTTCCCCTTTTCCACAGCTGCTGTAAAACACATGAAAACTGAATTTAATCTGGCATTTAACATAAAGGGTGTGTGTGTGTGTGTGTGTGTGTGTGTTCACGCATGTTTGTGTGGGTTACCCAGTATTTCTGCAATATCAGCAGGTCTACTTTGAGACAGCATTTTAATTTTGTTTTTTGTTGTTGTTGAAAATACTTAAGTGGTCCCAGCTGTTTAAGACTCAGAGATGCAGAGAAACCTTTCCATTTTAGGTGACCTTCATTAAAGAAGTTCATTAATGGATCAAATATATCTTCACCCTCCACAGGAGTTTGTTAAGAAACCAGGCATGTGTGCCCTGTGTCATGGACAAATCAGCACCAGATTAAACTATTTTCATGACTGTAGGCTAATTATATAAGAACAGAGATGTGTTTACTATACTGTTGTCTTTGTGCCATGTGAAAGTCAAATGACATTGTACGGACAAAAGCTTCTCAGTGCTTAAAGACAGTGGGTGGGAGACGGCAGGATCACAGGATATATGGCAGTCAGGAGTGCTAAACTCAAAACAACTGTCCATAGCAATCAGTAACATGGTTACATTGAAATGGTCATTCCAGGGCAAGGTGGTCCATCAAAACCTTGCTCTGAAATGCAACTTGGTGCTATCCATGCTAATTGAAGTTGTTTTGATTTTTTGGCTTTATTTTTATTTAATTTATACATTAATTTTGTTTTTGCAGTCATAAGGTAACTGCAAACATAGAAAATACATATCCAGTTTGCTATTTGTGCATCTTTACATAACCAAATGAGAATAACTTAAATCAATATTGGGGATCCAAAATATGTTTTTCCTTTTATATGTCCTATAATGTTAGACCTTACTTAAGTTTGAGAAACCCTGGTTTGAAGTGTCGTTGAAAGGGTTAAAGAGGCAAATATTCATGAGTGATAATAGAACAGAGCAGTGATTAAAGGTTTTAGTATCAGTCTTAATTGAATTACAGTCTGATTTCTATGCTAAATAATCATCATGGAACTTAACTTTTCTACACCTTTGTTTTTCTAGTATAAAATGGGAATAAAAAGAGTAATCAACTAGAACAGCTATGGTGATTCATTGAGATAGCCCTTATAAAGTGCTTTGCCGTTTAAGAGGCAGAATAGAGGTATAGTGAAGAATGTGAACTCCAGAGCAGGACAGCCTGGCTCAGATCCTAATGACACCACTTGCTAATTGTATGGTAGGTTACTTGAGCTCCTTGCACTTCAGTTTTCTCATCTGCAAAATGGGAATGATAATAGTGTCAACCTCATAGAGTTGATATAAAGACAACTGAGTGAATTAATGCAAGGTACATAGGGCATCGCATTAGTAAGCACACTATGTTTCTTCTTACTATTAGCACAGTGTTTGATACAACAGACCTTAAAAAAGTTTAGCTGATTTTAAGGTAGGCTTTAGCTTAATTTTGGCACCACAACAAAATCTATTCCACATGGAGGGATTATGACCAATGTCCTGTGATCATCCAGGCTGAGAAAATTAAACATTAAAGGCAGTCAAGCCTGAATCAGTGGGCAATGGAAGTAGATATGGTTAGATAGAAGTTGGGCCCACAGACACTGAAAAGATCAAAGCTGGGACTAAAGTCCGAGGTGGCAGGTATAATTTGAAATGAAACGTGTGTTTTAGCATAAGCTTCAGAGTTGTCCATAGTGGAGTGTCCTGGAAGAGAAGTCACCTCAAGAAAAGAGAATCAGAGAAATTAGGCTTTAGAAAGGAGAAGCTCTGAGTGTCAACCGTTCTGGCTGCCCCACCCCAGTAAATATAGAGTCATGTCAGTGTTTTAGGAGAAGAGCACTAGGGGGAATAATTATAAAAACTACTCTACAGAAAACTTTGAAAGTCACTGGGCCATGCTTTGACATCCAAATAGAAAAAGAAGTACCTGTAAGTTGGAGCAATGCCTGCTTTGGTACCTTGGGGACTTCAGGGGAAGATGATATTCGTCTCTGAAGACAAAGGGAACAGATCCATTAGAGAGGAACCAGAGTAAAAGAGGAAACATGTCCAATATCACAGGCTATCTTGTTGAACTTGTTCATGAGGATATCTGAGATACTACCCCAGGGCCCCCGGAACTTCCAGGCATAGACTTTTCTGGTGGTTGATCTGCATTGCAAGAGATGCAGAAGGATAGATAACTCTCAGGAATTATTCCCAGTACCTAAAAGTCAGTGAATTAATATATAAGAGTTGAATGAATGAGGAAAGGAACAGATGGGTCTGATCTGAGAGAGGATGTCGCAACTTTCCATTGTCTTCTAGATAAAGAAAAAGAAGTGCAAGCTTTCCAGGTGATTCGAACAGTCTTTCTAGCCATTTAAAGAAGTAGAGATTTTTAGTGATTCGCAATTCTTCAGACCCATCAGAGACAGTGATGAGAGCGAGAGCTATAACTCTACATTTTATGAGCAGACTGTGGACTCAGTCATCAGCTATGATTTCTCGGAGGCTTACTGATTGTATCTTCTTTCAAAACCCTGAGATGATCTTTTTTCAAGTCCTCCTCCTGAACCTTATCCTCTGCAAAAAAATGAAGTTCCAGGAATTACATAATTGATAAACATTAACAGAGTTATCTTAAATTTAGAATTAAGATACGGTCGTCTAGGGAATAAACTAGTTTCTGTTTATCATATTAGGAGCAATTAGTTACGACATGAGCTTAAAGCTAAAACAGTGATACATTTTCCTTAGGTTAATTCTTTTCCCTCTAGGACTATTAAAACATAATCAAAACATGCTACTAAAAAGACTTAACATAAGGTAATGCCTGTACATGAAATGAATAAGCCATTTGATTATGAACAAAAATATCTTCACTGGTATATTCATTTCCATTCATTGCAATCTCTATTTATTAAGGACCTCCTGTGTTCTGTGCAGTGTTCGTTAGCCCATTGACTATATATAATGGCCCTAGGGTCTATGTATTCATAATGCTATTTAACAAATAAGAAAATTGAAGCAAAGGGAGGTTTGCTAAGTTACTCATTTGTTCATTAAATAAATATTTATTGAGCAGTTAATCCATGTGTGTCACTGAGAATACAGCTCTGAAAAAGACAGAGATATTCTGTGCCTCTGTAGGGCTTTTAAATTATGAGAATTGGGAAGAGACATCTCCAGTGGCATTCAGCCAATAAGTGGCAGAGACAGGAATTAGAACTTCAAGCTCTAGGTTCTTTCCACTATCAGTGAAAAGGTTGAGTCGGGACTTACTGGGATCCTAAGGAGACCTTGCCTTTGTTTTGCCTTTATTCTCACTCTCTTCCCCTCTTTCCCAGAATGTTTCTTTCAGTTTTATTAAGGGTGTTTTCCAGATGATTTCCTTCCCCTTCCCCCTGGCAAGCTGTTGTCATGAGTCACAAGCAAAACTCTGAGGAGCCACTGCCAATGGCTGACGGTTCCACCCTAGATCATCTCTGATTGACGGTGTTTCTTTAGTCCCTGTAGACCAGCAAAGGGGAAAAATGCCTTAGGCTAAACATGTAGAATATTCTGAAAACATTTACTTCATGTAGACTGTGGGTAAGCCTCAGCAAGCTGTGGTGGAGTTGCGTAGAGGCCAGGCATGTTTCATGCAGCTTTCTGCTGCAGTCTGCCCATCGCTGCAAAGAGGAGAGTAAGCCCTTCAGAGGCCTGAGAAGGAGATGGTTCTATGAACAGCTGGTTGAACTTCAAGCTAAAAAGGCACCTTCAGGGTGGCTGCAGTTAACAGCAATATACTGTGTATTTCAAAAGAGCTAGAAGAGAAGATTTGAAACGTTTGAGGTGATAAATATCCTAATTACCTTAATTGGATCATTATACCTTATATGCATGCACCAAAATATCACACATACCCCATAATTATGTACACTATGTATACATTAAATAATGATAAACAGGCATCTTCCCTAACAACAAAAGCACTAATATGCATTTTCTTATCTAGAACACTTACCATTTGTAAGCCTTTTCCAGACTCTTTTCATAATTTATTCTATTTCTCCTCCTGAACTCTATCCTCTGGAAAAAATATCTTCAAAACAACATTATGAGGTAAACAGATCAGTCTTCATTAACCACTTTACAAAGAACTAAACTCAAACCTGGAGGCTTAGGATTTTTTCCCAAGATTGCAAATATTATAAAAAAATAGAAAGATTTCTCAAACTGAGGTCTTCTTTCTCTGAGATCAGGAGTCTTCCAGTGGTTCTCAGAGCCATGCTGTACTAGCAGAATTACTTGGAAATGTGTTAGGAATGCAAATTCTTGAGCTCCACAAAAGACGCACTGATCAGAAATTCTGAGGGTGTCCCTAGAAATCTATGTTTGTACAGGTGTGTCGGATGTCTGCTAAAGTTTGAGAACCTATTGTGCTAATGGCTGCCTCCCAAATGAGGCTTGAGATTTTCTACTCATCACAGGCTATAAACTTGGAAGACCTGAGATAATTGTTGGATTGGCCAACTATACTTTGACTTACCTGTTAATGGTGCCTGAAAAACACTAATATATTAATCTATTACATTAAAAATATGGTATAAAGCAGTTGGTCCCTAAAGGAGTCAGAGTAAAGTGATGGCATTTTAAATACAGGGATAGCCAATCGATTTGGTCCCAAGCTCAGTACCTGAACTTCGGTTTGTAGTAATCTGGATTGTGCTGCTGAGAACTTCTGAGGTCACACCCAGAAAGAAAATCTGTGATTAATTGGCAATATCTGCACAGTAAGAAGAGTGGGGCCTACATATTTGTCACACTTTGTCTAAGGAAAGAGAATATTTTTACAGTAGTGGTATTTCAATGTCAGCTCAACCCTTACTTTTCTGGATGACCACAGGCAAGGCAACAGTAATAAAACTAGTAACATTTTGTACTTTTACGTGCATCTTTTGATTGAACCCATCTCAGGGCCTTGTAAGGGGGCAGAACTGAGATTGTTACTCTCAGTTGATAGTTGAGGAAAACTGAGATTAAGAAAATTTAACATTTGCCCAAAGTCAGCTATCGAGTTTGCAGGAGTAAAGTTCAAATTCTGGTCTGAGTTCTTTCTACCAAACTTGATGCTGTCTTTCAATTATTTGTGTTTCAATGTCCCCATTTGCAAAATGGAATATAACATACTTTCTGGTATATTTCACAATAAGTTACTCATTTAAATACTCTGCAAAGTTAGAAGTGTCTATGAAATATACATAAAAATATGTAGCATTTCACATATATGTTTCAATGTTTTCTATATCAACCTAATGAGAGTTGAAGGCACAGATACTAAAGCAAAATAAATGTTTTGGTTAGGTTCAAGTAGTTTTCTCTTGAAAGAGCTGATTTTGCCCTCTCGGAGACATCTGGAAATGTCTGGAGACATGTTTGGCTGTCATAATTTGCGAAGGGGTGTTGCTACTGGCATCTTATAGGTGGTGGTGGCAAATGCCGGTGAACTTCCTGCCATGCACAGGACAACCCACACAGCAAAGAATTATCTGGTTTCAAACGTCAGTTGTGGCAAGGTTGAGATTAAAGCCAACGAGAAACACATTGTTCAACCAGGGTTTTATTGTCATTACAGGGAGATAGTCCAAGCTTTCTCCATGAGCAAAGATTTGGATGTTCTGTTCTCCCAAACGACGTGGTTTTCTCTAGTCCCAGTTAATAGTATTCTCTCCAGTACTCTTTTTAGCAAGATCCTGACTCTATCACTTTGTGCCTGTGTGACTTACATCTTACTTTGCTTGTTAAAGAGGGATTGTAGAACCTACCTCACAAAGCTAATGTGAAGATGAAATTAATGTATGCTCTGAAGCACTTAGAATAAGTCTCATACTATTAAGCTCATAGTAAGAGTTTAATACATATTATAAACATTTTTTAAAAATAAGTTTTGGAATACAACATTCTCCCTACAACATCTTCCCTGTGCTTACTGGGGTTTTACTCCATTAATATGGAAGTCAATTATTTAAATTTAATGCATGAAAAGCCCCAATATTGATTTAAAATATCAAATGCCAAATATTTAACATTTAATTATACTTAATAACTATTAATGAGTATTCAATTTAACAAATATGTTTTAAGATTTCATTTGCTTGAAAAGAAGGTCTATCTATATCCACAGCGTATTTTCATGATCGTCCATACCCATAGTTCTCTTTACTATAAGAAAAAAAGTGATAAATTTGCCATGTGGCATTAAATAAGTAAGGGAGGGAGAGAAGGAATCGTTTTTCATGATCAGGAACAAATCATACTCTTTTCCTTTTACAGTTGCCTCCCACTCTCGAAACGAGCAAGAACTGGAGAAAGAAACAACTAGATTATGAAATCCTACATTTGTTTTTCCCAGTTCTTTCATTTCTCCTGGTATTTCCGCAGTGTGTGGCTGTGAAATGGGCTGCCCTTACATCAGGCTCAGAACATGAGTAGGGCTAGGGAAGGAGGAATTCTACACCGACTTAGGATAAGAGCTGATAAAAATGTGGTTTTAAACCATCATTCTCAGCAAACTAACACAGGAACAGAAAACCAAACACTGCATATTCTCACTCATAAGTGGGAGTTGAACAATGAGAACACATGGACACAGGGAGGGGAACATCATACACTGGGGCCTGTTGGTGGGTGGGGGTCTAGGGGAGGGAGAGCATTAGGAGAAATACCTAATGTAGATGACGGGTTGATGGGTGCAGCAAACCACCATGGCACGTGCACACCTATGTAACAAACTTGCACGTTCTGCACATGTATCCCAGAACTTAAAGTATAATGTAAAAAAATTACGGATTTGTATGAATATAAATTTACTAGTATCTGAATTGAACATGAAATCCTTTGGTTTTCATATAATTTTATTAGACTAGCTACTGAAATCTGTTAAAAACATGTTTCTAGAATATCACTGTTAATTGGGTAATACTGAGAAAGATTTTCCTAAACTGTGTTTTGGTACATTTCCTCATTACTATAATCCTTTACCTACCCCAGCTATATCTAAGAGAAGAATGTTGGCCTCAAGTCAGTCTGCTGATACAAAGTCCTTTAAATAAGTATTAGAAAATATTAAACTTCAAGTAGGAATTAAATGGAATGAGGTGAAGGGAGAAGGAGCCAGGTACCTCAGAGAAACCACACGAAATAGTCATTGTGAGATGACTAGCCGAATCTCACAGATAAGCAAATTGAGGCCTAGTGAGATTAGAAAATAGACAGCATCACACAGTGGCAGAGCCAGATCTAAGGCTCCAGTCTTTTAACTTCTAATTCAATGCTTGTTTTCATTCCTAGCCACTCATGGTGGTATGGTGTGGGTCATATATGTAAGTAAAATCTGACATACATATATGCATGTATATATTTATATGTACATACATCTACATACATGTTTGTATGTACATATACATATACGTATGTAAGATCACCGTCAATATGATTCAAACATTCACACTTTTATAATTTCCTCCCAAAAGCAGAGAAATTTTCCATCAAAACTAAAAATGTGGGTGTCTACCTGTCTGGGAGCCAGAGAACAGTGATATTTGGGTAAACGTCAGAGACAAAACAGGCTATTCATCAACTCTGTCATTTCAGACAAATTGAAATAGAAATAGAAGATATAGGAAGTATTGGAAAAGTCTCATACTTTTATACTCATATACTTATTTGCATATGTATATGTGTGCACACGTGCATAGATATCTGTAAAAGCATCAGCTCGGGATATCTTTATTAGGCTTTGTCATATTGAAGGGACTAGCAGGAATAGATTAAGCTATTTCTTTGTTGACAAATAGAGATTTATATTCTTTGGTTCTTTCTCAGATTTTGATGTCTGAATATCTGTTCTTGGAATTTTACATGTGAGAACTTTCAGTAAGGGTGGGGGAGGATAGTATTTATTTATTTATTTATGTATTTAGATGGAGTTTTGCTCTTGTCGCCCAGGCTGGAGTGCAATGGTGCGATCTCAGCTCACTGCAACCTTCACCTTCCCAGTTCAAGTGATTCTCCTGCCTCAGCCTCCCGAGTAGCTGAGATTACAGGCACCCACCACCACGCTTGGCTATTTTTTTTTTTTTTTTGTATTTTTATTAGAGACAGGGTTTCACCATCTTGGCCAGGCTGGTCTCGAACTCCTGACCTCAGATAATCCACCTGCCTCAGCCTCCCAAAATTCTGGGATTACAGGCGTGAGCCACTGCGTCCGGCCAAAGCATTTTATCAATTTTTAAAGGTGGAAATAATTATTTCCCCCCCTTTTAAATAAAGTTTCTTCTCACCTCCAGAACTACAAAATAGTAAACTGCATTATTTTAAGCCACCAAGTGTGCAGTAATATGTTACAGTAAGCATAAGAAACTAATGAAATCCTTATTGCTCTTTAAGCCAGTTCAAATCTTTGAGAATTTAAGTGTTAAGCCTTTCTTACAGTCTTTTTTCTTTCTTTCTTTTCTTTTTTCTGTTTTTTTTTTTTTTAATAGAGTAATGGAATCCTAGGAAATGGGATCTCAAACAGCTCTGCAGAGGTTGAAAACTCTTTACTTTACAAATCTGGGAATGGAGCCCATAGATGGTTTTATGAGTTACCCAAACCCAGTCCAGACTAAGATTTAGGCCTCCTGACTTCCAGCACAAAGACGTTTCCACCACACTTTCCTGCTTCCAGAAAGTCACTGTTTCCCTCTTTTCTATTCCTTAACATTCGGTGCCACATTATAATAGAGTTTCCTCAAGCACAGGCATTAGAGCAGTAAAATACTCAAAAAGAGAATAATTTAGAATTTCACCTCTTATGAGAACTGGTATGACCAATCTGAGGTCAGACATAAACTACTAAAATTATAATAAATATTTGTAGGTTCACTAAAATAAAACGAATAAACATAACTCTTCTGTGACATTCACCCTCCCTTGACCTTAGACAAGTATTGACTGGTTATTTTCATTAACTATTTTTATTTTCTAAAACATTTTAGAATCATCTTCCCTTTCCCTTCTCAGTTCCCTAAAAATACTTGTAGATTTATTTTTTGTTATTATAAACAAGCTTACAAGACACAGATATGTAATCAGAGTACTAATGCATGGCAATTATGTCTCATAGGAAAATTTAGTTGGGAAGACAAATTAAAATTTAACCTTTATTGAGTACTTGCTACTTGGTAACTCCTAGACCATCTACCAAAACACATAAAGACACTATTATTACACTGTCTTGATCCTTGTTTTAAAGTTACCTAGTGAGATAACAATCAGAGCAACTGTAAAAGGATATGCCAATACAATAAACCTATAGCCTAAATATCCAAAAATAAAATTTACAGAAATTACTCTTTATTAGGCACTGTGCTAAATTGCTTAATCCCAACAACAACTCTGTATGGTAAATATTTTCATCAACGGCATTTTTTGCATGAAAGCTGAGTGTTAAATGGGCTAATTACCTGATCCAATATCACGCTAATACAGTGGGTACAGCCTGGATTCATGTCACACCCAGGGAGGCTGACCTCATTGCCAACACTCCTAACCACTATGCACTCAATATAAAATTAGGTCATACTTGTCACAGGGCTTGGAGAGATCAAGTCTGAAGGCCAGGATCTTCTTCTCTCATGCAATACTGGATAGATAGTATCAAAGATTTGACTTTGATGCAACTTTTTCCAATATTTCATGCTGATATTCCCCTCCTCTGACTGGCAGAATAGTTTTTAGTTATGTTAATATCACTGACTTAGTTATAATAAGTTATAATCAATAAGTTTTGCCTCTATGTTTTTTCCTTAACAGCCTTTTAAACATCTGAGCTCAACAACTATATATTTAATTATTTATTTTTGCTTAATGTTGTTTTGGTAGCGTATTTATTTATTTATTGATTTACAGATAGAGTTTTTTTGTTCTTGCCCAGGCTGGAGTGCAATAACGTGATCTCAGTTGACCGCAACCTCCGCCTCCCGGGTTCAAGCGACTCTCCCTGTCTCAGCCTTCCGAGTAGCTGGAATTACAGGCATGTGCCACCACGCCCGGCTAATTTTGTATTTTTAGAGATGGGGTTTCTCCATGTTGGCCAGGCTGGTCTTGAACTGTCAACCTCCCGTGATCTGCCCGCCTCGGCCTCCCAAAGTGCTGGGATTACAGGCGTGAGCCACTGTGCCTGGCCCACAGTGTTTTTATTTTACCCATTAAAACAGCTATACTGATTGGCTGGGTGCGGTGGCTCACGCCTGTAATCGCAGCACTTTGGGAGGCCGAAATGGGTGGATCACGAGGTCAGGAGATCTAGACCATCCTGGCTAACACGGTGAAACCCTGCCTCTACTAAAAAAAATACAAAAAA
>NW_012115132.1:305675-315372 GCF_000951035.1 Colobus angolensis palliatus
GACTCCGTCTCAAAAAAAAAAAAAAAAAAGCGAAACTGATTATCTTATTCTATTTTATAATAATATACTTTAGTGGAATGAATAATTCACTCTGGGAATTCCATGACAAATATATTTGCAAATTGTTACTATTTTATAATGCAGCCTGGAATATGCTCTTTCAGCAAGAAAGATAGGGCATGTGAAATTGTTAAGTGAACTGCTGATTTATAAAATATAGAAAAAACATTAAGGTAATGAAATTCTTTTAAAAATTTAAAAATTTTTAAATGAAAAAAGATTAAATATATTTGGCATGACTTAGGACAAAATTAGTAAAAATAGATAGGAATTTTAGAGGGCTAGCACTTAGCACCTAACAGAGATAGGCATTAAATAAATGCTTGTTAAATAAATATTGAATAATGTGATAGTTAATTCTATGTGTCAACTTGGCTGGATCATGGTGCCCAGATACACGGTGAAACAATCTTACGAAGATTTCTGCAAGAGTGTTTTTGGATGATATTAACGTTTAAATTGTTGTACTTCAGGTAAAGCAGATTGCCCTCCATAATGTAAGCTGGTCTCATCCAATCAGTCGAAGACTTGAACAGAATAAACAGACTGACCTCCTCTGAGTGAGAGTGAATTCTACAATAGATAGACTTTGCATGTGAAGTGTAACATTGGCTTATGCCTGTTGACTCACCCTAGCAATTTTGGACTTGTCAGCCTCCATAATCATGCGAGGTCATTCTTTAAAATAAATTTCTTTATATATACCCATTCTATTGGTTCTGTTTTTCTGAAGAACCCTAACTAATACAGATAGGTTAAATAATTAACTCTATTTCTATTCAGAATTAATTCATTTCAGAAATATTTATTGAATGCTTGCTATGCGCTTGGCACTGCTGTTCTTTACTCTTTGGGATACAACACTATAAATCAGAACAAGATGACAGTGCTTGTGGAGATTATAATTAGTGAGATGTGACATTATCAATAAACATCATTATGTAGTTTTTCAAAAAGGGATGAGTATTATGAATAAATGGAACATAGAAAAGCCCGAAGAAGTCAAAGAGCAGAGGTGGAGGTTAGAATAGGTAGCAATTAAAAAATATTTTTAATTAAAGATACATTTTTAGAGCAGTTTTGGACTCACAGCGAAATTGAGCAGAATGTACAGAGAGCTCCCATACTATTCCGGCTCCACCACAAACACAGCCTTCCCATTATCAGCATTTTGCACTGGAGTGGTGCATTTGTTAAAATCTATCATTTACATCATTAACACATCATTATTCCCCAAAGTTCTTAGTTTGCATTGGAGTTCACACTAGGCATACTTTCCATAGGTGCTGACAAATGTGTAATTACATGAATCCATCATTAATTACCATATGGAAGAGTTTTACTGCTTTCTGTGCTCCTTTTATTCATCTTTTACTCCCTCTTAATCCCCAGCAATCACTCATCTTTATAATGTTTTCTTACCTTTGCCTTTTCCAGAATATCATATAGTTTGAATCATACAATATGTATCCTTTGAAATCAGTTCTTTTCACTAAGTATGCATTTAAGATGACTCTATATCTTCTCAAGGCTTGATATTTCTTTTTTAAAAAATTTATCTCTGAATAACATTCCATTGTCTGCAGGTACCACAGTATTTTTTCTTGTTAGATGGGCTTTAATTGGATGAAAATTCTATTTACATTGTAGTGGCAATAGCAATCAATCCATTACAAATAATTTATTATCATATTAGGCCATTCTCATATTGTTATAAAGACACACCTAAGACTGGGTAATTGATAAGAAAAAGAGGTTTAATTGGTCATAGTTCTGCAGGCTATATGGGAAACATGGCAGCATCTGCTTCTGGGGAGGCCTCAGGGAGGTTTTACTCATGGCAGAAGGCAAAGTGGGAGCAGGCACTGCATATGGGAAAAGCAGGAGAAAAATAAAAATAGGAGAGAGAGGGAGGAGGTGCTACACATTTTTAAATGACCAGATCTCAGAAGAACTCACTATAGTGAGGACAGTACCAAGAGGATGCTCCAAGCCATTCATGAGGGATCTGCCCCCATAATCCAATTACCTCCCAGCAGGCCCCACCTCCAACACTGGGGATAATATTTCAATAAGAGATTTGCGTGGGGACACACATCCAAACTATATTAATCATCACCTTGAGTGTGTGACACAAGAATGAACATTTTCTCCAATTATTAGAGACCTATATTTTAGATGATAAGTTAGTATAACAGTTTATCCATTCACCTTCTGAAAGGCATCTTGGCTGCTTCCAAATGTTGTGAATTATAAATAAAGCTGCTATAAACATCTGAGTGCAGGTTTTTATGTAGACATACATTTTCAACTCATTTGGATAAATACCAAGGAACATGATGGTAAGAAAGGGTATGTTTCATTTTGCAAGAAACTGCCAAACTGTCTTCATAAGTGGCTGTGCAATTTTTCACTCCCACCAGCAGTGAGAATTTCTGGTCATTCACATCCTTGCTAGCATTTGGTATTGTTAGTGGGGTTTTAAACATTATGTTTCCATTTTAGTAAGTGTATAGTGGTATCTCTTGCTTTGATTTGCATTTTTCTGGTGTTATATGGTGTGGAATTTCTTTTTCACATGATTACTTGCTATCTGTATACATTTTTTAGTTATATGCCTTTTGAGGTCTTTTTCTTTCTTTTTTTATGATGAAAGGAGCTTTTATTATCAAATAATATACCTATCATGTCAAACCTAATGTTGTTGCTATAATTTTGAAGTTCCCAAAATGAAATACCTTTCTTCTCTCTCTCTTTTTTTTTCTTGTGTGTGTATGTGCTTTTGTTTTTAGACACGATCTTGCTCTGTTGCACGGGCTGGAGCACAGTGATTTGATCATGGCTCATTGAAGCCTCAACTTCCTGGGCTCAGCTACTTCAACCTCCCAAGTAGCTGGGACTACAGGCATAGCACCACTACACCTGGCTAATTTTGAAATTTTTTGTAGAGATAAGGTCTCACCATGTTGCCTCAGCCAGTCTCAAAGTCCTGGGCTCAAATGATCCTTCCACCTCAGCCTCCAAAAGCCCTGGGATCACAGGCCTGAGCCATCTGACCCAGCCACCTTTCTTTTTAGTTGGCCTGATGTGTAAGGCAATGAAAAGTATTCCTTTAAGGTGCTCTAAGGGGTGAACAATGGGCATATAACATGTAATACTTTGTAGTTAACATGACAAAGTATAGATATTGGGTCTATTGGTACAAAGTTTTTCTCAACTGTCATTTTTTCTAGCTTTCTACAGTGTTCAATAATACGTGTTAAACATCTCTCCAGTGTCTTTGGGAAGATGTCACATTTATTAAACAAGGTTATAATATAAGTGAGTATATTACATCTGTGTATGTATGTGTGTGTATATATGTATTCTAATATTTAAAAATCTGTTATTTTACTATAAACTATCCTACTTTCTAATGTTATTAATAACACCTATCAGTTGCTGTAGAAGAGTTCAGAATGTTCATTTCCCTGGGGGAAAAAAAAACCCAAGAAAGTCTTAATCGTAAAGCAACAGAAAAAGAAAAATAGCCAAAAAAGTTCAAGATGCTCTATGAGAACAGATCTGTCACCTGGCTGTGCACCAACTGGAAGCAAGGCACACACTCACTGCTTGCTGAGGTTGTCTGAAGTGGAGAATTGGAGAAATATTCCCAACATAGGGTGGGGGAAAAGAGAGCAAGAAATAAAAAGAAAGAACAGCTCAAAGCACATAGTGGGATGCGGGGGTGGTAATGGGTCAGAAGCACCGACAGCACAAAATCAAGACTGCTCCAAGGAAAAGAACAGAATCCTCATTCAGAGTAGAGGGAGAATGTTGTTTTTCCAACTGAGATCTATGGAAATTAGTGTCTAAAACATGAAAGGTACAATGGGGAAAAAGAAGATTCTGTGGTCAAATATACTTGAGAAATATAAATACTCTCTTCTTGGAGATTTACAATGCATACGAAAACATTACAATTTCTGAGAGGTCCTATTTTTAAAAAAATCTCTTTAATCTTTTTAATAAATATATCCATGTTTAACATTGGTGTTCTCACACTTATTTGACTATGGAATTTTTTTTTAGACCACCTGATAACATTCCCAGTTGTATGAGTGGGTGAAGCTGTGAACTCTCGTGTTTTGTGGTTAGTGGATTTTTAGAAACGTAGATATGGATAATATCAACACCTCAATGGTACCAGAAGATATCCATGATGCACTTGGTAGTGGGCAGAATAGCAAAGTGATTAAAACCAGGAACTTTGAATTGGGTAATCCCTGGGCTCAAATCTCAGGTCTTCTACTTGCCTTGCCAAAGTCCCTGACTTCTTTATGGCTCTATTTCCTCATCTGTCAAAAAGGGCGAAAAATAAAGATAACAGGACCTATTTCATGAGTCGTTGGGGAGTGTCAGATGAGATATTTCCTGTAAAACACATAACATTGTGCCCAGCACATAAGAAACAAAAAATCCTAAAGAATCCAGCACTCAAATCTCCTCTTCTATGAATTCTCTGGGAATTTTTTATCTGGCTACTTAAGTGGTTTTTGGAGAATAGAGATTAAATGAATACCGCTTCTCTGACCAAGGCAACATGGTGTCTGGTGCTATGGTCAAATGTAAGCATGATCTTACCAGACCCATGGTGGGTTGAGAGGATTTTGTGAGATTACATGCATGAAGGAGAGGTCTTTTTCTTTCTTAGTAAGGTTGTTCATTTTCTAAATGTTGAGTTTTAAGAGTTCCTTGTATATTTTGGATCATTATCTTGTGTCAGATACATCTTTTTTCCTTTGTTAACTTCTAGGCATATTATGGTTTTGTGGATTACATTTAGATTTGTGATCTATTTTGAGTTAATATTTGTAAAGAGTAGAAGGTCTGTGTGATTTGTTTTTTTGTATGTGGATGCCCAATTTTCCCAGCACCAAGGCTGGTTCAACATTTGAAAATAAAGTAATAAACCACATCCACAAGCTGAAAAATATAAATCATATGATCATATCAATAGGTGCAGAAAAAGCGTTTGACAAAGTCCAACACCCATTCATTAAAAAAAACCATTAAAAAAAACAAAACCATTAAACAAAACAAAACCAAACACAAACAAACACCTCTTAGCTAACTAGGAATAGATGGAAACTTCCTTTAACAAAGAACATCTTTAAAACCTTCAGCTAGCATCATACTTAATGGTGGAAAACTTCTAGTTTTGAAGTTTGAAGTACTGAAAAGGCTGTGCTTTGTCTATTGAATTACCTGTACTTCTTTGTCAAACATCAGTTGACTATACTTGTGTAGATCTATTCCTGGAGTCTTTAGTCTATTCCAATTATTTATTTGTCTGTTGCTTTGCCAAGACCATACTGTCTTGATTACTGTAGTTTTATAGTGAGTCTCAAAATAAGGTAGCATTATTCCTCTGGCTTTATTCTTTAATATTGTGTTGTCTATTATGGATCCATCACCTCTCCATATAATCTTTAAAATCAGTTTGTTGATATCCACAAAATAAAATACTGGGATTTTTATTAGAATTGCATTGAATCTATAGATGATGTTGAAAAGAACTGCCATCTTGACTATTATGTGCTTTCCTATCCATGAACATTAATTATCTCTCCACTTACTTAGTTCTTTGATTCATTTCATCAGAATTTTATAGGTTTTTCTCACATATGTCTTATACATATGTGCTTTCCTATCCATGAACATTAATTATCTCTCCACTTACTTAGTTCTTTGATTCATTTCATCAGAATTTTATAGGTTTTTCTCATATATGTCTTATACATACTTTGTAAGATTTATACATAAGTATTTCATTTTTGAGATGCTGATACAAACCATATTGTGTTTTTAATTTCAATTTCAAGTTACACTTGTTCTTTTCTGGTATTTCGGAAAGCAATTGACCTTGATATCCTGCATTCTTGCTATAATGACTTATTAGTTCTAGGAGGTTTTCTGTTGTTTTTGTTGGTTCTTTGGTATTTTCTATATAGACAATTGTGTCATCTGTGAACAAAGGCAGTTTTATTTCTTCCTTCCCAGTCTGTATACATTTTACTTCCTTTTCTTATCTTATTGCATTAGCTAGGATTTCCAATACAGTGTTAAAAAGGAGTGGTGAGAGGGGACATTCTTGCCTCGTTCCTGATCTTAGTAAGAAAACTTCTAGTGTCTCACCCTTAAGTATGATGTTAGCTGTAGGTTTTTAAAGAAGTTCTTTGTTGAGTTAAGGAAATTTCCTCTATTCCTAGTTTGTTAAGAGTCTTTCTTTCTTTCTTTCTTTTTTAAATCATGAATGGGTGTTGAACTTTCTTAAATGCTTTTTCTGCATCTATTGATATGATCATATGATTTGTGTTTTTTTTAAGCTTGTGGATGTGGTATATTACTTTATTTTCCAATGCTGAACTAGTGTTGCTTACTAGGGAAAAATTCCACTTGGTTGTAGTGTATAATTCTTTTAATACATTGTTGAATTCACTTGGTAATGTTCTCTTGAGGATTTTTGCACCTATGTTCATAAAGACATTGGTCTGTAGTTTTGTTGTTGTTGTTTCTATTTTATTATAATGTCTGGTTTTGGAATTAAGGTAATGCTGGCCTCATGGAATGAATAAGAAAGTATTCCCTTTACTCTTATCTTCTGAAAGAGATTGTAGAAAATTAGTACAATTTCTTCCTTAAATGTTTGACAGAATTCACCAGTTAATCCATCTGGGTCTGGTGCTTTCTATTTTAGATGACTTTTAATATTGATTCAATGTCTTTAATAGATTTAAGCTTATTTATATTGTCCATTTCTTCTTGTGTAAATTTTTACAGGTTGTGTCTTTTGATGAGTTGGTCCATTTTATCTAGGTTATTGAATTTGTGGGCATAGAGTTGTTCATATTATTTTAAAAATTATTATTTTAATGTCTATAGAATCTGTAGCAATATTTCCTCCTTCATTTTTGGTATTAGTAATTCATGTCTTTTCTCTTTTTTTCTTAGTTAATCTATCTAGAAGCTTGTTGATTTTGCTAATCTTTTTAAAGAACCAGCTTTAGGTTTTGTTAATTTGCTCAACTGACTTCCTGTCCTCAATTCTATTGACTTATGTTCTAATTTTTATCACTTCTTTCTTTCTACTTACTTTGAACTTAACTTGCTCTTTCTTTTTTTAGTTTCCTAAGGTGAAATGTTAGAAGGTTAATTTTAGATATTTTTTCTTCCCTAATAAATGCATTGGATGCTATTAACTTTTCTCTATATGCTACTTTTGCTGTGTCACACAAAACTTGATAAGTTGTATTTTTCTTTTTTGAGACAGGGTCTCACTCTGTTGCGCAGGCTGGAGTGTAGTGACATGATCTTGACTCACTGCAACCGCCACCTCCTGGGCTTAAGCAGTTCTCCTGACTCAGCCTTCCCAGTAGCTGGAACTACAGGGACTTGCCACCATGCCTAGCTAACTTATTTTTCTTTTGGTAGAGATGGGGTTTTGCCATGTTGCCCAGGCTGATCTGGAACTCCTGGGGTCAAACAATCCACCTACATTGGCCTCCCAAAGTGCTGGGATTACAAGCGTGAGTTGTATTTTTTTTTCATTTATTTAATTTTTTTCAATTGTTTTGAGTTATTTTTGACATGTATATTATCTAGATGTGTGTTGTTTAATCCCCAAGTATTTGGGAATTTTCCAGTTATCTTCTTGATTTCTAATTTAATTCTATATTGTCTGAGAATACACATTACATGATTCCTATTCCTTTAAATTTGGTAAAGTGTGTTTTATGGCCCATAATGTAGTCTATCTTAGTGAATGTTTCATGTGAACTTGAGAAGAATGTGTATTATGCTTTTGTTGAATAAAGCAGTCTAATGCTATCCATTATATATTCAGTTGATTGATGGCGTTGTTGAGTTCTATGATGTCCCTACTAATTTTCTGCCTGCTGGATCTGTTCATACCTGATAAAGAGGTGTTGAGGTCTCCAAGTATAATAGTGGATTCATCTATTTCTCCTCGCAGTTCTATCAGTTTTTGCCTCAGATATGTTGATGGTGTGTTGTTATGTCCAAACAATTAAGTGTTGTTATGTCTTCTTGGATAATTGATCTCTTTATCATTATGTAATTCCTTTTTCTTCCTGATAATTTATTTAGTCTGAAATCTGCTGTCTGAAACGGACATAGCTATTCCTCCTTACTTTTGATTAGTGTTAGTATAAAATATGTTTTTCCATATCTTTACTTTTAATCTATATGTATCTTTATATTTAAAGTGGATATAGTTGATTCTTGATTTTTGATACACTCTGACCATCTCTGCCTTTTAATTGGCATTTTTAGACCACTAATATTTAAAGTGATTATTAATGTAGTTGAATTAATATCTACTGTATTTCTTTACTGTTTTTCATTTGTCACCTTACCTCTTTTTTCCTGTTTTTGTCTTCCTCTCCTTTTCTACCTTTTATGGTTTTAAACGAGCATTTTATATAATTTCATTTTCTTTTGTTTCTCAGTTCTCAGTTCTCTTTTTTCTTTTAAACAAAACTTTTTTTAGTGGTTGCTCTAGAGTTTCCAACATATTAAGTATTGAAGTCCAAGTCCACTTTCAAAGGATACCTTATAATAAGAATATATTCCAATTCATTCCTGCTGTCCCTTGTATGTTGCTATCATTCATTTTACTTACATATAAACTGTAATCATTGAACATATTGTTGCTATTACTTCAAACAAAGTATTATCTGACACATCAATTAAAAATGTAAAAAAGTGAAAGCTTTTATTTTTCCATTAGTTATTCCTTCTCTAATACTCCTCCTTTCTTATGTAGACCACAGTTTCTTATCTATATATTTTTCCTTTTCCCTGCAGAACTTACAGCATCTCTTGAAAGGCATGTCTACTGGTAACAAAGTTCCTCAATTTTCATTTGTCTGGAAGTCTTTATTTCTCCTTCATTTTTTGAAGCATAAAAAAAGGATACAAAATTGTAGGTTGATTTTTTTTTTTTTTTTTTTTTTTTTTACTCTCAACACTTTAAAGATTCTACTTTGATGTCTTGGTTGCATGATGATTTAAAATGCACCCAGGATCGTTTTAACCAGGTACTTAAATTGGAGTTCATAAGGTCCCATCTTATTAGACCACTTTGTAAGTACCAAAAGCTTACTTTAATTTTAATTTATTATTGACTGTGTTAAAGAGTCAAAGCCCAATACTGGATGTGTCAAGGCAATGGGTACTATGAGTACAAACTGAGGCAAAGCTATGGTTAAAGTGGGCATATCTATCCTCTGTTTTATATTTAGCTATTTTTTAAGATTGTAGGAAGAACAGCGTTTAAATTTAGTGAAATTCCAGGTATAACTCTAATTTGAGCCCTAGTTTTAATTAAGTTATGAAGTTTTTGTCGGTTGGTACATTTTAGCAAATGCTAAAACTCACTTAAACCTATGCTGTAGACTCACAAAAGTTAGTCAATACACTTTTGTCTGTTTTTAATAAAAACTATATTAGTATATAAATTTTGTTGTATATTTGTTATATATAATTATTACATATAATTTGTTTTATATACATTTTAATATATAAATTTTAGAATTTCAATTGAATCAAACTATGGACCTCTTTTAAAATTTAA
>NW_012115132.1:315422-320979 GCF_000951035.1 Colobus angolensis palliatus
GAGCTTGAAGTGAGCCGAGATCATGCCACTGCACTCCAACCTGGGTGACAAAGTGAGACTCCATCTCAGAAAGAAAGAAAGAGAGAGAGAGAGAGAAAGAAAGAAAGAGAGAAAGAAAAGAAAGAAAGAAAAGAACCCATCAGATCTCCTGAGACTTATTCACTATCATGAGAACAGCATGGCAAAACCCACCCCCATGATTCAATTACCTCCCACCGGGTCCCTCCCATGACGCATGGGGATCATGGAAGCTACAATTCAGAATGAAATCTGGCTGGGACAAAGCCAAACTGTATCAAAGACTGACCTGAATTTTCCTTTCTTGAGTTCCACATGTCACCTTCTACCCACGTGGGCCAGGTACCAGATGACCTATAGGCTCCTTATGTGTAGGGCCTGGAACCAGAAATCATAAGTAGCAATTTTTGAAAAAGATTATCATGGTAGATCCTACTTGAATTGGCTTTGATTGAAAGGGGGCACAAAAGTGAACATGAGGTTATATGAAGGAAGAGAGTTCTGGATAAAGGAAAGAGACCCTGCACAAAGGCTGTTTGGAAGGGTCATTCCTGCCATGTTCAAAGCAACAAGGACACCAGTGTAGCTGGAGCAGAATGAACAAGTGAGAGATTTGTAACAGATAAAGTAGGAAAGGGAGCAGGGGCTAGATCATGTGTGGCCTTGTAGGCTACTGCAGGGATTTTGGCTTTTACTCTGAATGAGATAGGAGATGATGGGTTAAGGGGTTTCAGCAATATGGGAAATGGGTTAAGGGGTATTGAGCAATTCAGTGATTGAAGGACATGATCCAATGGGCTGCTGAGCTAAGAACAGACCACAGAACAAGGGTAGAGGTAGGAAAACTATCAAGAGGCCATTGCAGCTGTCCAGGGGATAGGCACTGGTGACTGGCACCAGCATGTTAGTAGTGATGGGTAGTAAGAAGTGAGTAAGTTTAAGATCTAAGATCTTTGGGGAGAACAACTGGACAGATGGCATTACCACTCACTGATGGGAGGCTGTTGAGGAGGAGTGGGAGTGGGGATGGGGAAAGAGAGAGTTCAGTTTGGGGCATGGAGTTCTCAGTCACCAAAGACCTGAGATATTTTGTGCAATAAGAGAAAATAAGAACATGAAGGTACACAAGCAGATAGAAAGGTTGGCAGGCAGATAAAATAAGTGAGAGAGAAAAGTGGTGCCCAGAAAATTATTTATTTAGGATTCTGTTAGAGAATTCATGCATATGGCAGAGAAATGAACAAGATCTAAAGGACTATGTGGCTCTAAACCTAAGCCAAACTCTATGGTAGCTGATTTTTTTAGTCTATAGTTTTATAATTCCAAAAGATGTCACAGATACTGCCAAACAAAAATGTGATAGTTTTATAACTTCAGGATTAGTTGATCACCAAGGAATATATCCAGGAAAAGCTGCTCTAGATTCAATCCTTTTTAATATGAATTTGTACTCATTTCACTGCATCTATAAGCACTTATAAACATACTTTTTCTATAGGAAATTTCTTCCAATCTAATCATAGACTTTGACGCAAGGCAGATTCATAATCCCTCTAATATCTCTACTAACATGTATGTGTTCTTAATCCACAGACTGAGATTTAGAAGTGAATTCTTGTCACAAAGGGGTTCTAAAATGAAGGGACTTCCAGAAGAAATTACTTAAAAGTTAGCCAAAGCCAATAGTCACTGTACAACTAACTAAAGTCAACAACAATCAGGCAAGTGTGTGCACTAGATAAGTTTTAACACGTATTCTGTCCTCAAAAGACAAGTTGCCACTTAGTTGGCCGAAATATTTATTTGTCATTATGAAATGCAGTATCTCAGCAGACACCCTACAGGTCAAGTCTTAATTGAGAATCTATGATCTGTCCCTATGCAATGAGAAAGCAGGAAAAAATATAATAGGGACAAGGTGGCACAGGCTGATAGGTTATTTAACCATAACCTGATTCTGTTGCTCCCCTGAAAGACCCTGTATTCCTCCGCACATAAGTTATACTTCCACGCTCCTTCCTTTCCTCCTTTTGTCTTCTTCAGCATCATCTTCTAGAACCTTTGCTATTAGTCCAAACTGTACTAGACAAAAGGGATCACCAATGTATAGCACATTATCCCAACACTCCAAATCTAAAAGAAAGTAGAAAAAAGTAGATTAGTCCATTTCATTCATTCCTTTATTCAGTAAAACTTATAATGAACACTTACTATATTTGGTACCATGTTACTGGAGGCAGAGTTGAATGAACACAGAACTGACCATTAGGGGGTTCACCCTCTATCAGGGGGAGTGGACATGTAAACTAAGGCATGGGGTATAACCTACAGCTTCCATGGTAGGTGCACACACAAGGGCCTGCGGGCACAGCACGGAAGGAGTATTTCTTTTAATTGGGAACACTGAGATTTGGAAAGGGTTTCATGTAGGATGTGATGCCTAGGTAACATCTCTAAAGGAAAGTAGGCAATTTGCAAGTGAATGAACCAGGAGGAGCAATTACAACATTTCCAAGCACAACAGCTAGGGATTTTACAGGGTCTAATTCTGTAAGCAAAGGGGACTCATTTAAAAGCTTAGAGTAATGGAATCATATAACCAGAATTGTTGTTCAAAAATATCACTCTAAAGCAGGTTTAGTGGGTGATTTGGAGAGGGTAAGTCCACAGGCCAGGAGAGCAGTTAAGTGATTAATGCCGTATTTTGGGAGATGATGAATGCTTGTGTGAGGCAGTGATTGTGGAAATAGGAAACAGAATGTTAAGAATAACTCATCCCCCAATTAAATGTTAGGAGTAAAACTGTAAGTTATTTAAAATGACTTCTGTTTTTTTTTTTTTTTTTTTTTTTTTTAAGTGTGTATCCACTCTAATTGATGTGAGTCTTGTTCTTATGGCTCTGTGGTATTATATATGATAAGGCCGAGGTTGGCGTTTCAGCCTGTAGGCAGGCTCTCTAATACTACAGGTTCTCTGCCTTGGTTGTTGGTTTGGTTGGCAATGGGTAAGCTGAAGGAAGTCTCCAGGTTTAGGACCATACTCTGTAGCATGTGGGTCTTTAAAGGAGCTGGATCTCTGAACTGCAAACCAAGGAAAATACTTGGATCAGTAGTAAGACCAACAGTCAACAGAATGGTGTACAGCTGCACTTGCCAGGTTTTGTTTTGTTTCGTTTTCAGTAAAAATTTAGGCTTAAATAGATCCTATATCAGATAGACAGCTTACTAGACATAAGACAATCTATAGTTAATGACTCTAGAAGAGTATGTCCAGTTGATCTGTTCTCTAGCCCTTATGGGATAGGGGCAAGATCTAACATTTATAAAGATATGGGGATATTTTCAAAGGGCCTCATATATAATGAGTCTTTATATGTATGAAGAAAAAACACATCCCCTTTAAATATAGAAAAGACAATGGGATTTTTTTTTTTTCTTTTTGAGATGGAGTCTCACTCTGTAGCCCAGGCTGGAGTGCAGTGGTGTGACCTCGGCTCACTACAACCTCTGCTTCCCGGGTTCAAGTGATCTCCTGCCTCAGCATCCTTAGTAGCTGGGATTACAAGCGCGCGCCACTACGCCCAGCTAATTGTTGTATATTTAGTAGAGACGGCGTTTGGGAATGTTTTTAAAGTTGGTGGGAGGCACAAGTTGGCCAATGGGCCTTGAAATAAGAGAGACTAACACATGGGGAAAGATACCTTTAGGAGTTTATTTGCCAGATTGGAATTTGAAAAGAAGTAGTTTGAGGAAACTGTCTTTCAGTATCTGAGACCCAAAAGAGACATTAAAATTCCATTGACTGATCTTTCGAAGGATCCAGCATTGTATATTCTATTCTAAGAAGTGACATGAGTACCTTGATTACTCTCAGTAATGTCTGTATTTTTGAAGGAGATAAGCAATATCTTGACAAGGCCGTGGATGTGACTTTAGTATATGCAAAGATATGTGTGATTTTCATTTATATTTTGAGTATCCATGAAACAAGTAATCCCCGAAATTATTTACCCTGAAGGTGCCAGCTCTTAGGCACTGGCCCAACAGTGTGTAGTAATGTGAAGATGGGTCCATTTGTTGATCAGGGTCCCAGTGCTAAGATGATTGTCTGTGGCCAATTTTGTTGACACCTGGGTCCTGTCCTACATCAGGGACATCTTGACTAAGGGAGGGAAAGTAGCAATATTCTGCCAAGCTTCATCAATCTTGTTATGATTGGCAATGACACTTGTATAGTTTATGAACTTCCATTGTTGTTTATTCGGTTAATTCCAAGGGGCTCCCCAGATAGCCAATGCATCTTGGGAGGGGTGTAAGGATCTCTTCCAGCACCATGGCACTTGGCAAGGAACTGAGGACAGGGTAGACTACCTCCTCCTGCAGGTGGAATATGCCAGAGAGCCCAGGTTTGGACCTAGTGACCATGCCAAGTTTTGTTTTTATGATCCAAATCACACTGGGCAGCTGGATATGGAGGGTCAGAGATTCAGGGTCTACAAGAGCCTCTATTTCGAAGAAAGCCCAATATGTAGCTAGCAGTTGTTTCAATGGTATATAGCACAAGACCAAAAGGGGCAGTTTCTCATATTAGAAGCTTTTGGGCAATTTATGGCCATTATAAGACTCCAGGAGGCATGAAAAGAAATTTTCGAACCTCTTTAATAAAGGAGTCTCTGAGAGCATTAAACATGCATGCCTGTTGACTTCAATTTGGACAGATTTTAGAGCCTTTTGTCAGAGAAAGCACCATTTAAGGTAGGCTGATTTCTGAATAGCAGCAATCATAAGTGAGATTAAATAAAACTTGTAGATGGGGAATATGTTGCTACCAAAACCCAAAAAGAACTGATAGATGTTTGACTTGTATGTTCTTAAGAAATGTACCAAATTAATCTCCTTGGAGAAGAATGTCATTAGGTAACATCATACCTGTCCTTCTTGAAAAAGGCAGATGCAATTGATATCTTGTCTGCAAAGACTGTGTTCAGTGATAAAGCTGTTGAGGTATGCCATGGATAGTCCAGAAAATGTGGGTTGTATCCCTTCAGAGATAAGGGCACTTTGAGGATGAGAGACTGTTGAAATAGGCATTGAATAGATCAACCAAAACTATAACAGCAAAATCTTTACTGGTTGATTGGATAGAATCAGTAATAGTAATATTGGACATTAAGTATGGGGATCTTGAGAGATGGGATCATAGCATTGAAACTGTAGCAATCGACTAGAAGGCCCCATTTTTTTTTTGAGGTTTAGGAATAGGCAAAATTGGATTGTCAAATAGAGAAAGAGTGGGGATAATCACCTCTTTATTAATTAGGTTTTAAATAGTAAGGTTTAATTATTGAAGGACCAGTTTAACTTCTATTTGGACATATTAACTCTTTTTTTTTTGAGACAGAGTCTCACTCTGTCGCAATTTAAGTGTATACCCACTCTAATTGATGTGGGTACACATCAATTAGATGTAGTCTTGGCTCACTTCAACCTCCACCTCCTGGGTTCAAGCAATTCTCCTGCCTCAGCCTCCCGAGTAGCTG
>NW_012115132.1:325239-329425 GCF_000951035.1 Colobus angolensis palliatus
AGCCAGGATGGTCTCGATCTCCTGACCTCGTGATCCGCCCGTCTCGGCCTCCCAAAGTGCTGGGATTACAGGCTTGAGCCACCGCGCCCAGCCCATGACTTCTGTTTTGAGTGACTAGGTATATGGTTATATCAATCAAAGCAGAGAGCTCAAGAGATTGTATAAACTTTGCAGGAAAGATAATGAGTTCATGTTGGGGTAAATACTTAAAAGTATCTATTGATTATAAGCTAGACACTCTTTTAAGCAGTAGCTAATGCTTCATAAAAGCAAGGGTTCAAAGAGACAGAAGATAAGCTACAAATAAATACATAAACAGGATCACATTCGATAGTGAAAGCTGCAAGCAAAAGCTCCATGTAGAAATGTTCAGTAAGCATGCATCTGTGTATGGCAGGTGGGGAACCATGAGTATGTCTTGGCCGAGCTGCATGTCTGTGAGTCAGCATCAGATCATAAGTGGCCATTGATGTGACAGCAGTGAATGAGAATTCCCAAGAAGACAGAGGGAGCACAGAGGTTTGGGAAACAGCAATATGCAAACAAAAGATAATAATACACGGTTGAAATGCCAGCACTGATGGCGTGCATAAATTGCTCTAAAAACTTTGAGGAAAGAGCTATTGATTGCGCTCACATTCGTTAGTGAAGGCTTTATCAGAGAGAAAATATCTGCATAGATGTGTTGAAATCTTCTGAGCACTTAAGAAGATAAAGGGAAGTCCAGGCAGAAGGATCCACGTTAGAAATGAAAGAGAGAGTATGGTGGGGAGAGGAGGTGGTCAGGAGGGAGATACAGGTACTTTGGTAAGGTGGGAGGATGTAGTCTATGAGTGAATGTGTGGCAAGAAATGGAGCTGAAATCGCAGGAGAACCAGCCAAAGCCAGACCAGACCCAGATCTATAAACTACTGCTATTGAATATGCATCACTCAAGTGCTATACTTTGTCCTCTGTGTTAATGTGACTTTGTGTCATGTTCCTATGTAACTTGTACTTTTTCTTTTCTTTTTCTTTTTTTTTTAAATCTTGACTCCCTAGTAATCTGAATAGCTTTTTATGGACAGTGATCTTTGCTTCCTCTTTTACTCCTCATTGCCTTTTCCCTCTTGCCTTACATCATCATGTCCTTCCTCAGTTGACTTTGAGGCTGATAAAAAAAAAATTGAAAGAAATAATATATTTCTCAGGTCATAAGAGACTCGGGCTTAGCATTCTTGCAACAAGCTAGCAAAGATGAGGAGATGATTTTTGTGAGATTTTGGGTGGGATTCCTTTAGCTAAGGAATGCTTGTTTGACTGAACAGACAAGTAGGGCAATTGTTGATGGTGAGAAAGAAGCCTTGGCTTTAATTTTCTTCTAAAGTAGAACAAGACAAATAGCAAATGTAGAGCTGTAATAGAAGGCAGTAATATTTAAGGGTTACGTTTGACTAGAAATCTGATCCAGGATTGTTGGGGGGGGTGTGTGTATGTGATTTCTTTGAGATCGACATGTCCGAGGGTTGATACAGATAAAACATTACATCTAAATACACTGCAATTTTTCACACTTAAAAGTCTAATCACTAGAATAAAAGAAGGCTGAGAGGGGCTAGATTTTACTCATAAAGTATTTTTCGTAACTTTGGCATGGATTGTTCAGAAATAATTTAAAACAAAGCCAATGGAGATGGAACTGTTAGTCTTACTTACAAAGAAATTCTCATGCTTTACACATGTCAACAGCAGGTACAGTTTCCTAAGAATGTTTTACCTTTGGATCTTTATCAAGCTCTTCTCCCTTCATTACCATATCTTGACAGTTTGTCATACATGAAAAAGGAGACATTGGGTAAGTTTTCACCATTTTGCAGTTTTATGCCAATGACATTTCAACCTCTTCATCATCCTGCTAAACAAACAGAATATGTCACAACTGCTAAATAGCTGAACGCCCCCGCCCTATTGTCAACTCATTTTTTCCTTTTCTCCCATAAATACTTGCCTTAAATTTGCATTATTCAGGAAACTATCTAGAGCAAGGCAGCATTTTACAGATAAAGAAATTGAGACCTAGACGGATGAAAGACATTACTCAAGATCACATAGCCTTTCGTATCAGAACAGGACAGACCAGGTCGCCTCATCCCAAGGCATTTTTCTTTCTTTTATTTTATTTGATTTTATTTTAATTTAATTTTATTATTTTATTTTATTTTATTTTATTTTATTTATGTATTTTTTTTGAGACGGAGTCTCGCTCTGTCGCCCAGGCTGGAGTGCAGTGGCCGGATCTCAGCTCACTGCAAGCTCCGCCTCCCGGGTTCACGCCATTCTCCTGCCTCAGCCTCCCGAGTAGCTGGGACTACAGGCGCCCGCCACCTCGCCCGGCTAATTTTTTGTATTTTAGTAGAGATGGGGTTTCACTGTGTTAGCCAGGATGGTCTCGATCTCCTGACCTTGTGATCCGCCCGTCTCGGCCTCCCAAAGTGCTGGGATTACAGGCTTGAGCCACCGCGCCCGGCCTATTTTATTTTATTTTATTTTATTTTATTTTATTTTATGTCTTTAGAGATGGAGTCTCACTCTGTCGTCCAGGCTGGAGTGCAGTGACACGATCTCAGCTCACTGAAATTTCTACTTCCCAGGTTCAGGCAGTTCTCCTGCCTCAGACTCCTGAGTAGCTGAGATTACAAGCATGCGCCACCATGTCTGGCT
This sequence comes from Colobus angolensis palliatus, assembly GCF_000951035.1. NCBI lineage: Eukaryota > Metazoa > Chordata > Mammalia > Primates > Cercopithecidae > Colobus > Colobus angolensis. Next base: position 327,940 of record NW_012115132.1, read on the forward strand.
AATTTTTGTATTTTTAGTAGAGACGGGGATTCACCATATTGGCCAGGTTGGTCTCGAACTCCTGACCTCGTGATCTGCCCGCCTCGGCCTCCCAAAATGCTAGGATTAGAGGCGTGAGCCACTGTGCCCGGCCTTCTTTACATTTTTAATTGGCAAACAATAATCTTATATATTATGGGGTATAATGTGTTGTTTTGATAAATGTTTATATTATAGAATAATTAAAGCAAGCTGATTAATAAATCTACCACCTCACATACTGATCTTTTTTTGTGTGTTTGTGTGGTAAAAACATTTAAAATCTGCTCTTTTAGTAATTTTAAAATATACTTTATTTATTTCTTATTGTGACAATTCTGTGCACTAGATCACTAAAGCCATTCCTCTTATATAACTAAAGCTTTGTGTCCGTGATTAACATTTCTCTTTACCCTGTCCATCCCTCTTCCCCAGTCTCTAGTAGCCACTACTGTACTCTCTACTTCTATGAGTTCAACTTTTTTAGATTCCTCATATGAGTGAGATTTCTCTTTCTGTAGCTTCATTCCTCCTCTGGCGTGAGCATGAATTGAGAGCTCTATGTGACACTATTTGCACATAAGACTAGTATAGATACCCTTTTGTCAATATCCTCTTCTCTTTCACAAGTCTATCCTTTCAATACTTCCCCCTTTTTTTCTTCCCATTTAAAATTATAGCACCAATACCTCTAGGCTATTCCTTTTTTCAGAGAGCCTAGATAAGTAAGACTCAGAGTGGGCTGGCAGATGGCTGGGTAGATACAGTAGGGGATTGACAAGAGGAAACAGATTTGAACAAGCTAACTTTCCCACCTGGAAGTTATTATTACAGCTCAAAAGATTCTCATCTGAGGCAGAAAGTGGTCTGGGAATTGGGGAGGTGGAAGAGGTGTCAGATTATCAGTGATTTCAATTTCCTTTTTTTAGGGAGAAGTTTGCACTTAGAAAATGAAATGCTCATACTTAGCTGGGCGCTCACAAAATCTTTCCCCTTGCCTCTGGCATAAGACAAGCTGAAGAGAGATATATGACAGTATACTGGAAAGGGCTGGTCCCCTGTTGGCTCTGCCAAGTCTCTCTGGATTTTCCCTTTGCAACTGGAGGAAGATGCCAAATGCATGCTTCTCTAGATGCCAAGAAGAAGCAATTTGCACAATGTCTCTTTCATGTTAAGATTACCCACTTTATGCTATGAATATTGAGGAGAAAACATCCTGGAAATTAGTAGCAGTCGATGAGAGGATAACATATCCCCTGCAACCTCTTCCTTATTATGGGGGAATTGCAAGAACTCTGTGCTACACCAGAAATATATTACTGCAATTTCATCATTGCAACATTATAACATTACAATATTATTGCACTAGGTTATGGTTTAGGAAGGAGGTCTCTACAGAATGAGGAGGTCTTTTGTTCCAGTGTCTCCCCAGCCTTTTTTTTTTTTTTGAAATGGAGTCTTGCTCTTT
>NW_012115132.1:329475-332069 GCF_000951035.1 Colobus angolensis palliatus
GCTGACTGCAACTCCACCTCCCGGGTTCAAGCAATTCTCCTGCCTCAGCCTCCTGAATAGCTGGGATTACGGGTGCATGCCACCATGCCTGGCTAATTTTTGTATTTTTTTAGTAGAGATGGAGTTTCACCATCTTGGCCAGGTTGATCTTGAACTCCTGACCTCATGATCCACCCACCTCGGCCTCCCAAAGCACTGGGATTACAGGCATGAGCCACTGCGCCTGGCCCCATTTTAATTATTTTAACTGGAAAGTCATATGGTCTTATTTTACTCAGCCAATTTAGAAGTGTGACTTACTTTAATTTAAATGTATTATTCATTGTGTTAGAGCATTTATGCCCAATTTGAGATTATTTATGCCTAGTGGTTATTATGAGTATGGAAAACTTAGGCAAGGCTACATTTAAAGTGAGGCACACTTATTTTTCCTCTATTTCACATCTAGTTACTTTTTAAAACTATAGGAAAATAATGTTTAAATTTAGTGTGACTCCTGGTGTACTATAAGTTGAGCCCAAGTATTTATTAAGTCTATAAAGTTTTGTCAATTGGTGCATTTCAGCAAATACTAAATTTAACTTAGAACCTATTCTGTATAGGCACTAAAGCCAATCAGCACCCTTTTTATCTCTTTTTAGTGTAAATTATTTTAGTATATAGATATTATATTTTAATGCATTTGTTATGTATATTAGCATATATATGTTATTTAATGTGACTTTTACTATATAAAGTTTTGATTATTAATTGAATCAAACTATAATTTTCCATTTGAATTCAATTATGTGTAATTGATTATATATTTTTATATAATATAATATTTTATTTATACATATACAATTTATTTATTCACTTTTTCTTTTCTTCCCTGTATCCCCACCACCTTTCTGTTTTAGGCTTTTAGCTGACTTAAACAGGGTTTTTTTTTTGGTTTCTGTTTCTGGGTGATAACTCACAGCATAAACCTACTAGGCAATTACAGGAAAAGAAAAGGGAAAGCAAGGGCTCCAGTGGCCTGGCTTTTAGACAGCTTTGTTTATGTATTTATGTATGTATTTATTTCTAGGCTTTTAAATCCAATTCCTCCCCTTTTTTTTTTCAAAATCTTTTATTGTAGAATGGTTTATATGTCTATGCGCTTACATTTTTTTTTCTGTTTTTTGAAGTCTCTTGTCTGTTTTTGACCATTTATATTTCCTTTAGTATTTACCTGATAAGCTCCTGATGGCCCCAAGCGACCTCTGCTGTGAGCAGTGACCTCACTTTCTAGGACGTCCCACTCAATCTCAGAGGGTCAGGGTTTCCATTCAGGAGGGCAACAGCGACATTAGCTTTCTCCTTCACATTCTCTGTTTGGAGTGTGAGACCCTTAGCAGCACTTAAGACTTTTAAAATTAACTGAAACACCTGTTCAGAAAATTTGGGGGAATAGATGGCTGGACCCAGTTGTTCTTTTTCTTTCTCATTTTTTATTAAACATTGAGGGACTGGTCTACAGAGATAAGACATCCTGTATCACATTGGTTTGAGAGGCACATCTCAACAGCAAGAGGACAATAGCAGAGACGTTTACGATCTGAACAGCAATATTTGCAGGATGCTGTGATCTCCTAAGGAGGAGCTCCAGGAATGGCCCATAGCACATGAACCATTGTTCAGGCAGTGCACTCCCATGACTCTGTGGAATGGTGGAAATTTGACTCAGCAAAGCTCAGAAGGAAAAGGTAAAGTGTTTTATACAATGCCTCCAGGAACATATAACATCCTGGACACAAGGCACTTTTACATAAATGAGTCAGTTGGCCCCACCAATTTTCAGTGTTACCACTGTTCAGTGGGTCAGTGAATCAGACTTGTCCTACTAGGCACTAGGGGGTAATCACTCCTCATCTGCTTGGAGGGTCCTTTTGGAGAAACTGACATACTCAATTACCTTATAGGTACTGTGTTCTGGACCCTGGGTGCTCCGCCAACATGGAGAAATATGTTGAGTGTCCCCAGGCCCTTAGTCCCAGATGTGTCTTATTGAAGCAGCTCAAGAAAGACTGCTTTCTAAGCTCCTCAATTTTAGGCTGGGAATTCAGGGCAACACTTGACAGAAACAACACAATGCAGCAGTCATCAAGCAGCAAGCACAATAACAACCAGCTATGCTTTCCCAGTGAGTGGCTGCTGTCTGTCAGATCCAGTTAGGAAGCCAAGAGCAGCCTGAAGACATATCATCTCCCTCTGGTGTCAAATTCCCCTGTCCCAATTGTTTTAAAATGAACCCAGATTTTGCATGGCATATTGTAAAACATACAGACATGGAAATGACTGTCACGAAGGAAGAAGTCTTGATACTCACAGATTTCTAGAAACAAGGCCACACAGGGAAGCATCAGGTTGGTCAAGAGGCAGAAAGAGAAAGGGGAACAAAATGGATCTGAGTCATTGACGTTTCTACATAAGGGGATAGGCAAGGTAGGATAAGTAGGCTTAGGAGTGGTAGTTTGAATAATTCCAGCAGGCTCAGGGGTATAAAGACAGTATTAGTCTTCTCTCATGCTACTTAGACATACCTGAGACTGAAAAAGAGGTTTAATGGACTC
>NW_012115132.1:337088-342828 GCF_000951035.1 Colobus angolensis palliatus
CACAACAGTTAATGACAGTTTTGATGGTTAAAGTTCCCCATTTTGTCATTCCTCTGTCATATTGTCTTGCTTAATGTGGCATATCTACAGTACCTTCAGTGACAGGAAATTCACTACACACTGAAGCAGTTCACAACAGTTAATGACAGTTTTGATGGTTAAAGTTCTCTATGTTTAGCCAAAATACTGTAGATTTGACTCACAGCTCTTCATTCATCATAGGGAAATTTATCTTCTGGAATTTGGATTCCATGTGCTTAGGAATGAGGAATAGGAAAGGTCTGCTATGATGTACATTTTCATTATTGTAAACACATCCTTAACAAATAATAAAAGTGAGCACAGTATCTAACTTTCTCTAAGAGGCATTAATTAATGTCACTTGAAGGTCACATGTTACAAAGCAGTGTAATAAGTTAAAAATAAATAAATAAAATTCTAGTCTGTTAGAGGTTTCCTGAATTCTAACCATCTGATGTATGGATTCTCATTTAAAATTTCTGAAAAGAGAATGAGGATACATAATATAACCTTTTCTGCCTTTGCTCATATTTAATCCCAATAAAGATGCACAGTCCTAGTATTTTGGGGATTATGAAGCTGTTGCCAAAACGCTGTCTTCTTTTCTTGCATGGCTCTACAGGGTATTTGTGCCAAATAAACAAGGCAGCTACTTTTAACTTTTCAAAATAGTTTCATTGAGCTATAGCTGACATACACTAATTTGCACAAATTTAAAACTTCTAATTTGATAAATTTTGACATATGTCTACATCCACAAACCCGTCACTGCAATCAAGATAGTTTTCTCATTTTCCTCTGTGATCTCTCCCTCCTGACCTTACCACCTTATTCCCAACGACCAGGCAACAACTGGTCTGCCTTTTGTTTCTAGAGATTGTTTTAAATTTTCTGAACTTCTATACATATGAAATCATAAGTGTGTACTCTTTTTTGGGGGGTGTCTGACTTCTTTAACTCAACATAGATATTTTAAGATTTATGACTGGGCATAGTGGCTCAAGCCTGTAATCCCAGCACTTTGGGAGGCCGAGGCAGGCGGATCATGAGGTCAGGAGATTGAGACCATCCTGGCTAACGTGGTGAAACCCCGTCCGTACTAAAAATATAAAAAATTAGCTGGGCGTGGTGGCGGGCGCCTGCAGTCCTAGCTACTTGGGAGGCTGAGGCAGGAGAATGGCGTGAACACGGGAGGAAGAGCTTGCAGTGAGCTGAGATCGTGCCACTGCACTCCAGGCCTGGGTGACAGTGAGACTCTATCTCAAAAAAATAAAAAATAAATAAATAAATAAAAGATTTATTAACGTTGTTGCTTGTTTCAATAGTGTATTTATTTCTATTGCTAAGTAGCACTTTGTAGCAAGGATATACTATTCACCTACTGGTGGACATTTGTTTCTTTTCACTTTGAGCTTACTACAAATAAAGCTGCTGTTGACATTTGTGTACAATCTTCATATGGATTTACATTTTCACTTCTCCTGGATGAATACCTAGGAGTGAAATGGCTGAGTAATACTGTAGCAATATTACTTACTGAGTAGTCACTTGATTAAAACCGTCCAGTCAAGTTAAGTGATGGCTTCTCCATGCTATGGTGACATAAATATTAGTAGGAAGTTAATTAAAAAGTGTTGAATAAACAAATCAATTAATATTTTCTGGACAATTTGCATCTCATCTTCTTTATTTCAATCAAAAACTCAATAAACTCTATAGAGTTGTTAATAAAGGAAACTCAAAAAGGTTGGGAAATTTACCTTCCATCACAAAGCTTACAGATTGCAAAGGTAAGATTCAAAGTCAGTAGTGTCTCCAGAACCATTACCCCGCCCCCACTTCATCTATCAATCTTTTTCATCATGTCTTTTTTTATGCCTAAGTGAGGTTTATGGAGTAGAAGCATTTTTAGCCAGGTGGGTGGTATTTGCTTATTTTGTTTTCTTTTATTTTAAGTTCTAGGATAAATGTGCAGAATGTGCAGGTTTGTTATATAGGTAAACTTGTACCATGGTGGTTTGTGGCACCTATCAACCCCTCATGTAGGTCTTAAGCCCAGCATGCATTAACTGTTTATCCTGCTGTTTTCACTTCCCTACTCACCCCTCAACAACAGGCCCCAGTGTGTGTTGTTCCCCTTCCTGTATATCCATGTGTTCCTATTTTTTGGCTCCCACTTAGAAGTGAGAACATGCGGTGTTTGGTTTTCTGTTCTTGTGTTAGTTTGCTGAGGATAATGGCATCCAGCTCCATCCATAGCCCTGCAAAAGACATGATCTCATTGCTTTTTATGGCTGCATAGTATTCCATGGTGTATATGTAGCACATTTTCCTTATCCAGTATATAATTGATGGGTATTTGGGTGGATTCCATGTCTTTGCTATAGTGATGCAATGAACACATGTGTGCATATATTTTTATAATAGAATAATTTATATTCCTTTAAGTATATATCCAGTAATGGGATTGCTGAGTCAAATGGTATTTCTGGTTCTAGGTCTTTCAGGAATCACCACGCTGTCTTCCATAATGGTTGAATTAATTTACATACCCACCAACAGTGTACAAGTTCCTGTTTCTTCATAGCCTTGCCAGCATCTGTTTTTTTCCTGACTTTTTAACAAAGATTGCCATTCTGACCGGTGCGAGATAGTATCTCATTGTGGTTTTGATTTGCATTTCTCTAATGATCAGTGATGTTCAGCTTTTTTTCATATGCTTGTTGGTCGCATAAAAGTCTTTATTTTTTTTTTGAGACAGCCTCACTCTGTTGCCCAGGCTGGAGTGCAGTGGTGCGATTCTCGGCTCACTGCAATCTCCGCCTCCCAGGTTCAAGCGACTCTCCTGCCTCAGCCTCCTGAGTAGCTGAGATTACAGGTGCCCGCCACCACGCCCGGCTAATTTTTTTGTATTTTTAGTAGAGGCGGGGATCTCACCATATTGGCCAAGCTGGTGTCGAACTCCTGACCTCAAATGATCCACTTGCCTCAGCCTCCCAGAGTGCTGGGATTACAAGCGTGAGCCACTGCACCCGGCAAATGTCTTTTTTTGAGCAGTGTCTGTTTATGTCCTTTGTGGTGGGTAGTATTGGAATAGGAGAAAAAAACAAAGACCAAACATGTGAAAATGAAAAATCGTCAGATGTATTTGGGAGACTGCAAAGAGATTAGCCTGCAAGAAGTGAGGATTTATATAGGGAATTAGTGGAGACTGAGCCTGGGATCCACATCCCACCTACAGAAGTTACCACTTTTTCCTCTGAGACGGGGAGAACTGCTATATATTTCTGAGCAAATGTGTGACAGGATGAATTGAAGTAATCAAGCACATGGTCTGGATTGATTGAGGCAGAGTGGTGTCCACTGAAATGCCCACTAAAATCTCTGATTGTGTGGAAGTGACAATTTGAAAATGAGGATGACAAAAAGAATAGAAGGGAAGGTGCTGGTGTGACAGGCCCTCAGAGAAGAAATGGTCAACATTTTGTGACTAATTAACGAATTGTTGAATTTTACCTTCATAACTTGCCCCTCTGTAATGGGAGATAAGCCTTGTTTAGTCCTAAGGTTTAATCAGGGAAGCTGATCAGCACTATTTTCTTAGTTAAATAGAGAAAAAGTGTTTACCCACTTGTCTTTATTACTAGGTCCAGTATTGTAAGAATAAACGGTTCTTTTTAGATGACCATGATCTTGTAGTAGCTTTCTTTGGGTCGTACAGATAGAGATTAAAAAATATAAGATGATTGAAAGGGTCAACTGATTGTGAATAATCTCAAATCATTCTCTGCGAGATGCTGCTAAAAGAATTCTCAGATTGACGTATTGACATTTTCTTCTTTGCTCCCCAAAGTACTGCTCACTAAATTTCAGTTATTGGAAGGCCTGCTATTGTTTGGTACCAGTTATTTGAAGTTTAGCAGCATGAGGTTTATGTTTAAAATGTGTGACTCATGTTTAACCTTGTCAGGTTTTAGATGAAAAGGGGAGTTCAGAAAACACTGGTGTGTAAACAATTGAAATAGCCTTCAAGGAAAAAAAATATGAGACTAAAAGAGCTGTCAAGCTGGGAAAGTCTTAAGAAGAATCTCTGGATAATGGTTTATAATATTATCTTTCCCTAAGGACCCAAGAAATGGAAAATATATTAGTTTTTCGATGAGTAGCTTTTGGCAAAGCACCATCAGTGCACTTCGTTAAAAACATCTCGGTGCCTCAGACCCACAGGCTGGAATATGTAATACATATGTTGAAGGTCTGATGGGGCCTTATGAGGAAGTGATCCCTGGGAGAGCCCATGAGAAAGATACTCACAGAAACAGACTTTCCTGCATCCTTCCACGGGTTTTAAAAATCCAGTGAAAGAGTCATTTAACTGTTTCTATTTCTTACTTTCCTCCCTCCTCCACCCTCATTTTGCCCCCTGTCCCTCCAGTTGAGGGGAAACATTCCTTATATCAGCCTGGAACAATGCAGCCGTGGGTGCAATTGATTTCCATCCCCCAGTACAATCTTTGAGGCTGGAGCTTGGGGCTGTGCCACAGTCAGAGTGGGTATAGTCTGAGGACAGCCTGGGTGCAGAGAGAATAATTATTGAGTAAGTTTCATGTCGGAGACCATGAATTAAATCATCTACACAATCAATCTTTTCATTTTCTCAACAATCTTATGATGATTTGCCTCCATCATAGTCAAAGGAAAGGGCACAGCATAACTTGTCAAAGCTTCTCCTGTTAGTTTGAAGCAAGCAGATGTGTCTCACTCTGTAACAGAAGCTACTGGTACCCCAGCTATAACCCCTCCTCTGTGCAAGGCAGCCAGTGTCCTGCCTGAGACCTCCCAGTGGCAGTACCAAGGTAGGTTGGGTGTTCTAGAGAGCATTCCCTGCACAAAGCAGACAACTGATGGTGGATGATGGAAGTTGGCATATAAATACTCTGACTCCTCTACCCTTTGGATGGGATCACATATTATTGATTTTCAGAGGCCCCCAGTGGGATTAAGCTCCTGTTATAGTGGTAACTGGGTTGATCATGCATTTGTTGTTGGCCATCTTCCCTGCATTACTTTCCCACCACATTATTAGCGCTTCTTGCAATCAATTCTCACATAAATTACCGGACTCGTAACTTTCCAAGGAAACCTAAACCAGGAAACTCTATAAAGCCAAACATTCTCCTAAAGGCTTTATGGAAGATAACCTGTTAGACACATTTATATGTGTCATGTTTCGGCAGCCTTTCTTAATCTTTCTCCTTCATTCTGGATCCCTTTGTTTCAATCCTTCAGGTGACCGTGACTTCCTGCCTCCAGATCCTTTCCCCATCCTCATTTTTCTCCAACGTTAAAAAATTTCTGGAAACCATCATTCTTAGCAAACTATCACAAGAACAGAAAACCAAACACCGCATGCTCTCACTCATAGGTGGGAACAGAACAATGACATCACTTGGACTCGGGAAGGGGAACATCACACATCGGGGCCTATCATGGGGAGGGGGGAGGGGGGAGGGATTGCATTGGGGATTTCTGGAAACCATCATTCTTAGCAAACTATCACAAGAACAGAAAACCAAACACCGCATGTTCTCACTCATAGGTGGGAACAGAACAATGACATCACTTGGACTCGGGAAGGGGAACATCACACATCGGGGCCTATCATGGGGAGGGGGGAAGGGGGAGGGATTGCATTGGGAGTTATACCTGATATAAATGA
>NW_012115132.1:342878-399965 GCF_000951035.1 Colobus angolensis palliatus
AAAAAAAAAAAATTTCTACTGCCATCGAAGCAAATCAACCTCAGACATGAGTGGTTGATAGCTTTTCACTCTGTCAAATACATTTGCATTTCAAAATAACCTGTTTTTATCCAAACAGATCTCTAGTAAATGCTGGATAAGGGATTAGGGGTTCAGTAGAACCAAAGACCTTCAGGATTTGTGGTATGTAAAAGTCAAAGGAACTGAGGAAGGAAGCAGAAACTCCTGAAAGAAGCTGGGTAAGACATTATCAGGGAAATAACATATGAGTTGGGCTTTGCAAGACAAATAGGACTGAATCAGCCTGCAAAGACAGGGAAACATGTTTGCAGTAGAAGGACTCTGTTTTTTAAATTTTTGAAATAATTTTCGATTTACCTAAGAATTTCAAAGACAATATAGAGAGCTCCTGTACGCCACTTACCCAGCTTCCCTTAATGTCAATATCTTATACTTCCAGGATGTAGTTAAGAAAAACTAACAAATTAATTATGACAAAACACCTTTAGCTATACTACAGACTTTATTCAGATTTCACTAGTTTTTCCAACAATGTCCTGTTTTCTCTTCTAGAATCAAGCCAGGAAGCCACATGGCATTTAATCATTATGTTTTCTTAATCTCCTTCAGAATGACAATCAATCAGTCTTTCAGAAAGATCCTTTAATTCTCACAATCCAAACAATGTGGGTTTTTCCGAATTATAAGCCCATTCTATAGGTGAAAAAACTGAGTTTCACAAATAAGAAGAGAATACTGAGGGTAACATTTAACTAGAACTAGGACTAGAACCTGTGTCTGCTGCTTAATCAGGAATCATTCTATCATGCCACATTTTTATCTTTTCTCCTCTTCATTTGGACTCTTTCCTATCATTTATTTTTGGATGTTTTCCTTTATCTGCTCACTTTCTCCATGTTTAGGGCTTCTTCCCTACCATATTTAGGATGAGCAGGCTGGGCAGGAAAAGAGATAATATCTTCTGGTTTATCACTTCTATGACTGCTAGGTTGGTCATAACGCTAGTCTTGTCTGGCCTCAAACAGACTGGACTAGCAGACACCTTGAAAAAAGACTTTTGGAAGCAAAGAGGAGTCTTGCTTTTTTATTGCAACAAAAGGAAGACATTCTTTCAGGCCAGTGGAAGCTACAGGTCAGATGCCTTTCAATCATGAAGAGTTCTCTTTCACCACTGGTTACACATCTTCTTTCTCCCCCACGCCTTTGAGCCTTTATTAATTTTGGCCCAGAGTTTTCCTTCTCAAAGTGGATGAAAGGCAAGGAACTGCTGCTCCCCACCTGGAGGGCTAGACCGTAACTATGTCCTGGGGGAGAATGGCACATTTCCAAAATGACCATTGACAGCCAAAGCATTATAATACACCATGGGAGGATATAAATCATGTTTCACACCTGGCCCTGTCTGTTTATTAGGAGTTATTTGCAAAGCCCTGTGCATACCCTTGTATTCTGTAATTGATAGTGCTCTCCTTCCTGCAACAAATTTCCTCTAAAACTGAGATTGTAGAGGGTCATCATGAGCTTTATTTATGAATGCAGCTAGGAGACAAAGCCTGACCCAAGGAACTAATGCAGAAAAGCTCTTAGCACAATGGTAAATGAATTTAGAGACCCATACCCTCACACCAAAGGAGTACTTTTCAGAAGCTACAGGGGGTCTATAAAACCGGAAAGTGGTCATTTCAGCTAGATGTATGGATGACATCACTTTTTTATGCCTGGGGCTTCTTCTCCCCATTTTCCATTCTCTACTTCCCAGCCTGTGATAGACATGTGACCAGATGCTAATAGAACAATAAGAGCCAGGCGCAGTGGCACTTGCCTGTAATCCCAGGACTTTGGGAGGATGAGGCAGGCAGATTGCTTGAGCCCAGGAGTTCAAGACCAGCCTGGGCAACATGGTGGAAGCCTGTTTTCACTAAAAATTCAAAAATTAGCCAGCTGTGGTGGGGTGCACCTGTAGTCCCAGCTACTTAGGAGGCTGAGGTGGGAGGATCACTTGATCCTGGGAGGTGGAGGTTGCAGTGAGCCCAGATGGCATCACTGCACTCCAGCCTGGGTGACAAAGTGTCTTTAAAAAATGGAAAGGTGAGTTTTCAAAGAGAATTAAAAAGTATGTGGGGGAGGTATGTGTGTGCTGCAGAACAGTGGTGGTGAAAGAAGTAGATCCTCTATTGAGGATTAGCCCTTAGACCTAACCCAGTTGGAGCTTCCATTGGCAGAAAAGGAAACAGGTCCTAAGGGGGCACTGACTTATTAGCCAGGAGCAAAGTGAGAACTAGAACCAGTCTTTGTCTACGTAATTGATCTCTCCTCTCTAGGAACTGTGCAACTGCGGTCTCCCAGAGGTCAAGTCTTCTTCAAGCTCAGCCCAGTGAGATCTAAAATTGGGCACTTACCAGAAATGAACAGAAAAGTATGGCAAAAAGATGAGCGTTCTCAGTAATATTAGTCCTGTATATCCTTGCCAAGTTAAAGTATGTATTAGTTTCCCTATGTAGTAGAAAGGTAAAGTGTTTTATCCCAGTTTATACCAATAATTAATAGGACCAGGTCTTGTGAGTTGAAGCTCACTGCTTATATTACTAAAATATTGTCTTTCTAATGTATATTATTACCTACAAGCTCCATGAGGGAAACAATAATGTCTGTTTGGGTCATTATTGTTTCTTTAGTACCAAAAACTATTGTTATAGCCTTCCATTTTTTTTTTTTTGTAGACCATATCAGAGTCCACATTTATATGATCTGTGTGCCTATTTATTCAATGTCTAACTCTCTCAGGACATACTGAATATCTTGAGTTCATAGGTCAAGTTTGTTTTGCTTCTCATTGCATCTCTGACTCATAGCAGTAGGATTGCTGGATCATATGGTAGTCCTAGTTTTAGTTTTCTGAGGAACCTCCAAACTATTCTCCATAGTGGTTGTACTAATTTACATTCCCACCAACAGTGTATGAGAGTTCCCTTTTCTCCACATCCTCTTCAGCATTTGTTATGGCCTGTTTTTGGATAGAAACCATTTTAAATTGGGTGAGATGGTATCTCATTGTAGTTTTGATTTGCATTTCTCTATGATCAATGATGTTGAGCACCTTTTCAAGTACCTGTTTGCCAAGTGTATGTCTTCTTTTGAGAAATGTTGACTCATATCTTTTGCTTATTTTTAAATCAGATGATTAGATTTTTTTCCTATAGAGTTGTTTGAGCTCCTTACGTATTCTGGTTATTTAACTCAATGTGATTCCATCTGTCCATTTTTGCTTTGGTTTCCTGTGCTTGTGGGATATTAAACAAGAAGTCTTTACCCAGGTCAATGTCCTGGAGAGTTTCCCCAATGTTTTCTTTTATAGTTTCATGTTTGAGGCTTTAGATTTGAGCTTTTACTCCATTTTGATTTATTTTTGTATATGGAGAGAGATCGTCTAATTTCATTTTTCTGCATATGGATATCCAGTTTCCCAAGGACCATTTACTAAAGAGATTGTCCTTTCTCCAATGTGTGCTCTTGGCATCTTGTGGAAAATGAGTTCACTGTAGATGTATAGATTTATTTCTAGATTCTCTATTCTGTTCCATTGGTTTATGTGTGTGCTTTTATGCCAGTACCATGCTGTTTTAGTTACTATAGCTCTGCAGTATAATTTGAAGTCAGGTAATGTGATTTCTTCAGTTTTGTTCTTTTTGCTCAGAACAGCTTTGGTCATGTTGGGTCTTTTGTGGTTCCATTTAATTGTAGGATTACTTTTTCTGTTTCTGTGAAGAATGTCATTGGTATTATGATACGGATTGCATTGAATCTGTAGACTGCTTTGGGCAGTATGAACATTTTAACAACATTGATTCTTCCAGTTCATGAACATGGAATAATTTCCCATTTTTGGTGTCCTCTTCATCAGTGTTTTATAGTTTTCATTGTAGAGACCTTTCACTTTGTTGGTTAATTCCTAGGTATTTAATTTAATTTGTAGCTATTGTAAATGGGATTAGTTTCTTGATTTTTAGATTGCTCACTTTTGGCATATAAAAATGCTATTAATTTTTGTGTGTTGATTTTGTATCCTGTAATCTTACTGAATTTGTTTATCAGTTCTAATAGTTTTTTGTAGAATCTTTAGGTTTTTCCAAATAAAAGGTCACATCATCTGCAAACAAGGATAATTTGACTTCTTCCTTTTCAGTCTGGATGCCCTTTATCTTTCTCTCATCTGATTGCTCTAGCTAGAACTTCCAGTACTATGTTGAATAACAGTAGCCCAAGAAGGCATCTTTTTTTTTTTTTTTTTAATTCCAGATCTTAGAGGGGAGGCTTTCAGTTTATCCCCATTCAGTATGATATTAGCTGTGGGTCTATCATATATGGCTTTTATTGTGTTGAGATATGTTCCTTCTATACCCAGTTTTTTGAGGGTTTTATTTTTTTATCATGAAGAGATGTTGAATTTTATCCAATGCTATTCAGCATCAATTGAAAAGAATATATGGTTTTTGCCCTTCATTCTGTTCATATGATGTATCACATTGATTGATTGGTGTATGTTGAACCATCCTTGCATCCCTGGGGTAAATCCCACTTGGTCATGATGAAGGATCTTTTAAACATGTTGTTGAATTCAGTTTGTTAGTATTCTTTTGAGGATTTTTGCATCAATGTTCTTCAGTGATATTGGCCTGTAGATTTCTTTTCTTGATGTGTCTTTGTCCAGGTTTGGTATCAGGGCAGTACTGGCCTCATAGAATGAGTTTGGAAATATTCCCTGTTCCTCCATTATTTTGAAATTGTTTGAGTAGGATTAGCATTAGTTCTTTAAGTGTTTGGTAAAATTCAGCAGTGAAGCCATTGGGTTTTGGGTTTTCTTTGCCGGGAGAGTTTTTATTATAGCTTCTATTTCATTATTTGTTATTGGTCTGTTCAGGTTTTGGATTTCTTCATGGTTTAATCTTGGCATGTGGTATGTATGTAGGGAATTTATATGTTTCTTCCAGATTTTCCCAGTTTTTTGGCATATAGTTCCTCATAGTAGTCTCTAATGTTCCTTAGAATTTCTGCAGTGTCAGTTGTAATGTCTCTTTTTTCATCTCGGATTTTATTTATTTAGGTCTCTCCTCTTTTTTCCTTAGGTAGTATGGCTAAAGGTTTGTCAATTTTGTTTACCTTTGCAAAAAACTAGCTTGTTTCATTGATCTTTTGTATTTTTTTCATTTCAATTTCATTTATTTCTGCTCTGATCTTTATGACCTTTTCTTATACTAATTTTGATTTTGTTTTACTCTTGCATTTCTACTTCTTTAAGATGCATCATTAGGTTGTCATTTAAAGTTTTTCTATGTTTTTGATGTAGGTACTTATTGCTATAAACTTTCCTCTTAGTGCTGCTTTTGCTGTATCCCATAGGTTTTGATTTGTTGTGTTTCTATGTTCTTTTTTCTCCCCAGAAACTCTTAAATTTCCTTCTTATCAATCTACTGTTAATAAGGAACATATTGTTTAATGTCCATGTGTTCATATAGTTTCCAAAATTCTTCCTGTTACTGATTTGTAGTTTTATTCCAATGTGATCAGAGAAGATACTTTATATAATTTTAACTAAAAAAATTTTAAGACTAGTTTTGTGGCCTAATATGTGGTCTACCATTGAGAATAATCCATGTGCTGACAAGAAGAATGCATACACTGTAGCCATTGAATGACATGTTCTGTAAATATCCATTAGATCTATTTGGTCTATAGTGCAGATGAAGTCTGATGTGTCTTTGTTGATTTTCTATCTGGATGATCTGTCCATTGCTGAAAGTGGGGTATTGAAATCTCCAGCTATTATTCTATTGGGGGTCTAGCTGCCTCTTTAGTAACATTTGCTCTATATATATCTGGGTGCTTCAGTGTTGAATGCATCTATGTTTACAATCATTATATTCTCTTGCTGAATTGGCCCTTTTATCATTATATAATAAACTATTTTTCTCTTTTTATACTTTTGTCTTGAAATCTATTTTGTCAGATATAAATAAAGCTACTCTTGTTTTTTTATGGTCTGGTTCCCATTTGCATGTAACATCTTTTTTTTTTTTTGAGACAGGGTCTCACTCTGTCACCCAGGCTGGAGTGCAGTGGCACGATATCAGCTTACTGCAACCTCTGCTTCCTGGGTTTAAGTGATTCTCCTGCCCCATCCTCCCAAGTATCTGGGATTATGGGTATGCGCCACAATGCCTGGCTAATTTTTGTAATTTTAGTAGAGACAGGGTTTCACCATGTTGGCCAGGCTGGTCTCAAACTCCTTACCTCAGGTGATCCATCTGCCTCAGCCTCCCAAAGTACTGGGATTACAGGCTTGAGCCACCACACCCGGCTGGGTCTTGGTTTTTAATACATTCAGCCACTCTGTCTCTTCATTGGAGAGTTTAGAACATTTACATTCAATGCTATTATTGACAAGTAAGAACTTACTCCTACTATTTGTATTGTTTTCTGATTGTATTGTGGTTTTCTCTTCCTTCTTTTCTTCCTTCTGGTCTTCCTTTTAGAGACAGCGTTTTTCTATGGTGTTATGTTTTAAATTCTTGCTTTTTATTTTTTGTGTATCTGCTGCATGTTTTTGGTTAAAGGTTATTATAAGGCTTGCAAATAATATATTATAATCCGGTGTTTTAAACTGATGACAACATTGATTGCATAAACAAATTAACAAGCAAGCAAAGAGAAACGTAGTAAAAACTCTACACTTTAAGTTTGGCTTCCCACTTTTTAACTATTTTGGGATTTCTATTTATGTCTTTTTATGCTGTCTATGTCTTAAAACAGTGATTGTAATTATTATTTTTGATATGTTCATCTTTTAGTTCTTCTACTGAACATATGAGTAGTTTATATGCCATGATTACAGTGTTATAATATTATGTTTGTATGTGTGGTTACTGTTATTAGTGAGTTTTCCACCTTCAGACGATTTCTTACTGATCATTAACATACTTTTCTTTCAAATTAAAGAACTTCCTTGGCCGGGCACGGTGGCTCACGCCAGCAATCCCAGCACTTTGGGAGGCCGAGGCAGACAGATCACGAAGTCAGGAGATCGAGACCATCCTGGCTAACATGATGAAATCCCGTGTCTACTAAAAAATACAAAAAATTAGCCGGACATGGTGGCAAGCGCCTGTAGTCCTAGCTACTCGGAAGGCTGAGGCAGGAGAATGGCATGAACTCAGGAGGCGGAGCTTGCAGTGAGCTGAGATTGTGCCACTGCACTCCAGCCTGGGCAACAGAGTGAGACTACATCTCAGGGGGAAAAGAAAAAAAAAAAAAGAGGTGGAATCTCTTTCCCACTCCTTGTAACTTGATTTATAGAATAGAGCAGAAGTGCTATTGGAGTTTGGGAGCCTTAGATTCAAAAAGCCTTGTTACTTTCATCTTAAACTCTTGGAAGAGTTCCTTGAGTCAGTCATAAAAGCAGCCACTCTAGCCTTCAGGAGGATGAGAGGTTACATAAAAGCGAACTAATATGCTCTGGTTAATAGCCAGCCTCAAATGCCAGATATATGAGTAAGGCTATCTTCAAGCCCAGCTGACCACCCAGTTGAATGTAGCTTCTTGAATGAGCTCAGGCAAATCAACAAAGGAATCGGTCAGGCCCAGCCAGCCAACCAACGAAGCTAAGAGAAACAATAAATCATTGTTGTCTTAAGACATTAAGTTTTGAGGTGCTTTGTTATGCGGCAATAGTTAACTGCATAAAACTTATATAGTGAATAAAACAGAGTAAGAATCATACGGGTGGTAGAGATTGGCTATTTTATACAGATGGTTAGAGAAGTCCCACAGAGAAGAGCATTCTGAACAGAGGAACAGCAAAGGCAAAAGCTGTGAGGCAGGAGCATGCTTGTACGGAGTGTGATGAACTGTAAGGAGATCAGTGTATCTGCAATAAAGTGAGAGGGTAAGAGTGTTAACAGATAAGTGCAGAGAATAGGGAAAACGGAATGTCATTGGAGGGTTTTTATCAAATATCTGCCTAGCAGTCTGCAAGAAACTCATAACAAAAAGAGGCCTGATATATGGACCCTGCCCAATATATAGGGGCAGGAGGGAGGAGAATAAAATTACTCTAACTCCTTATGGAAGGAACATGAAGACACTTATGAAAGTCCTGTGGGACGGAGGTCAGAGTAACTAAACTTTCCTGAGGTTGTCATACAGCTTCTCAATAAATTGAGAACTGGAGGGTAGTGACAGATAAGAGGAGTTTGTTCAGTCACTGAGAGAATGAAGAGCATGCTAGGCAGAAAGAAAAGTATATGAAAGAAAGCAGGGATGGGGTCAAGTATTCAAGTCAATGGGAGAGAGAAGGGCGTTTTGTAAAAATGTGTACTGTTGTGGATGCTTAAGGAGCAACTCTGTGGTTAAACAAGCACGGTTCTAAGAATTTCTGTGTTGGACTTTATCTCTGGGAGAAAGAGGAACTGTGTCTCTCCTGTCTACTAGTGCATACCTTGTGCTTAGCACAGTATAGAACACATATAAGGCACTCAGTCATTATGGACTCACTAAACAAATTGGTTCAACTATGTTAATTAGCTTTCCCAGAACTTATTAGACTACAAAATTTATCTCCCTCTGCTCATGCTATCCAGAATGCCTTGTAGTGTATCTTAAAACACCTTTGGTTGGGCAAACTTTGAAGAATGCTGCCAAAGCCCAGGATTTCAGCTAGATCACAAAGGATAGGTGATAAGATGGAGGGCTAAGTTGGCCCACTTTGGAAAGTCAAGGGTCTTCAGTTTTGTAATATCTGTTAATGAAAGCCATTGAAAAAAAACAGTAGAATTACATGATAAAATGTATTTTCTTATAATAATAACTATTTGATGCATAGAGGATGAAAGGGAAGCAATTGGAGACCTACGCACTAGCTAGAAGTTACCGATCCATTCCAAGTGTGAGGTTGTCAGGATGTAAACTAGGATGTTAGGCTGAAGATTATTTTGAAGTTCTAACTTTTTTGATATCATACATATACAAGTAGTAGAAACGTAGGAACATATGATATTTATGTTTTAGTGAAAATGGTAATTTGATAGCTGATGTCACAACCAGATGTATTTATAGCCTTGCAGATTTTTGTGTGTACCCACAAATATGTTAATTCCCCACTTTCAGCATAGTTTTATTTGGCCTAGAGCAACTCACATAAATGTTTTTGGACCTCAGCAGCCAAATACTCAAGTAGTATCAGTAAAAGCCATATTATGAAAGTTTAAGGCATAAGTAACAACACAATAGCTGAAGGGGCAAAATTGGGCTTCAGAAGTTTTTGTCTGTTTGCATGAAAATTATGTGCGTGTGTGTGTGTGTGTGTTTATTTTGAATTCAAGTACTTGTTAGCATTTGATTTAATTTTTTTCTTGTGTGCATTTTTAATTAAATAGAAACATGCTTTACAATATGATTTTTCTTTTTTTTTCTCTTAATACAAAAATGGCATCTGTACCAGTGAATATAGATGAATATAGTTCTATTTTAAATTCTTATTTAAGAAATTATATTTAATTAACAAAAATTATATATATTTATGGTGTACACTGTAAAGCCTAGATATATGTACACATTATGAAATGGCTAAACCAAGCTATTTAACACATGTATTACTTCACATACTTATCTTTTTTTGATGAAACACTTAAAATTGATTTTCAGTAATTTTCAAATATATAACACATTGTTATTAACTATAGTCATCATAATGTACAACAGATCTCTTGAACTTATTCCTTCTATTTCACTGAAATTTTTGTATCCTTTGACCAACACCTCCTCAAATCTTTCAACCTTCAGCCTCTGGTACCCACCATTTTACTGTTTCTATGAGTTGGATTTTTTTACACTCCACATATAAATCAGGTCATGAGCTTTTGTCTTTCTGTGCCTGGCTTATTTCACTTAACATAGTATCTTCCAGGTTCAGCCATGTTGTCACATGATTTTCTTCTTTTACAAGACTGAATAGTTTCCATTGTGTATATAGAGTCAATTTTCTCCATCAATTCATCCATTAATGAACACGTAGGTTGATCCCATATCTTGACTGTTG
Source organism: Colobus angolensis palliatus (assembly GCF_000951035.1). Classification (NCBI taxonomy): domain Eukaryota; kingdom Metazoa; phylum Chordata; class Mammalia; order Primates; family Cercopithecidae; genus Colobus; species Colobus angolensis. Next base: position 352,990 of record NW_012115132.1, read on the forward strand.
GGAATAATGCTGTAATGAATATGGGAGGGCAGATATCTCTTTGACATATTGTTTTATATCCTTTGAATATATACCCAGCAAAAGGATTGTGCTGAATTATATGGTATATGGTAACTCTATTTTTAATCTTTTTGAGAAACCTCCATATTATTTTAAATAATGACTGTACTAATTTACATTCCCACCACCAGTGTACAAGAGTTCTCTTTTGTCCACATTCTCGCAAACACTTGTTACCTTTTGTCTTTTTGATAATAGCCTGCCAGCATTTTAAAATGTAGAATTTCATATAAAACATATATTTTCAGGTTCTATTAAAATGTCAGATGCACCATTACTGGGCCAGCATTCCCACAAGAAAACAGTCCTATCTCCGAATATTGCTTAGGCTCAGCCTAACAGGGACACAGGTGGCTTCTGCGGGTGCCTACCCAATAATTAGGGGCTGTTTATATAGACTCTTCAAAAATGTTTTCTTCTTTACCAGTAGAAACTCTGATGCACAATACTACTCTACGAATCACAGGCTACTTTGGTAAAATTTATTGATCAAAAGAGTTTATTGTTTTTGCTTATTTATTTAGTTTCTAAAAAGGAATATTTACGCTGGGGGCGGTGGCTCACGCCTGTAATCCCAGCACTTTGGGAGGCCGAGGCAGGCAGATCACGAAGTCAGGAGATCGAGACCATCCTGGCTAACACGGAGAAACCCCGTCTCTACTAAAAATACAAAAAATTAGCCGGGCATGGTGGCAGGCGCCTGCAGTCCCAGCTACTCGGGAGGCTGAGCCAGGAGAATGGTGTGAACCCAGGAGGCAGAGCTTGCATTGAGCCGAGATCGCGCCACTGCACTCCAGCCTGGGTGACAGAGCAAGACTCTGTCTCAAAAAAAAAAAAAAAAAAAAAAAAAAAAGAAAAAGGAATATTTAGAGAAATTAAATAATCTGGCGTCTTAATAAAATGTGCAAAATTTATGCACAGGAATAAATTTATTTCTTAAAACAAAACCATAATTTTGCTAATAGATAAGGGAAGAATTCATGGAGTATAGTAATAGTATATGGCTTGCAAATCTAACTTTAGCCTGCGATTTAATTTTATTTTTCTATATTTGCTAACATATTATAGCATACCATAGTATTTTAAAGTACAGTTTCAGGAACTGTGGGATTGAGTTCTAATTGAAATGCCCTAATAGATTTTCAGTTAGGGATAGTTTAATAGTAATTCACTCAACTCACTCAAACTAACTTAGGTGAAAAGGGGAATTTATTGGACTAATCCACACGTATTTCACAGATCACAAAGGCAAGGAATATAGCTGGGCCTCATGAGACACAAAGCCTACCATCTAGAAAATTAGGAACCACAGTTGGTCTCTTGAGCTTTGCTGTGAGCGTCTGCCTCAGTATGTTCTCTCTCTGTCTATAATTTTATTCCCTGTCTGGACAGTGCCAAATAAAGCTTAATTAAAATTCTGCATTCTGATTCCAAATTTCTAAGGAATCTTACTGGTCCATTTTGAGTCAGGGCTATGCCAGGAAAAGGCTCATGTTGTCCACAAACCTCTCACCTAGAACTGTGAGAACAGACTGTTGGGGTATATAAGTGAAAAGCATTCATTAAGAAGGGACATGGGCATAGGAAGAAGACAAATGGCATCTTTTGCTGTATAAGGAATTTTATAATCTGTAAAGAATGCACATGGTATGAAGTTTTAAGTTGGGTTTTATTTCGAAGTAAAAACAAATAAGGAAGTGGCTAAATATTCTTGTTGAATCATTGTGGTCCCGACCTTCTTGGAGCTGGTAAAACGTGTTTGGAACATTTTGCAATTCAAGACCCTTTTGTCTCCTTAATTCCAGTCGTAGGTGAGTTTTATCATCTGTATATGGGTATAAAGAAGAAAAAAGAGAGACAAATAAGAGAGAGAGTGCGTGTGTGTGCGGTGCGTGTATGTGTGTGTGTGCGTGTGTTTGTTTTGGTCTTGTTTGGATACTGTGTCATTCGGTCTTGTCTGGATAGTGAGAACAGATTCTCTTCAGTCATATTGGGGCGCTTTTTGCTTATGTATAATAAAGACTTCTGGAAATGCATTCTTTTGTTCACAGGGTTTTGACTTTTATCTGACTTCTATGTCTATCTTCTATGTATTTCTCTAGGTCTCAGACCCATAGAAAACACACATGTGATAAGAAAGACCAAGAACCAGAATTACCCAAATAATTCCTTGTACTTCATATCATGTCATGACAGTGTGAGTGACTATAGTCTCTTCAGAGGTTTTTCCTTGCATCTCAGATTATTAGAATTTTTTGTTTTAACCATCTCCACAGTGCATTTGGCTTAATAGTTTCACCCTTGATTTAAAAAGTAAGTAAGTCGCCGGGCGCGGTGGCTCAAGCCTGTAATCCCAGCACTTTGGGAGGCCGAGACGGGCGGATCACGAGGTCAGGAGATCGAGACCATCCTGGCTAACACGGTGAAACCCCATCTCTACTAAAAAAATACAAAAATCTAGCCGGGCAAGGTGGCAGGCGCCTGTAGTCCCAGCTACTCCGGAGGCTGAGGCAGGAGAATGGCGAAAACCCGGGAGGTGGAGCTTGCAGTGAGCTGAGATCCGGCCACTGCACTCCAGCCCCAGCGATAGAGCAAGACTCCGTCTCAAAAAAAAAAAAAGTGAATAAGTAAGTAAAACTTGGTAATTGAAGGGTATTTGGTTCATAATGCATGTTTTTAATTTGTACTGAGATGATTCAAGAAGGATGTCTTCATACTCAGTTATAGCCAAGAAGATTTTGGACTTCTTCTGTATCATTTCTAGATTAGGAGGTGGTGTCTTTTATTTAAGCAAATAATTTAAAACTTATTTGACTTGTGAGTGTGACTTTCGAGTGGGCTTTGCATTTGGCAAAACAAATAGTCCTGTCCACAGAAGGCAATGTGAAATTAAACAAGCCATAAAAGTTATGTGAAACACCCATCAGGAAACCCAATAATACAATTCTATCCCTGGGAATTGTAGAGTTCCCAGGATTTCAGATAAATGGAATCATATAAGCATCCTAGGAATGAGTAAAGGAGACACCATTTCCATCCTTCGTGACAATGCCCAACTTAAACCAAAGTTGTGCCAAAATGTTCCAAAAAAGCTATGAAGAAATATTCCAAGGCTCATTTTTATTGTTTTCCTGACTGGTGCTCAGTACTTTAATGACAGCACTTAACCAAATTTTGACTACCAAAAAAAATGAAGGAAGAAGATCTAAAGAAATTCATAGTGTGTGCTCCCCAATAACATCTAGGCAATCCATTTTACAATTCTACTTTCAGAGGATTGATACACACTATTTAGTGTAGCGCTAAAATAATTCTACTCATAAAATTGGCTTGTTTACCTTTTGCTGAGTGAATCAGTGGAATGGATTCACTCAGATGGAATTCACTACATGTAATGGATTCACTACAAATGGAATCACCAGACCTTAGCAAAGGTGAACCTCAAGTCTTAAAACTGAAACAAAACTATAGGATTATAAAGCCTGTTGAAGGTCCCCTTGACTTACTATCTGTGATCAATAGAGAGCTATTCCTAACTCATTTTTTAAATCCATAATTAACCTAACTGTTAAGCCCAAAGCTAACTTGTAATCTAATGTACTTCTTAACTTTTTAAAGAATGTAACTTCTAAAAAAATTGAGGTCGGGAGTGGTGGCTCACGCCTGTAATCCCAGCACTTTGGGATGCAGAGGCGGGCGGATCAGGAGGTCAGGAGATGGAGACCATCCTGATCAACATGGTGAAACCCCCTCTCTACTAAAAATACAAAAATTAGCTGGGCATGGTGGTGCTTGCCTGTAATCCCAGCTACTCAGGAGGCTGAGGCAGGAGAATCACTTGAACCCAAGAGGCGGAGGTTGCAGTGAGCCAAGATTGCACCACTGCACTCCAGCCTGGTGACAGAGTGAAACTCCATCTAAAAAAAAAATTTAAAAAATGGAAATTTATAAGACTTTAAGTGGCTTGAGCTAAATTCTATCTGACTTTATACTTTTCCAAAACATTTCTGGCTTGATCATCTTTGTTACACTAAAGGACAACTAATCCACCAAGTATGCAGAATTGAGAGCGTCAAGGCTGATTTCTGCTGGTCTTTATTACAATTTTTACCTTGAATGCATTATGAGAAGAGGGCTACAAATTCTTTAGACTCCAGTATATCAATAAAAAGGAAGTCTTTCCTCTTATCCCTATAATCTCTCTGATCTAGTCATTTATATTCATAGATGCAGTGACAGCAAAATTGAAGGTCACAATAATTTTAGTAAAAATTTATTATCTATAACAAAAAATCCAACTTAAACCTGGGCTTATGATTATATAAATTAGCATAAACTAATCTCAGCCATTAATTATTTTTAGCAAATAACAGAAGCTAGGCACTTAGAACATATAGAGGAAAATAACATGGTTCTCAACTTTGTGGAATTATAATTAGGTGTTATAAGAGAGGGAAAAAGGGGTGAAATCTTAGAAACAGCATGAGAAGTGCTAAAGTAAAAGACAAAATTCTGAGGAAGCATCATTTATTAAGTTCCTAATTATGGAGTCATCTTTAGTTGGAAATCTGAGGAAAATTCCTCTAGGTTTATTCCACATGCAGCCCTGCAGAGTCTGGGCTGGAAATCAGAAACCCTGGGCAATAGTCTTGCATCCACTGGGAAATTACTCTTTGTCCTTAAGACAAATTACTTGCTCTTCTTGAGTAACTTTTTGAGTTGCTATTGGGGTCAAGTGAGAAACGTATTTTGAAGGCACAATCCCCTCCCATTCATTTCTTCACTCCCATCTCTCACTTCTTATTTCACTGTGGATGTGCTTTTTATACTGGTTTCTTCATGGTGTATCAGAGAAAGTATAGTTCTACTAAATCTGTACTGTCTCCCCAGATTCTTAGCATAATTCTTAGTTCAAAATTAGTGCCCGGAACATTCTTTATCAGATCTGTTTTCACATTTGAGCACGACTGCTTAAGTGGCAGACAGTAAGCTCATCACGGGAGGAAACAAAGTCTATCTTTATCCTAGTGCCTAACCCATGATAGATGCCTCATAAGAGTATGCTGACTGCCTGCCTGAATGGAGGAATGGAATAAATGACAGAAGATATTTTAGAGGCTATCACTCTCAGACACTAAGTCAGTTCCCTGGAGGGAACTGTCTACACTGTGGCAGGACGGTGGCCCATTCCTATTGGAGTCACTTTAAGTTCATATGACAGATTGGGCCTGGCGTGAGAGTGAAAGCCCTGGAGAGGAGAAGACAATTGATCATTTCTGTGCCAAGCACTGCGTGCATAATTGCATACAATTTTTACAGTAACCCAAGAGCTGGGTATTAGCTCACTTTCATGGCTATGAAAGTCGAGGCTAGGAGAAGTTAAATAATTTACACAATGTCACATAACTGTAATCTACAAGATTTGACATCAGAACTGTGTCCTCTATGTCTATTTCCCAAACTGTGTAATTGTGAGATGCTGGTGGCCATAGCTGAAAAAAAAAAAAGGTGCTTAAATGTGGTATTATTTATTCCCCTCCTCTGCCATTAGAGAATCATAATGCCTGTGAGTATATTGTGGAAGATGTGGTTGATTGCCTTCCTGAAGCTATTCATTATCTTATTTTGTCCTGTCTCTTTCCTTTCTCTGTCTGAAAAATAACATTTAGAGCTAAGACAGATGATTAATAAAACATTATAGGCTGTGAGAATTCCTGCAAAAGTTAAATCTATTTAACTTTGTTTACCCCTTGATTTCTAAACTGATTAGACCACAGCATGCTTTCCTTTTTCTTAATAAAGAACTTATTACTATTTCAGAAGATACTGGTTTCTCCCAGAAACATTTTTTCAGGTGTTGATCAACACAGTGCTTGATTAATGACAATGAAATTGTCTTTAATTTGAATATTGAAACCTGAATTGTTTGTTCATGACATAACGTACAAAAAACCCTTTGCTCATAATTTTAACCCCAGTCAATAGACAGAGAGCAAAGGTAAAAATGCTTGACACATAAGGTGTTGGTTTTCATTCTTCTGTCTAACTCTATCTGGAGAACCAAAACGGAGAGAATAAGAAGTCAAAGGAAGGACCAACAACACCTTACAGATGCCTGGTCTCCTTATGGAATAAAGATGGAGCTGCTGTCTCCCCTTGATGCCACCAGCCCTCTTACCCACTGTTATGCCACATCATAGACAAGCAGCTTTGTGGTCATTTCCTGAACAGATACCAGGAGGCCCCCACAGTTGATGTGAAAATGGTCTGTGAAACTGCTCCTTGGTGGCAGCTTACTGGAAATTTTATTTACCCCCGTATGGTGAGTTGTTTTATATGAAAACATAGAAGGTTAGAAAAAGTGACATGTGGGATCCAATTAAACTAAAGAGCTTCTGCACAGCAAAAGAAACTATCAACAGAGTGAACAGATGACCTATAAAATGGGAGGAAATTTTTGCAAGCTATGCATCTGAGAAAGGTCTAATATCCAGCATCTATAAGGAACTTAAGTTTACGAGGAAAAAACCCTATTAAAAAGTGGGGAAAGGACATGAACAGATACTTTTCATAAGAAGACGTGCACATGGGCAACTATCATATGAAAAAAAGCTCAACATCACTATCATTAGGGAAATGCAAATCAAAACCACAGTGAGACACCATCTCACACCTGTCAGAATGGCTATTATTAAAAAGTCATAAAATAGCAGATGCTGGCAATATTTTGGAGAAAAAGGAACACTTATATACTGTTGGTGGGAGTATAAATTATTTCAACCATTGTGGAAGACAGTGTGGTGATTCACCAAAGAGCTAAAAACAGAAATACCATTCAACCCAGCTATCCTACTACTGGGCATATACCCCAAATAATATAAACCATTCTTTCATAAAGATGCATGCACATGTTCATTGCAGTACTATTCACAACAGCAAAGACATGGAATGAACCTAAATGCCCATCAATAGCCGACTGGACATAGAAAATGTAGTACATATGCACCATGGAATACTACTATGCAGCCATGGAAAGAACAATATTGTGTCCTTTGCAGGAACATGAATGGAGCTGAAGGCCATTATCATTAGCAAACTAACGCAGGAACAGACAACCAAATACCGCATGTTCTCAGTTATAAGTGGGAGCTAAATGATGAGAACACATGGACACATAGAAGGGGAAAAACACACACTACGGCCCATTAGAGGGTGGAGGGTGGGAAGAGGGAGAGGATCAGGAAAAATAACTAATGGGTACTAGGCTTAATACCTGGGTGATGAAATAATCTGTACAACAAACCCCCATGACAAAAGTTTACCTATATAACAAACCTGCACATGTACCCCTGAACTTATATTAAAAATTAAATTAAAAAAGTAGAAGCTTAGATTGTGGTTCCCAATGTAGGACCTCTCCCACATCTTCTGTATATTCTGCACTCCTTATCTTGAAAGTTAAGTGACACATTTTATTACAAATTGATTTTCTCTGGCACTAGCTCAGCCCAATTTATGCTTAACAGTTTAACTGGTGCACTTTTTGTGTGTGTGTCACCAGTTACGCAAATAAATTCCCACATTACAATTTTCTCATACACCAGTTAACACAACTGAACAATACTTCCAGAACATTCATTCCTGAACTGAAATAGAGTCATCGCAAAGTCATATGGGTAAGATAAAGGAAAGTGGGAGTTTGGGAGGTCTCTGAGTTAAAGGTTGGTCCCTAGACTCCACAGCCACAGGAATTTCTCAGTTATAAACAGAGGACAGTTGTCATTTTATTTAGCTAAAGTGCAACCCAATGGGACACTGTAGACTGTAAACAGATCTTTAATAGTAAAACAAAAATCGTTCCCAGTACTTCATCCAAGGGCTTGTTTTCCAGCCTGTTCTTTCCCCACACCCATAAGAAAAAAAAAGTTCTAGATCTTATGATCTATGAATCTCATGTAATTTAAACTCTGATTACAGCCATCCATTCGAGTTGGAGTCGTAAACTTACTGTAAGTCAGTTAACTGCTTAAATGGATGAGGCAGATTATTTCAATTTGAAACTTAGATGAATGTCAGTTTGCAGTCAAGCAAGTTCATCTATATACATTTATATAATTTATCCAAAGCAATTTCAATCACACAAAAGGATATTTTATAATCTTGTTATTATAATTTTAGCTACTCCCTCTATTATCACTATCCTGTCTTAGCTGGGTGGAGATGAGGGGAGAAATATCACTAAGCAGTAACGACATACTTCTTTTTGAGCAAGAAATTGGCAAACATATCTTCAGTATTGCTCTTTGCCTTTCTACACAGCAATAGTGGGAAAGTTACAGTTATTTTTATTGTTTTGGAATGGAATTTATATGTGATGAATCAGACTATTAACAAAGTTTCATAGAAAATTTGGATGGAATGCAGGGAAATTCTGATAGGACATGATTTTTTAACTTACCAGTAGTGTTACTTTACTTTTCTGGCAAACCTAACCTCATTTATATAAAGACTTGCCAAATGCTACTTTTCTATGGGACTTAAGACAGTTACATCAATGCTTCAATGACTCTGACACCCTTGCACCTGTTTCACAGCATTTTGTAAAATTTCTTCCAGTTGTGTTCAAACTACTAACACAGAGAGTTGGTTTCTTGGGTGCCGTTCTGCATAAAGTGAAAAGTACAATCTTTTGAATATCCTAGCTACATATATATTTTTTTAAAAAAATAATGTGGGATGACTATAGCTGGGATGTTTTACAGTATTTTTATGATTGATAACACCTCAAGTTCATGGATTTATCATACCTTATTTGTGATTACTTCTTTATGGAAAATATTTGGCTGAGCTGAGAATATCCAAGCAAAGCAGAAAAATAAACCCATCAAACACCCTGTCTCTGAAAAGATGGTAACAGATGTTTCTCATCTTCAGATAACTTGGGGGAGGCTAACTAAAGGGTTTCCCATGTTTCCCAGATGCTGCATGCTATGTCTGGGTTCCCAGGATTCATTCAAATGAAGACGCACTGAGATTTGCTAATAGAAATTCCCCAGCTGAGAAACCTAGGGTAGAAATAAGGAAAATCAAAGAAAAAGAATTTGCATTTGAAATTCTAAGACATCCATGGGGTGCTGCGTTTTTGAATGTAGGTCACTCTTCTTGCGTTTTTATAGTGTCCAGCAAAGGTGCCAGAAGAGTTCCATCAGCTGCTCTTAATATTCTCTTTTCCTTTAAAACTTTCCTAAATATTTTAGAAACAATAGGACGGGGAGAAAATGGCTGAACGAACAAAGGGTGAGATCCAAAGTTAAGGAATCAAATTACTCAGTATTTATTTTATTTTATTTTATTTTATTTTATTTTATTTTTTGGAGACGGAGTCTAGCTCTGTCGCCCAGGCTGGAGTGCAGTGGCGCGATCTCGGCTCACTGCAAGCTCTGCCTCCCGGGTTTACGCCATTCTCCTGCCTCAGCCTTCTGAGTAGCTGGGACTACAGGCGCCCGCCATCTCGCCCGGCTAGTTTTTTGTATTTTTTAGTAGAGACGGGGTTTCACCGTGTAGCTCAGGATGGTCTCGATCTCCTGACCTCGTGATCCACCCGTCTCGGCCTCCCAAAGTGCTGGGATTACAGGCTTGAGCCACCGCGCCCGGCCTCTTAGTCATTCGTAACAACGCTACATCTCCATCTATTTCCAATAAACTTTACATCCTTATACAAGCAGGGTGTAAGTATGAAAACACTGGTCCCTCAATAACTCACCTTGCTCATTTCACTGAATTGTTTCTCCACGGGTGTGTGTCCCCTTATATATGAAGAGATAACATTACTGAGTCTTACTATGTAGCTCACTGTTCTATGGGGTTTAAATGGACAAATGACTTAACATTTACAAGAGCTCTATGAAGGAGACACTATTAAATTTTTCACTATACAAGTTAGGACATTAAGCCATAGAAGTTAAGCTACATATCCATTCACACGTCTAATAAATGGAGGCATCAAATTTTGAAACCAAGTAATCTAGCTTCAGAGGCCAAGTTCTGGAGCTCTATGGTGTGCTACCTGATTCTAGATTTACAATACATCTTTACACAGGATTATGTTTTCACTGAAATTGAATCTAAATAGGAATATATTGCAAGCCCAAGAAGCCCAAGAATGTTTTTCCCAAGACCTATAAAATTTTGGGTGGGGGAAACTACACCACCAGAAATATCTGTAAGTCTCTCCCAACTTTCTAATTCTAGGATTCTTGAATCATGTATTGTGGAACATCTGGATTACTCCAGATGCTGATGGGTATCCACAAACACCTTTTAATTACCTGTGGAGATCATAGCTGTGACATACCAATGCAGCAGAGGAATGGTATATGTAAGATCAGTTGTTATTTTTGGTTCAGCCTTTTACATCATCATCTGCACAAAATAAAGAAATAGAAAATGAATATGAAAACCCATTACATCATCCATCAAGGAAATTGATATGATTGATGTAATCTACAAAGAACTCTCTTCAAGCACAAGGTTGCCATAGAGATTACATCCTCCAAACAACCACTTCTCAGCTACTGCTGTAGAGCTGTGATTTTGGATTTATTCTATTTGAGGGTCTTGGTCAGAATCCAAAGAACCACTGAGAAAGATTATTCTCTTGTGGAAGCACTTAGAATTGCCTTCCTTGGCACATTTTAAATTCAGGTCTGTAAAAGCTGCTCCCCTGTTAATTACAGCACAATCTAATAGATTATAATTTTTCTATTCAGCTGTCCCAGAGGAGCCAGATGATGTGATTAGAAGAAAAGAACAACACGATACCACAATGAATTTATAGATACAATTGTATTGATCCACAGCTGATAGGATTAACACCACCCATATATGCAAAAGGAAACTTTTTTCTTTTTAATTTAGCTCATGAGTTCCAATTTCTGCTCCTTAACAGAATAACTAATATCATCCTTTTTTTGGAGTTTCTTAATTCAATCTAGTGACTTTTTGTGTAAATTCAGGATTGTGATCTCAGGTTCAGTTCCGTTCAAAGCTCTATCTCAGGCTTTCCTTTCTTTCCACTTGATCCCAATTCTAAATTCTCAAGAATGGAGCAGGAGGGGCGAGACGGAGACTTCTCAAGCAAGAAGAGGGCAATTGCTTCCTGACTGGCCACTCACTGATATTCTGAAGGTGTGATTCAATTCTCACTCTTACCGGCTTCACAGTGTAGACAATGGTATTCAGGAGCTCCTCCGCCTCTGCCTGGCTGCACTGAGAAGCTATTCCCATTTCCACACAGCACTCTCCACTGTGCTCATCTTCCTCAGACATTTTTAGTTATGGAACCAGCCAGCAATACCCTCCACATCCGCTTGGGGAGACCTCACCTCTCCTGATCACGTGACATCCTGGGCCTGTGACTCAAGCCTTTTTGTCAACTAATCTACATGTATCTCTTTGGCAAGCAGGTGCTTCTGAATTTCTCCCATGCCACTTGTGGGTTGTGATACTGGAAGTGTTCCTAGACATCCCACGCTTCCCTGTCTCCTCTGCTCTCTATCATGTTGCAGAGTCCCATTACACATCTGTTGGGCAGTCACTGGTCATACTCCATCTGTGAAGAAAAAATATCAGCCTCCTCTACGCCGCTTATCCTCCCAACTTTAAGGGGATAGGTGGTTTTCAACTGCCTTCAAGCCCTGGGAATCTCATCTTCCAAAACTCTCCTGCCTCTTATGAATAGGTTTTTTTTCCCTCTAAGTCAGCGTTATGTATACTCCATCTGGCACAAGGAATGGTAGGAAGTGAAGGGAGACAGGAGAAGAAAAATACTGGGGAAAACCCAGCTCTCCTGGCTTGTCCTATCCGCTTTACTTTTTTTCCAAGAATCTGTAAAATTTATGATAGCTGAAAAAGAAACACACTGTTTGATTCTTGAAGTTATTAGACTGTGCAAACTAAAGTTCTTGTGTAGGAATGACTCTTCTACACTCCAAATGCTTCCTTCCATGTGGAGGGAGTTCTACTAATGTAACGTTCCTGGATTCTCTCCCACCCTCTCATCTACTGCTCCATTGCCCCATGGGGGAAGAGGAGAGACTTTCTTATTGGTAAATTTAGAAAGAATAAAGTAGATAAACTCAATTCACCATATTCATCTTTTCTCTTCCTGGGAGGCAGCCTGCCTATAAAGAACATGAGTTCTTGTTTGTTCTCTGCTTGTTCCCAGAGGGGAGGCTGTGGTGTTCCAGAATGGTCTGTACCTGGATGGGGACACCTGCTCTAATTCTGGGCTCAGTATTGCTAAGTCTGTTTTCCCAAAGATGTTATTCACTGCCTGTAATATCAGCTTTGTTGGTAATAAAGACGATTTTTGCTGTCTCATCTGTCTTGTTCTTATTTGTTAATTGATTCAGACTTTGGCCAGAGAAGAGAGTTACTGTTGGTTCTAATTTCCATAAATACTTTATGTATCATCCTTTCACACCATTAGTGTTCTTGTCTCTAGCTCTGTCTCCTCTCTCTCAAATCTAACCAAGAATGTGAAAACTTCAGGTCAAATTCTGGCTGTGCCACATGCAAATAATGTAACCCAAGACAGCTTATTTAGTCTCCAGGGCTTAGTTTTATCACCTATAAAGTGAAGATGTTAAGAATTCCTCCAAGAGATTATTGAGGAGATTCACTGGGACCATGTATAAAAATAGATCTCAATTGCTGCCCCTTCCCTTACTGTTGGCAGTTTTAGGTTGTGCTAAAAAAAACTGGTAACTCTTACATCTCATTTTCAGGTTTTAATTTTAAAAAGTGCTCTGATATAGCACTATCTCTTCTCCAAATCACCACTTTCAGTAACATGAAAAAGCAGATGCCCACATACAAGTACTTTCAGTGCCAAGGGTGCTTCTTCTAACAACTATTATAACTTGATGGATTTCTACGGGCATCCAATTCAGGAGCTTTTGTTTCTTTACTGAGGTATTTCCTCATTTTTTAAAGACTGGGATGTGGGTTTATAATGTTCCAGCATCATATGTCTCAGCCAGAAACCAGGAAAGAAAAAAATGAATAAGTTGTCTGAGAACTCTATCCAAATTCTTGCTGGACTATGGAAACCTGAATATCCTTCCTTCTCAGTCTGAAGCAGAGACTGTGAGTATGGAAAAAAAATACAGCTAAACAATTTGGATCACTGGGAACTAAAATACTGTGTATACGTGCTGAGTAAGGCTATTCTCTGACTTACGCTAAGGGGGAGGGATCCATAATCTCTTTCCTAATAGATAAGCATAAATTAATCACTGGGACAAGAAAACAGTTATTAAAGTGACATGGATAAGAGGAAACTTGGAAGAAACAAGGAGAACGTAATGTTGAGAGATGCTCTATAACTTTAGATGAGCCATTGGATGCTGTGTAAGTTACCTAATTTTCTTCAGAAAAATTACTCAGATGGCCTCAAGAGTTCTTTAGCAGTCAAGCTTGTCTGGGCAATGAATTATATCTGGGCAGCAGTTCAGTTTCTGCTTTAAGGACACACACGCAGCAGAAGTAGCTTACTTCAATTTTATGTATTTATTTGAAATTTAAACAGAAAATAGAAAACAAGACCAATCATCATTTTCGTTGTCATAATCATCCCACTTTCCTATAACTACAGTTTATATTTTGTTCATTTTGCTACTGACTTTTCTTTCATTTGTGTATCTACATATACAAATCTACACATGTATTTAGAGTAAACACACAAAAATGAAATTACTTCTATAGCTACCAGAGTAGAATCATAAATGCCTTGTTACATAACCTGTTTTTTCATTTAATATTTTAAATATCATTCCATTCAGATTTATATTATTACTTTGTTGACTACTTTATTTCCTTTCTTGAATGTACCATAATGTTTTGACCAGTCTGTAATTAATGATGTTGCTTTGAATTTTAGCTAGAACTAAGACTACTGAGTTGAACATCCTTTTATATACAACTTTGCATAAATACTTGTCTAATTCATTATTTGATTTACATTCCTAGAACTGGAATTAATGGGTGGAAGGGAATGCATATTTTTATAGCTTCTCATACCTGTTGCCAAATTGTCCTCTAGAGAGATCGTACTAATTAATATTTCTAACAGCAGTATTTGAGAGCGGCCATTTCCCCAATCTCTGCCACAACTGGATTTTCTCATTATTTTTATGCTTGAAAATCTGATAAAGCGTTTTGAAAAACATCGTTTAAACAAAAGTCAGATGGTGACCACTACAATCTAAACTCTTTGTTCATAGGGTACTACAAAGTGTCCCATAAGAATGGTTTTGGGATAAAGAAAAAATAAATATGCAAATTTGTCCACAAATCTCTTATACTAGTTACATCTCTTTGAAGAACTTCTTTTGTGAGAGCTTTCCAGCAGAGAATTTTGTTTTAGAATGCAAAGATAATTTGAATTTTATCTACTAATCAAAATACTAGTTCTGCATGCTAAAAGACAGCAAAATAAAGCCAATATATTGAAGCATTTTACATCCCACATCATGACTTTTAGAAAGTAGCTTATATATTTGTTTGAGTATCACTTGCAAAATTTGTGATTGGAATTCAATTAGTCATGAATTCATTATCTCAGTATTGTGAATAGAGAGTTGGACTGATTGATAATTGGGAGACCTATTTCTCTGTATCACTGGCTCAAGTAATAAAATTGCATTTAAATTCAAGCAATTTAAGTAGACTAGAAGTACCATGAAGAGGCAGTAATTATTAATCTGGTAGCAAGATACTGTCAATATCTTTGTGACTTTGATTAACCCATGTATATAGCAGATTTATAGTTATGTGATATGGTTAAAGGAGAAAATATTTGAAACGTATTTTTTCTAGAAGATAAGTAAAAAGGGCGTAAAACAACTGGAGGTGTCTGTGTATAGTGTGAAATACAGTGCTTAATCTTATGAAAACAAGCAATGTGACAGTTAACATTTGGAATACCTACATCTGTAATTTGTATGCCACAATATTCCAACATCATTATGCCTTTTAAACATTTTAATCTTTTAGCAAACCATTTCATTAAAATAATATGTTTTTACCTTCAAACTTGCTGTAATACATGGTAGAATCTTACAAAGACAGCCATCATAAACTATCATGTTTATTTATTCGCTATTTTTTCACAAATTTTTAATAATATAAATGACCTCAAATCACCGTAGCAGAAACATACAAGGGAGAGCCTGGAAGCAGGCATATGCTATGCTGGGAACTCCTGCTGAGCTACTTGATCAGTCAGCTTAAAATTTGCAAAGCAGTGATGCAGTCCCTGCTTGTAAGTTCAAGTGTGAGAACATAAATCACTAGTTTCCATTTGCAAACAGCATAAGGAATCTCCTCTCTGACTCTTGTGGTTTATAGGCAAACACACAACGGTGATGTAGTGACCTGCCAGTTAGCGTACATTTTTTCATT
Organism: Colobus angolensis palliatus; assembly: GCF_000951035.1. Lineage (NCBI taxonomy): Eukaryota > Metazoa > Chordata > Mammalia > Primates > Cercopithecidae > Colobus > Colobus angolensis. The sequence goes on from NW_012115132.1 coordinate 368,515, forward strand.
TATCAAATCATTAGTCACAGCTCTGGAGAGAGGTTGGACTGTTTGTCCACTTAGGTCATTCAGTTTCCCATCCCTGCTCCTCCTGACTTGTACAAAGCCATCCCCTTCCTCCTCTAACGGATTGCCTGGTTCCCTGAACGCCTGGCTTGCTGGCACCTGGCTATGCCCATTAGTTCCCAGGCCGAATGGATCCTTGTTCATTTGATTTGCGATGACCCCACTAAACTTGAATGTTAGATAAATTCCTGTGTTCAGAACTACTGATCAAGTGTGTACAGAATGATCAGAAATAGATCTCTTAAGGACAATAAATCACTCCTGACCTTATTTTGGGGCACTGACCCAAAGTCACTGTCGACCTTATTTGTGGGCATTGTTTCACTGTGTCCCCATTGGCTATGATGTGGGGTTTTTCATTATTGTCCCTTTTTTGTGGTAGATTGATTATAAAAACAACCACAGTTGTCCACATCTTCCTGTACTACACCCTTCGCAAAGAGATTTTGGACTTCCTTTCTTTAAGCAGTGGAATCTATTTCTCCACTCCTTGGATCCAGCCCAGCTAGTTAGTGACTTTCTGTGACCAACACAAAGTGAAGGAAGTAAAGGTTTACCACTTCTAAGCCTAGGCCTCAAGTGACTTTGCTCACCTTTGCTTCTTCTCTTGGAATTCTGCCATATCAACGTGGTCCAAGCCAGATAGCTGCAACATGAAAGACATGTAGAATAGAGATGAATTTTCCCAGATGTAGCCATCCAGCCTAGCTACCTACCCACTGACCTGGTGGCTAAAAGCAGATGCATGAATGAGCCTTAATGAGACCAGAAGCACCACTGAACTGAGCCAAGTCCAAATTGCTAAACTTCAGAATCTTGAATGCTATTTTTAGTCACATCTTAGCAAAAGCTAACTGGTACGTTTGTCCATGCTTAAAGCTACTCTTAATTTTCAAATAACAAGGAATAGTAAATACAAGTCAAAAGGTCTCAGCAAAAGTTACAAACTCAGATGCCTCCAGGAGCCAGGAAAGTTATAAAATTGAGTAAAATGGCAAAGTGTAAAAAAATTCACCAGTCTTACTAGTTTTCATTTTGTTTTTTTATACAAGTGTTTTATTACAGAAGATTTTAAACATGTACAAAGTAAACCACATACTATAATAGACTTTCACCCAGCCTCAATAACCACTAACCATGTGCCATTTTTGTTTCAACTATAATTCAACCCAATTCCCCAATCCCATATTTTTTAAATCTATTTTTATTTTTATTTTTGAGATGGAGTCTTGCTCTGTCGCCCAGGCTGGAGTGCAGTGGCACGATCTTGGCTCACTGCAAGATCCACATCCTGGGTTCACGCCATTCTCCTTCCTCAGCCTCCTGAGTAGCTGGGACTACAGGTGCCCACCACCACGCCCGGCTAATTTTTTTTTGTATTTTTAGTAGAGATATGGTTTCACTGGGTTAGCCAGGAAGGTCTCGATCTCCTTACCTCGTGATCTGCCTGCCTCGGCATCCCAAAGTGTTGGGATTACAGGCAAGAGCCACTGTATCCGGCCCATATTTTTTGTAGTTCTTTTTTTTTTTTTTAAATGAGGTCAGATACACATACATTCAAAGGCACAAATCTTAACTGTAAATTTTTTGACAAATAAATGTATCCATATAACCTTCATACCTTTTAAAAATATAATATTTTCATTAGAGTTGGAAAATTCTCTCATGTTCTTCCCAGGAAAATGTTTCCTCTCCCAGTGACTACCTCTACTTTTATTTTTTTCATCAAGGTTCATTTTGCCTGAAATCATACAATATGTATTATTTTATGTTCAGCTGCCTCACTCGACATAGTAGTTTTGAGATTCATCTGTGGTGTGTGCTTCAGTAGTTTGTTTTTTGTATTGCTAAGTAGAATTCTGTTGCATAAATGTTAGGCTCTTATGACTAAGGAGCTAAGAACATTCTTGTACAAATACTTTTTATGTTTAATTTAATGCATTTATTAACATTTAACTGACACCTCTTTACATTTTTAGTGGTTGTTTTAGAAGTTATACGTATCTCTAACACTTCACACTCTATTCATAGTTAATATTGTACTATTAACTATAAATAACAGTAAAATATAAAAGCCTTGCTTCAGAGCAGTTCCATTTACCTCCTCCTATTTTTTGTGCTACTCTCATAAATTTTACATCTACACATAATAAATCCCACAATACCGTGTTATAATTTCTGCTTTAAATAGTCATAGGTCTTTTAAAGAAATTATTTGAAAAAGGGCCAGGCGCGGTGGCTCACGCCTGTAATCCCAGCACTTTGGGAGGCCAAGACCGGCAGATCACGAGGTCAGGAGGTCGAGACCACCCTGGCTAACACAGTGAAACCCCGTCTCTACTAAAAAATACAAAAAACTAGCCGGGCGTGGTGGCGGGCGCCTGTAGTCCCAGCTACTTGGGAGGCTGAGGCAGGAGAGTGGCGTGAACCCGGGAGGCGGAGCTTGCAGTGAGCTGAGATCCGGCTACTGCACTCCAGCCTGGGCCACAGAGCGAGACTCGGTCTCAAAAAAAAAAAAGAAAAAAGGTATTAATGAATATGTCAGGGAAGATATTTTGATGCTATACCAATATACTGTTTGTCCTTTACATTTAACCCACAATTTTGTATTTCCTTTTTTATAAATAATTTCAACTTTTAATTTAGATTCAGGGGAGCACATGTGCAGGCTTTTTACATTGCTATATTGCATGATGCAGAGATTTGGGAAATAAATAATCTTGTCATCCAGGTAGTGAGCATAGTACCCAATAGTCAGTTTATCATCCCTACTCCACCTCCTTCCCTTCCTTCTCTGGTAGAGCCCATACTATAAAGTTACAACTATTTGACCTTTGACAAAGTCAGCAAAAATAAGCAATGGGGAAAGGACTTTCTATTCAATAAATGGTGTTAGAATAGCTGGTTAGCCATGTGTGAAAGAATAAAACTGCATCCTTTCATTTAACCATATACAAAATTAATGCAAGATGGGTTAAAGATTTAAATGTCAGAAATCAAACTATAAGAATCCTAGAAGAAAACCTAGGAAACACCATTCTGGACATCAGCCTTGGGAACGAATTTATGACTAAGTCCTCAAAAGCAATTGCAACAAAAACAAAAATTGACAAGTGAGAACTAATTAAACTAAAGAGCTTCTGCACAGTAAAATAAACTATCAAAAGAGTAAACAGACAACCTACAATACGGGAGATAATTTTTGCAAACCATGCATCTGACAAAGGTCTAATATTCAGAATCAATAAGGACAATAAGGAACTTAACAAGCAAAAAACCATTAACCCCATTAAAAAGTAGGCAAAATACAGCCGGGTGTGGTGGCTCATTCCTCTAATCCTGGCACTTTGGGAGGCCGAGGTGGGCGGATCACGAGGTCAGGAGTTTGAGACCAGCCTGGCCAACATGGTGAAACCCTGTCTCTACTAAAAATACAAAAATTAGCCGGGCATGGTGGCAGGCACCTGTAATCCCAGCTACTCAGGAGGCTGACTCAGGAGAATCACTTGAACCTGCAGCTGGAGGTTGTAGTGAGCCGAGATCACACCACTGCACTCCAGCCTGGGCAACAGAGCAAGAGTCTGTCTCAAAAAAAAAAAAAAAAAAAAAGTAGGCAAAATACATGAATAGACACGTCCCAAAAGAAGAATTCAAGGGGCCAAAAAGCATGAAAAAATGTTCTACATCATTAATCATCAGAGAAATGCAAATCAAAACCACAGTGAGATATCATCTTACACCAGTTAGAATGGCTGTTATTGAAAAGTCAAAAAATAACAGATATTGGCAGGATTGTTGAGAAAACTGAATGCTTACATGCTGTTGGTTGGAATGTAAGTCAGTTCAACCACTTTGGAAAGGAGATTGGAGATTTTTCAAATAACTTAAAATAGAACTACCATTTGACCCAGCAATCCCATTTCTGGGAATATACCCAAAGGAATATAAATTGTTCTACCAAAAAAGAGACATGTACTTGCATGTTCATCACAGCACTATGGTCATTAGCAAAGACATGGAATCAACCTAGATGCTCATCAACAGTGGATTGGATAAAGAAAATGTGGCACATATAAATCATGGAATGCTATGTGGCCATAAAAAAGAATAAAATCATTACCTTTGCAGCAACATGGATGCAGCTGGAGGCCATTGTCCTAAACGAATTAACACAGGAACAGAAAACTAAATACTGCATATTCTCATTTATAAGTGGGAGCTAAACACTGGTACTCATGGACATAAAAATGGCAATATTTTGCTACTTTTGATCAAAATAGTTAAATCAGAACTATTTTCTTATTCTTTTTACAAATTTTTATTCATTTATATTTTATTGTGTATTTTAAGGTGTACAACATAAGTTGTTTTTGTTTTTTTAATAACATGATATTTTGACATGCACATACATGATAAAATTATTACTACAGTCATGCAAATTAGCATGCCCATCACGTGGTTACATTTTTGTGGGAAGGGCATCTAACATCGGCTCTTTTAGTAATTTTTCAGGATAAAATATTACTAACTACAGTTCTTTTGCTGTACATGAGGCATTTAGACTTATTTGTTCTATATAACTGCAATTTTGTATACTTTGATGCACATGGCCTCATTTCTGCCCCTGTCCCTGCCCCTAGAAATGATTATTTTACTTCCTGTTTGTATGTACATAACTTACTTTAGAGTCCCCATATGAGTGAGATCATGCACTATTTGACTTTCTGTGTCTGGCTAATTTTACCTATCATAATATCTCCAGGTTCATCCATGTTGTTACAAGTGGCAGTTTTTCCTTTTTTTATGGCTGAAAAATATTGCATTGTATTGTGTGTATATGGATGTACACACACATACATACATAATTTACTTATCCATCAATGGACACTGAGGTTGTTTCCATATCTTAGCTATAGTGAATAATATTGCAATGAACATGGGAGTGCAGATATCTCTTTGACATACTGATTTCATTTCCTTTGGATATATACCCAGCAGAGACACTCCTGGATCGTATGGTAGTTCTATTTTTGACATTTTGAGGCACCTCCATACTATTTTCCATAATAGATCTTCCACTTTGCATTCCTATCAAGAGTTTGCAAGGTTCCTTTTATTCCATATCATCTTTAATGTTTATTATCTCGTCTTCTTGCTAATGGCCATCCTAACAGGTTTGAGGTGTTATCTCATAGTAGTTTTGATTCGTATTTCCTCTGATAATTAGTGGTATTGAGCACTTTTTCTCATACCTGTTGATCATTTTGTGTTTTCTTTAGAAAAGTGTCTATTCAGGTCCTTTGCCCATTTTTTAATCGAGTTATTTGTTTGCGTTTGTCTAGCTATTATTGAGTTGGGTGAGTTCCTTATATTTTTTAGCTATTAACCCCTTATTTGATATATAATTTGCAAATATTTTCTCCTAATTTGTAGGCTGCCTTTTCATTTTGTCAATTATTTCATTTGCCGTGCAAAAGCTTTTTGGTTTGATGTAGTCCCACTCATTTATTTTTGCTTTTGTTGTCTGACTTTCTTAGCCTGTTTAGTGTTGCTATGAAGGAATACCCGAGACTGGGCAATTTGTAAAGAAAAAAGGTTTATTTGGCTCATAATTCTGATGGCTGAGAAAGTTCAAGATTGAGCATCTGGTGAGAGTCTCAGGCTGCTTCCACTCATAAAGGAGAGTGAAGGGGAGCCAGTGTGTACAAAGATCACATGGAAAGATAGGAAGCAAGCATGGGGGGAGGCACCAGGTTTTTTTTTAACAACCATCTCTAGCAGGAACTAATATAGTGAAAACTCACTAACTCTCAAGGGAGAACATTAATCTGTTCATGAAGGATCTGCCCCTATGACCTAAACACCTCCCACTAGGCCTTACCTCCAATATGGGGGATCAAATTTCAACATGAACTTTGGAGAAGACAAATATGTAAACTGTAGCACTGATCTTCCATTTGCTAAGTTAAAAAAAAAAAGAAAAAAAAACCATTGCCAATGCCCATGTTAAGGAGTTTTTCCCCTAGGTTTCCTTCTTGAACTTTTATATTTAATACATTCAGGTGTTATGTTTAGATCTTTAATCCATTTTTAAGTTGATTTTTGTATATAAAGTGAGATAAGGGTCCAGTTTTATTCTCTTCCATGTGAATATCCAGTTTTCCCAACACTACTTTTTGAAGAGATTATCCTTTTCCCATTGTGTCTTCTTAGTAGCCTTATCAAAATTTACTTGACTGTCTATGTTTGTGTTTATTTCTGACCTCCATTTTGCTCTGTTCACCAATGTGTATGTTTTTAATGCCAGTACCATGCCGTTTTGATTACTATAACTTTGTAATATAATTTCAAATCAGAAAGTGTGATGGCTCCAGGTTTGTTGTATTTTCTGAAGATTGATTTAGCTATCTGGGATCTTTTGTGGTTCTATACAAATTTTTGAATTTTTTCTATTTCTATGACAAATGCCATTAGAATATTGATAGGAATTGCGTTGAATCTGCATATTGCTTTGGGTAGTATGAACATTTTAACAAAATTAATTCTTTCAATCAGCAAACATGGGGTTTCTCTCCATTTATTTGTGTTGCAATTTCTTTCATCGGTGTTCTAGTTCGTAGTTTTCAGTGTACAGATTTTTTACTTCCTCGGTTAAATACATCCCTGAGTATTTTATTCTTTTTGATGTTATCGCAAACTGGATTTTTAAACTTCTTTTTCAGATTTATTGCTATTGGTATAAAGAAATACAACAGATTTGTATATTGATTTTGTTTTCTAATACTTTACTAAGTTCATTTATTAGTTCTAACAGATATTTTGTGAAATCTTTAGGGTTTTCTACATATAAAATCATGTCATCTTCAAAGAGGAATAATTTCTTCCATTCTAATTTGGATTAGAATATTTAGATATATATTCTAAATATAGAATATTTCTATATTCTAAGCAAATCAACATGGCAAATGTTATGATAAATCCCAACTGACACACTTACTGTTGTGGAGGCAATAAAGAAGGATGGGGACTTTGGTGTGATGAATAATCTACACTCTGTCTAAGGTTGAGATTGTAGCTACTCAGTTACAGTCGTTAGAAGCTGTGTAGGATTGCAGGCTTGGTGTTGCCAAAATTGTGCTTGTTAAAGAGAAACTAAAAGCCTACACTTTTATTATTAAATGTCTTGACTTTTTACTGTTGGATTACTTTGTAAACAACATATGTGGGCCTGCTTGTGATACATGTACTACCAAATTATAATTTCTAAGCTACAGTAATATGAGGTTTGTGGTGGGAATGTGCCTCTGAATAATGGAGAGATGAATTAGTAAAAGGTAAAGGCTAATGTTAGAAAAGAACTTGCATACTTATTCCAGAATAAAATCACTGAAGAAATTAATAACTGGTAAGACAGAGAACAAGAAGGAAGGGAGAGGTAGAAGAGAGTTGAAGGAAGGGAGAGGGAGATAAAGCATACTACACATCTAGAGACTATTGGGAATAAGGGAAAAGAATAATTTATTCCAATAAGGTTCAGAGTAACACCTATTCATATTTTGCTGTTAACACACTCAATGATGAAGTTCTATTAGGTTTTTTTTTTTTTTTTTTTTTTTTTTTTGACAGAGTTTTACTCTTGTCGCCCAAGCTGGAGTGTAATGTTGTGATCTTGGCTCACTGCAACCTCTGCCTCCTGGGTTCAAATGATTCTCCAGCCTCAGCCCCCCGAGTAGCTGGGATTACAGGTGCCCACTACCACACCTGGCTAATCTTTGTATTTTTAGTAGAGATGAGGTTTTGCCATGTTGGCCAGGCTAGTCTCAAACTCCTGACCTCAGGTGATTCACCCACCTCAGCCTCCCAAAGTGTTGGGATTACAGGTGAGTCACTGCACCTGGCCGAGGTTCTATTAGTTTTTTCCAAATTGATTACTGTATATAATAGCATAAAAAACGTGTGGACTAAATTTGGGGGTAAAAAATAATTAAATTTCTGCTGTACTAGTCTGGCCATGACCAAGATGGGAGGCAGATCAGAGAACAGATATAAGAAGGGGACAGAAGAGCTTCTTCACACAGGAACATCCTGGCTCTAGCTGGATTGGGAGGGAACAACACAGTATTTGGGAAGGATTCCTAATCCCCAGAATAGTGGATACACCCCATTAACAGAGATTATGGCATATATGCAACAGACAGAAGAGGCCAACTATAGAAAGAATTCTTCAACTGTGCAAGCTTCTCAAGGTCTCGCTAATCCTTACTTCATTCATGCTGCTATAGAGTGTGTTATACAAAATGCCTACTGATCATGCCAACACCTATTTAAAATCCTCCAATGATTCCTCAAAACTTTTCCAAATAAAGCATCTTAGCTTAATATAGTACATGGAGTCTGCTCAGGCTGCAATAAACAGACTATTAGAGAATAACAGTGTGTATGTGGACAGACTTGCGGCCCACTGTGAGCCACTACTCCGGGGGTCACTCTCTTGTTGCTAATCATTGAAAGGATCCACATGTGTCAGACATCAGTATATAACAGCATTGCTGAGCGATGTAGTTACATTAAATCCAAAGCAAGAAAATTAGCAGGATGTGGAACTGGTCCTCTTTCAGAAAGGAAAATATAATCAGCTTTATGATTGGCTAAAAATAGTTTACCAGTGAAACTTGCCACTGATTTTTCCAGAGTGTGAATATTACTTTGAGCAGGGAAATTAAATGAGCCCTGAGTTCTCACAAACTATCTTTGCCTTCTTTGTCAAGACATTAACTTGTTAGATCTGAGTTTCATCTGTGAAATAAAAAGATTGGTACAGGGCTATTTTTATAAGCATATTAATTTCAAAATGTGTTGGGACTTGCAAATGGTATACATTATATCTGTACAGTTTTTATCTCTATTATACTTCAATAAGTGGTTTAAAAAGAGAACCGGGATTCTACTTTAGGAGATCATCATTTCCTTATTACCAAATGGCAATTACAGGATGGACTTTGAATACACTAAACAGTATAATAATAGTAGCTTGCGGCCGGGCACGGTGGCTCATGCCTGTGATCCCAGCACTTTGGGAGGCCGAGGCGGGCGGATCACGAGGTCAGGAGTTTGAGACCAGCTTGGCCAACATGGTGAAACCTCGTCTCTAACAAAAATACAAAAAAAATTAGCCGGGTGTGGTGGCAGGCTCCCGTAATCCCAACTACTCAGGAAGCTGAGGCAGGAGAATCGCTTGAACCCGGGAGGTGGAGGCTGCAGTGAGCCGAGATCGCACCACTGCACTCCAGCCTGGGTGACAGAGCGAGACTCCATCTTTAAAAAAAAAAAAAAAGTAGCTTTCAATTAGTAGTATTTTATTATTTGCAACTTCCAAAATGCAATGCTTTTGAAACAGACCCAATAGCCTCATAGATAGTTGTTTCTGGATAAACAAGAATTGACCCTTCTGGTCTTAAAGTTTGAAATTTAGATTTGTTTTATCCGAGTTCCTTCCTCAGGAAGTGACCTTCAGTCCTCTCAAAAAAAGTTTCAAAGAACTGAAACTCACAAGATCACCACATCCAGACAATGAGATGCCAGATCCCTCAGTTATCATGATTGCTTCCTTGACCCATCCTAGTTCCTGTTTTCTTACACATTGTTACATTTCTTCCTTGCTATATAGACTCCTAGTTTTAGTGGGTGGGGGAGGGGGCGGGGATGGACTTGAGACTGATCTCTCATCTTCTCGGCTGCAGCACCCGATTAAAGCGTTTCTCCTTGGCAATACTCATCATCTCAGTCATTGACTTTCTGTGCAGAGAGCAGCAGAACCTAGACTAAACCCTAGTTGTTTTATTAACACTTTTAACTGTTTGCTTGACTTCTAGGAAGATTCTAGAAAAACTTGCTAATTTCTCAGTGTTCCAGTAACCTCATGTGTTACCTTAGGCCAAACATGTCTTCCTTCCAAGAAATTGCAACAAATCACAAAAACAAGGTGTATTAGTCCATTCTCAAACTGCTAATAAAGACATACCTAAGACTGGGTAAAGGAAGGAGGTTTAATTGACTCGCAGTTCCACAGGGCTGGGAAGGCCTCAGGAAACTTACCATCATGGGAGAAAAGGAAGCAAACAAATCCTTCACAGGGTGGCAGCAAGGAGAAGTGCCAAGCAAAAGGGGGAAAAAAGCCTTTTACAAAACCATCAGATCTCATGATAACTCACCCATTATCACAAGAACAGCATGAGGATAATTGACCCCAAAATTAAATTACATCCCACTGGATCCCTCCCATGACACTTGGGGATTATGGGGACTACAATTGAAGATGAGATTTGGGTGGGGACACAACAAACCATATCACAATGATAGTAGCATATATGGTTGAAGAGAAAACAGATGGACTGTAGGTGTGTGTGTGTATGTATGTATGTAACAGAAACAAAAGTTGTCCTCTTTTCAGAATATCCTTATACAGAGATTAAGTAAAACATCATATTTAAACTTCCAAGTACAGACCCAAGCACATAATAAGTACTCAAAAAGCTGTTAACTATTGTTATTTCATTAAGACAATTACCAAAGTAGAAGAGACTGGCAATTAAAGCTAAAGAAATGTAATTTAGAGAGTAAGAGACAAGATACAATGAAAATTAAAGATGGATTAATCAAAGAAGGATGAGACATCTCTTTCTTAGTCGAAAAATATGAAGAAACAAAGGAGTAAATGAGCTATTCTTATATATGCCAATTTTTGGGTACTATTTAGATATTTAAATATAAATAGCCCACAAACATTTAAAATGTGATATTGGAATAACGAGCAAGCTCAGGACTCTCAATATAGATGTAGAACTAAGCTGTTTAAGGGCAGATGCCATATGAAGATGTGAAGGCAAAAAAATGTTAAGATTAAAAAACTGAACCCTAATGCTTTGTGTTTATATCTACATTTAGGAAATAGAACAAGCAATAAAGAAAATAGAGGAGGAGAACTAGTTATGCTGGAATAATCCAATGTCTAACACACCCTCTGGCTCATAGGACGTTCACAGATAAATACTGATGACTCAATTACAATTGCACTGCACAGAAAGTCAATCATGGAGACAATTATTATTGCCAAGGAAGATGGATTTAATAGGGTGCTGCATCCAAGGAGATGGGAGATCAGTCTCAAATCCATCTCCCTGACTGACTAAAATCAGGAGTTTATATAGCAGCGAAGAAATGTAACAAAGTATAAGAAAACAGGAACTCAGATAAAACAAATGTAAGTTTCAGGCTTTAAGAAATTGACCAGAAGGGCCAATTCCTATGTATGTGTGTGAAATATATGTGTATATATATTTCATACATACATATGAAAAAAACTGTCTATGGGACTATCAGGTTGGCTTCACTTGCAGGTAATCTTTAAAATTACCTCTTAATATCAGAGGTCAATGACAACCTCTGGTTCTAAGAAGAAGGTGGTAGTTGTTCAGAGGAGGCAATAAGAACAGACTATTTAAAGAAATTTGTCAGTGCAAAACAATGGAAAAAGAGAATGGTAATCTGCTGGATCATACAAGTCAGGACCATAAGAAAAGATATAAAAAGGTTTTTCAAATACAGATTTTCTGAACATAATTATAGGTATAAGAAGAATCCTTAAGGGTGAGAGAGATGATGATGGTTTATGAAATGGAACAGATGACTGATGGACCAAGAAAGAAGGGAACTGGGATGGAATAAAAGACATAAGAAAAGGGTTTTTATGTCAAAAGTAGGAGATCAACCTCTTCTGAAAAAGAGTTTAAGAACAAGATGAGTAAAACTATAAAGGAAATGTGATATGAAGAGGGATGGTTAATTTTAAAAGCAGTTTTGACCTTGTCACTCATCTTTACAACTTTTCCACAGCTCTCCATCATCTTTGATAGGTTTGGAGGTTGGTGGGGGTGACTGCTATGGATCACAAGAGTAACTGAAGACGCTGCAATAGAAAGTTAGTGGGGAATTGATATTTAGATTCAACTAAAATTTAATATGTCTTTCCTTCTTATGCAGCACAAACTTTCCTGTGCAGTAATTCTGTCAGGTGGCCATGACTGTCTGATTGTATGGAATATGAAACTTACTAATTGGCCAAATGATTTACTCCAGGTCATCCTGCTAGTTAGTTATAATGCAGATTTAAACGTGGTGTCCTGATTTCCAAGTCCTCTTTATTTTTAGAACACCAAACTTGTGTTGTAGCTTTGATGAGCTGCTATGTCTTACTGTGTTGTCATCGCGTCATTAAGATAGAGAAGGCACTGGGTATTATGGACAACAACTAACAACCCCAGGCGTGGTCCTTCCTGCCCTCAATTTGCTAAGGCTGTTTTTGTATAATGAAAAGAGATTGTAAGACGAATAACAAAACAAACAACACTGTCCTTTGAGTTCTGGTTTGGTTCCTTATTTTCTACTTAATATTAATAAAAAATAATCTTACTTGTAACATGGAGATGATCCCTTTGTTATGTAACCTTTTGCGCAGTACAAAGGCCAAATCAGATTATATAAATTAAATAAGGTAGTAATTAATGGAAGACTACATGTTAAATAATAAGCCAATTCATTACTGTATCCTCAGCACTTACAACAAAGCTTGGGAGATAACACATAATCAATAAATATTGTAAAATAAACTCATGAATACATACAAAGCAGGGTATACCATAATTATTTTGTAATGCTGTGTTGAAGCTTTCAAGGGCAGGGCAGTTATGGGGTCCTAAACATTTGAAATACGTTCTAAAATTAAAAAACCCTACCTTCCACATAAATGGAACATTTCTAATACCTACATTTATTGTATTTTCAATAGTATTTCAGTTGCAATGTAATTATTTTAAATTTTAGCAGGCAAACTTTATTCTTTCGGTGTCTGGGAAGAATTTTTTCGGCGTTGATTAAGCTGAGACGCTTATCCAAAAATAATAAAGCCACCCAAAATGAATACTTACTTAATCAAATACAGAAGTCAAGCATAATTGCTTTGTAAAATACTTTAACTTTTGGCTAATGTTATTTCCAAACCTTAGCTGATTTTTTTAACAGGTGATATTTGGATATTGAGATTAGAGGCTGTGAGAGCAAAAATTTAATTGTTTGAGGCATAAAAAGAGCAATCTTGGTGAAAGGCATGACGTCTGTAAACTCCCCCCCACCCACACCAACTTTTTTTAGTGGAGTAAACAAAGTTAGTGCCCAGAATCCAGTGTTCCGGGGCATCAATTGTAGCAAAATCTTTGTGTTGTTATGGATCAAAATAAGAAGCTGCAACAGAGTTGCCACTCATGGGTAAAACTTGTCAGCTTTCCAAGAGTGGCTGCTGGCAAACAGCCCAGGGCAGCAGCAGGCTCTGGCAACTCCTGAACTCCAGCTGGGGCTACAGCCCCAAAAGCTTGCAGAGTAATTAAAAATCATGACCTGCCCCTCTCTGGACCATACACCTTGAGCGACTCTGTCTGAGGTCCCATGGGTGGTTATCTTCATCCCACCATTTGGAATCCCGGAAATGTGTGAACGCAGGCAGTCTGCTGCAATGAGTGAACACAGTTACCACTTAGGAGAGAGAAAAAGAGGCCCATCAGATGCCTCAACTCTCTCCTGACTGCTAGCTGAACAGGTTAGAAAGTGCAGGAATGGGCGGTCCTGATTTTGTCTCCTTTCAGAAATCTAGATAGCTTGCCTAGAAGGTAAGTGTGCTGTGCTGTGATGTCAGCCTGATCTGTGTTCAGATCCCACCTCTACCTTTCTAGCTCGGTGAACTTTTACTTAACGATTGTAAGAATCCATGCCCTCATGTATAAAATAAGGAACATGGTGTTGTCCACTTGGGGATACTATGAGAATTAAGTAGGATATTTTATGTACAGCTTTTAGCACAGCATCTTGCATACAGAAAGTACACAATGAAAAGGTGAAATAAGTGAGAGAGATGGGCAAATATGGGTGAATGGGAAGAACTGCAGCAGGAATTTGTGTCGTATGCATGGAGCATAACCCAGGCATGCTTTGTCTTCCATACCAACAAGTTGATGAAATGACCATCTTGGGCATTTTTCAACTTCATTAAGGCAGGTTTGTTCCTCCAAAAACTACAAGAAATCATTCTGGCAAAGGCATGTAAAGGGATTTTGTTGTTGTTGTTGTTGTTTTTTTGAGACGGAGTCTGGCTTTGTCACCCGGGCTGGAGTGCAGTGGTGCGATCTCGGCTCACCGCAACCTCTGCCTCCTGGGTTCAAGCGATTCTCCTGCTTCTGTCTCCTGAGTAGCTGGGATTACAGGTACGTGCCACCACGGCCGACTGATTTTTGTATTTTTGGTAGAGACCGGGTTTTATCACAGCCAGGCTGGACTCGAACTCCTCACCTCAAGTGATCGGGCTGCCTCAGACTCCCAAAGTGCTGGAATTACACACATGAGCCACTGCACCTGGTCGTAAAGGGATGCTGTGAAGGAAAAAATTCCTGGGACTGGAAATCCAGAATTCTGAATTCTAGTAAAGATCTGACTATGAAAAAATTTTAAACCTGGAGAACTTACTTAATTTCTGGGCCCAGGTTTTCTCTTTTGTCAAATGAAGCATTTGGAGTAGTTGGCTGATTTTCAGATTATATTCTTCAGAGCCCTGAGATTGCAGGACTGTGACTCCTAGTCACCTCTGGAAGGATGGGGAGGAGGAAAGAGAACTGATGGAGCTTTTCCTTTTTGGAGACTGAAAACAGTGGCTTCTCTCTGATCTCTTTTGAGTATTGGTGACCCCTACTCTGTCTCTTTGAAAAGTGAGTACTCTTCAAGCAATGCCTGAGTAGCACCGGACTGGATAATGGCTGTGAGATTCTTTCTAGTTTTTTTTAAAAAAGTAATCTTTGGCCAGGCACGGTGGCTCACGCCTATAATCCCAGCACTTTGGGAGGCCGAGGCGGGCGGATCACAAGGTCAGGAGATCGAGACCATCCTGGCTAACACAGTGAACTAAATAAAAATACAAAAAATTAGCCAGGCATGGTGGCAGGCACCTGTAGTCCCAGCTACTCGGGAGGCTGAGGCAGGAGAATGGTGTGAACCCACGAGGCAGAGCTTGCAGTGAGCCGAGATCATGCCACTGCACTCCAGCGTGGGTGACAGAGTGAGACTATCTCATCAAAAAAAAAAAAAAAAAAAGTAACCTTTAATCATAATCAGTTCCATAATTTATGGGGGCCAGTTCAGAATAAAAATGTGAACCCCCTTGGTCAAAAAGTATTACAAGACTTTTTCATTTATTTTGCAGCCTTGCCATGCCCCCCTCCACTGCCCCGTGCCCCCAACCTCATCATGGTAGTTTTTATTTTCTACTTAATGTTATGACCCCTGGGGATAGGGATATTTGAGGGGAGTAGAGACCCTCACAGATGCTCAGGTCCACATTCCATGACTTAGCAAGCAGAACACACATACCCGACTCTAAGCCACCCTGTACCCATACCCAGGCTCCCACTAGGGAGGAAGCAGTGCAGCAACTGCAAGTTAGAGGCCAGGGAGCTGAGAACACATCTTTGGGATATGTCCAAGGCAGGCCTGGGTGTGAGCTGGACCTGCAAGCCCCTGGCTCATGCTCCTTGTCCTGCCAGACTTCGCTACACAACACCAATTCAAAGGTAAAATTTTTATGAATTTCAAGATAGTGCCCCCAGAGCATTATACCCCAAGTCTTCTGAGTGGGATCTTATGTTGCTGCCTTAGTTGTATGTCCATGAAATTGACACTGGCCTTAATATCAATAACCTCAAAAGAATTGTTCTAAGCTAGTGGTTTGGGTCAGTTTTTGCAAATGACTAGACTATAGACACAAATGTGATTTGATTTTCTGATTATTAGTTGAGTAGGATCAGTTTCAAAAGGGGCAAAACAAAACCACAAAAATCAAACAACACACACACACATGCACATACAAATCAACTATAAAACCGCACACACACACACCCCTATTAACAATAGGAACAACTACTATTATTTGGGAAACCACTTAATGTGGTTTAATTAGGATTAAAATAACCCCCGGCCCACCAACACCCACATTCTGAATTCTATAATTCTTCTTGGTTCTCTGTACAGAAGTTTTATGTCTCTCACATTTTTCTCCCAAATTTTCTCAACTAACTACCCTCATGTTGTTCTCCTCTTCTCTCTAGGTTTTTGCTAGACAGCTACCTTGCTACCATCCTGTTTTCTTTCCTTGCTCTTCTCCCGTGAACTAAACAATCTGGAACCTGGTTTCTTTCACTGTGCCCTGACCCATCCTTCCCCTGGAACACACATCAATACAACTTGCCTTTGATCTATTGTTAAATTACTCCCTCATTAATCTCCTGGTTGAGAGGCCAACCATTACCGAGTTACATTTGCCAATGTATACATTTACCTTGAACATTCAAGGAAGAAGGAAACCCCATATGCCTGAAGTACAAATACAGATACAATTGCAGAGGAGGCTATTTTTCAAAACATGTCTTATTTGAACCAACACACATGCAAAAGCACACATGGGAATACTAGTTATCTGCAAATAGGCTTATCAACCCTGTCCAAATGGGAATAGACATTTGCAGCTATTCAAAACTAAGAGACTTATTGGCTCTGACTTTAGATATATAGAATAAACAAATCCTGCTCAAACCAGTTCCAACTCAATCTCGGCCATGAGATTAAAGCCTAAACTCCTGATGTATCCCTCTGTCTGAGTCACTAACAACTTATGTCAAAGTGTATGCAGATTTAAATTGTTAGGTGGAGGCAGGGAAGCTGGAGGCTAAGGTTCTTTACATACTTCCAAGTATACTTTACTTTCAAAGGGTATTTTATATACTTTCGCATTAGACCAGCATCATTTGGCTCAACTGAAGACAGTTCTCTTTGTTGGTATAAATGGGCTGGTTTCTATATAGGAGGCTTTATTTAATACTATATGCACAAAATATTTAAAAAACGGAATGCAATTCTTCATTTATTTTCTATATTGTATATACATTTAATTTTAAAATTTTAAGTAAGGTAATATTGATATTAATAGAACTGCATTTTATTTGCATCATTTACCAAAATTTAACTTCCAGTTCAACCAACTGTGAAAGTTTATGTAATTTAATGTCAGTAGACCAAGTGATATGCAAAGAAAATGGCCATTTTTAAATCAGGATTTGTTCTGCATTATTTTCAGTTTGGGATATCACAATGTTTTCAGAAATATATCCCATTCATAATAAGTGATGACTCTGATTTTTGTGTATTTGTTATTTTATTGTTTTATTTTGTTTTTCCAGAAAGGGACTTTGCCTACTACTTAGAAGTAAAATGAAGATTTTTCACAGTGCCTACTGAGCTCTCCACTGGATACTGAAATGTAAATGAATAAAGTTCTATACATGCAGCTCAACATTTTAATAGAAATTGTTTTTATTCCATAATAATCATCAGCACATATATATTTTAATAAAAACATGCTTAGTTTCTAAAACTCGATGGGTAGCAACACCTAAACATTTCCCTAGTTATAAAAAATTATAGGTAAAAACACATGGCTCTGCCCTGGTTAAAAGCATAGTACTTAACAGTGCTGCCAGGAAATTTTCATGAACCTCCCTGTGTTGGAAATAGAAAGATCAGTGGAAAGCTAAAGATACTGGGAAACTCAAGCACTTTTTGTCTCTCCCATAGCAGTTAGCCTGAAAAGCATTTAAAAGGACATGTGGCTCGTGAGAAGGCAGATGTAATTTCACTCTTCACCTTGAATATTTTACCTGTGTATGGATGATTGAATTTGTCATAGTTTATAAACTGCTACATCTCACACACAATTAAACAAGGCAATTGGCCTCTGCTGTATTTAAAAAGAGATTTGTGGCTGGGCGCGGTGGCTCACGCCTGTAATCCCAGCACTCTGGGAGGCCGAGGTGGGAGGATCACGAGGTCAGGAGATCAAGACCATCCTGGCTAACAACGGTGAAACCCCGTCTCTACTAAAAATACAAAAAAAAAAAAAAAAAAAAATTAGCTGGGCGAGGTGGTGGGTGCTTGTAGTCCCATCTACTCGGGAGGCTGAGGCAGGAGAATGGCGTGAACCTGGGAGGCGGAGCTTGCAGTGAGCCACCGCACTCCAGCCTGGGTGACAGAGCAAGACTCCATCTCAAAAGAAAAAAAAAGAGATTTGTGGTTGCCTGACCCTGATTCATTGGAAGAATCTCCAGGGTGTCTACACCCTGTTTATCTTACATGAGAATGAACTTGAAGCTCTGTATATTAGAAACTGTACCTTAGATGTGAAGATTAAAAATTAGCAAGGCTAGTATTCTTTTAATTAAAAAAAATTAATCGACAAATAATAATTGTATCATTTATGGGGTACAATGTGGTATTTTTACATATGAATACAGTGTGAAATGATTAAATCAAGCTAAATAACATATCCATTACCTCACTTACCATGTTTATGAGTCATTTGAAGTTTGCTCTCTTAGCAATTTGGAAATGCACAATATAATAACTACAGTCACCATGCTGTGCAATATCGATATAAAAAACTTATTCCTTCTATCGGTCTAAAACTTTAGACTATTTGGCCTATAAGGCAGTATGAAGCAGCAATTAAGTGCATGGGCTTTGGATTACATATGTTTTGTGTTCATTCCTGACCTTGTAACTTGTAACTATGTGACAATGCAAATTACTAACTTCTCTATGCTTCAGTTTTCTCAGCTATAAAATGAGGATAATAGAATTACTACCTCACAGACATCTTGTTAATGTTAAGTGTACACGGCCTGGCAAATAGTAAACCTACAGGAAATGGTAACTATGGTTATCAGTGTTATTTGCTCTTTTTCTTTTCCTTTTTATCTTATAATTCAGTGAGTGCAAGGTGTCTCTCAAAAGAAACAGGAAAGTCACTGTAATTGCTTGTTTATTGTTCTTATGCTACTTCTCAATCCCTCACAATAATCTTTACATTTGATATAGTTTGGCTGTTTCCACCCACGTCTCATCTTAAATTGTAGTTCCCATAATCCCCACATATCGTGGTAGGGATCAGGTGGAGATAATTCAATCTTGGGGGCGGTTTCCCTCATCTAGTTTTCAGGATCGTGAGTTAGTTCTCATGAGATCTGATGGTTTTATAAGGGGCTTTCCCATTCGCTGGGCACCCATTCTTTTCCTTCCTGCTGCCATGTGAAGAAGGACATATTTGCTTCCCTTTCCACAACGATTGTAAGTTTCCTGAGGCCTCCTTAGCCCTGTGGAACAGTGAGCAATTAAACCATTTTTGTTTATAAATTACCCAGTCTTGGGTAGTTCTTTTTAGCAGCATGAGAATGGACTAATACAAGGTATACATCTAGATGAGTTCCCCTTTTTTTCTTCTAAATACTTTATCCAATTGGTGAATTATCCTAATTTTCAGCATATGCAAGAAACAATGAATATTTTACAAAGAATAGGAATAGTAGCACTTAAGAATCATGTTTCTAATTGTAGGTGCCGAAGTGTAAACCATAGTTTTTGTTATGATTGGTTCCAAGATAGGAGCTGCAGAAATGGATAATAAAGGCTGGCTTTAGGATTACAATGTTCTATGTCCAGAGATGAGTAACCACTTCTAGAATTACTATCTCCAGAGCTATGCTATGTCTACTGCATTGCACAAGCAAAATGAGTGTCTTGCATCCTACTGCCTCTTTCCACACTTAATTCCATTTGGAATTCGATTCTATTGCCAATCACTGCTCTCAATTAGCAGAAAGAACTTAAGTCACATCTGGAACCTAGCTTTGTAGCCTTTGAGCCCAGAAGACACACCCAAAGGAGAATGGAAAGATATCAAGCAAGCCAATCTAAAGTTCGTGCAAATGCTTTAATAGAATCATTTCTCCTTTGCTTCAGCTTTTTTTCACTGTTCATAGGAAGTATTACTTCATGTAAAATAATGTAGATGCTTATGAAATAAAAAGGAAAAATCCATAAGTTATTGAAATAAGATGTTTTATTTCCTGTTTATTTTCCTTTCAAGTTTCAGTGGCAGATAACAGATGAAGACTTTTCAGTTTTGCAGAAAGGGGCCCCAGCAGCTGTGGTGGCCATAGAATAATAACTGAGATTTTTTGCAGAGCTATCTTGACAGATTGATAACTTCTGTGTGTAGGGATTCTGCAAATAAGATAAACAAAGATGAAAGTGAGAGAAAGTTGGATGGTTTAGAGTAAACATTACTAACTCTCTCAATGGTGTATGTGTCATTTGAAAAGCAATTGGGTTTCTGCTCTAAATCCACAGTTCTCAAAATATGGTGTGCATTACCTTATTCCAAGAAAATTGTAAAAATGCAAATCATTTGGCCTCATTGCAGATTTAGTAAACTGAAATATCCAAGAATTAGGGCCTAAGAATCTGCACTATAAAAGCACCTCAGATCTTGAATATAAAGTTCCTGGGCACCAAGTCAGATACTCCCCGGCTAGAGGTAATTGTTCATATTTTCAGAGAAGGAAATAATTGCTGTTAGTAGTGGGAAGAAGAACATGCTAATACACTTTTTAAATTTTAATTTTTCTCCAAAGAGGTGTGGGAGTAAATACAGCAAATGAAAACAGAATGTGAACAAACGGGAAGTGAGCTTATCTAGTGATTAGATGTTATTTAGGTTTTGTAACTTTAATCAAAAATGGCACTCTCCAAGCTTTTCAGCTCAGTTTTTCTCCTAATAACAGGATAAGGTCATTTCCTACATAGGGAAGGAAAAACAACATTTGTAGACTCCCTTCTCTGTACAAGATCCTTTCAACATGTCATTTTTATTTGACTTCATTCTCACCCTCAAGGAGCCATGTGTTTGATTCTAAGTTCTGAATGGCAGAAACTCCTTAGGCATCCCTTGTGGAAAAACTGAATTATTCTTCCTGATTCTCATTGCAAACTCTCCTACACCAGAAGCCTTAGAGACCTAAAATCCCAAGGAACAGGCAACTGAAATCGTGAGTCTAGAACAAAGCAAGAGAGATGGAAGTGGTTGTTCCAGAAAATGCAAAACTCAATGGCACTCAGCACCTGGCTCATTACTGAGCTCTGGTGGTAGGACTGGCTGACTGGAAACCAGTTTCCATCTCTCACCTACATGCCTCCTACAGGTAGCATGCTGCCCATGAAGCAATTGTCATTTTGACTTGGGCACTGCTCCTGAATCCTTATGAATATCTCCTTTTCAGTATCCCAAAGGCATCCAAGCCTACTATGTCCCAAACTTAATCGATGACTTTTAAATACTCTTGAGCTTATTTCTTATTCCATGTCTCTGTATCTATCAAGAGTCCACTACAGAGCTAGTTGCATACATCAGAAGCCTAAGAATCTTTCGACATCTCCCTGTCACTTGTCTGACATCCGCAGTCAGTCCATGCCAAGTCACTGGATTTTACATCTATATTTGCCTTTACCCCTCTATGTCAAACAACAAAAAACTATTTTGAGCTATGATTTTCTTCCCCATAAGCTTCAGTAGCAGAATCTCAACTGGTTTCACTGTGTCCTCTACTTGACCCTCTCCAACATTTTTTCTTAACCCACCAGCCAGAGTGACATATTCAAGCATAAATCTGATTAACCCTCTCCCTTGCCTTAAAGCTGTCTTTCGTGTCTTCCCATTGCTCTCAGGATAATGGGAAGGATTTGTGTCTTGCTGAAACTGAAACAGCCATATATAGTTTGGTCAGTCACTACCTGCTTCTTGAGACTCACTCTCACCACTCTTCCCATTGAGAAGCTTCTCTTTGTCGAAGAGCATGATCCCTCCCATGATATGTGGGGATTATGGGAACTACAATTTAAGATGAGATGTGGGTGGAAACATAGCCAAACTATATCATATGTAAAGATTATTATGAGGGATTGAGAAGTAGCATGAGAACAATAAACAGGCAACTACAGTGATTTTCCTATTTCTTTTGAGAGACACCTTTCACTCACTGAATTATCGGATAAAAAGGAAAATAAAAAGAGCAAATAACATTAATAAACATAGTTACCATTTCCTATAGGTTTACTATTTGCCAGGCCGTGTACACTTAACATTAACAAGATGTCTGTGAGGTAGTAATACTATTATCCTCATTTTATAGCTGAGAAAACTGAAGAAGGCATAAAGACCTTCTTCAGTTTTACCGACTCCCTGTTCTCAGCCATATCACAGGGTCTTAATGTATGCTGTTCTACCTGCCTGGAATCTTCTTCACTCCTACTTGACTTACTGTCTTTTACCTTCCCCAGATGTCAATTCCAGAGAAGCCATGGCTGATTCACATTTTTACTAGGTGCATTCATAGCACCATGGTTCTTTCTGTGAAAGAACTTATCATAGCTGCAATTTTATATTTGTTTATGTTATGGTTTGATTAATATCTGTGAAACCACTAGCAGATTCTCTTTTTAAAGGCAAAGATTATGCTTTCCTTAGGGCTGGCACTGTCTTGGGCAGATGGCAGAATTAAATGAATTGTTTTGAATTAATAGATGGGGTTCTGGAAATGTGCAAGGTTAAATATTATATTTCTTCTGTCTCCCCAACTGTGCCCATTGAACAAATAGTGCTGATCTAAAATGTGCTACGGAAAAGGAAGTAGATTCAAGGTTTTTGTTTTTTTCTTTTTTGGAGACAGAGTCTCACTCTGTCACCCAAGCTGGAGTGCAATGGCATGATCTCAGCCCACTACAACCTCCGTTTCCTGGGTTCAAGCGATACTCTTGCCTCAGTCTCCTGAGTAGCTGGGAATAAAGGCACCCACCACCATGCCTGGCTAACGGTTTACTTAAATTTTTAGTAGAGACGGGGTTTCATTATGTTGGCTAGACTAGCCTCAAACTTCTGACCTCAGGTAATCTGCGCACTTCAGCCTACCAACATGTTGGGACTACAGGCGTAAGCCACCACGCCAAGCTGACTGAAGTACTTTTTATTATCAGTGGCCCCCTCTACCAAGAGAATTAGAGGTATAGGGTGACTGATCACAAAACATATGTTATGATACAAGCAAATACTCCAGCAGGTCTTTGGTTATGTCTCCAATGCCAAACATCTGCATAAAACATTAACAATTAATTGTCCATATGGTTATACATTTTACAATTGTTTGCCATTATGGTGATATTTATTGCCTTGGTCTTTGTAAATTACATGAGCCCAATATTTTCCAATTATCTTGAAAGTTTCTTTTGTCAAAAATTGTTAATGACCCTGTAGCTGTTGACTTTCATTTGTCCAGTAATTCTGAGACAATTTTTGCATGCCAGATAGTCATATCAAATCTAATTCTCAAACAACAGCCCCAGCAAAATACTGTCCCTACTTTGCAAATGAAGAAACTGAGGTCCAAGATAATATAGATAGCAAGGGCAATGACTAGTATTGTATTTAACTATATTTGATTCTAAGATTTATGTCAGTTTCTTCTCTTTAATACCACATACCACTTTTAACTTATTTTTCACAGAAGAGAAAATTAGAGAAAAATAATAATTGAAGATAATTATGTTTTCTCTTTCTTTTTCCCACCCTCTCTTCCTGTCTTCCTTATTCCCTCTCCCTCTCTCTGTTTAATTAAATTTTCTAGCTAGGAGGATTCATGCAACATGTAAGTTCCATGAAGACAAGGAATCGTCATTATCTTGAGCAAAAGGAGCCCTCACCAACACTAAGCATATCAGGGTATTTGCTTTGGAGTGAGTTGTGGATATAACTCAGAACCTTCTCATTTGTTCTTAGAATTTCTCCTTTCAATTATTGGTATACAAGGAAAAAAATCTGTGAGAATCTTAGAAGTTTAGTGGACTCAGTTTCTTTTCTCAGGAGGATTAACTGAGGATTCCATTATTTTCCATGGGAAAGCATTTAATGGTCAAGTCAGGAAACTCAAGTTCTAATCACAGTACTGCAAAGTGGATTTGCTGAGAAGTCCTCAAATACTGTCTCTTCTCTTTTAAATTACAAGTGAGGAAAGTGAGAGGCAGAGAGGAGGAGCCATTCTCAAACTTACACAGCAAGTCCTACTATTCTCATCACCTGAGTCCTTTTTAGCACCAAAACATTATTTTCAGGGAATAATTAGCAGAAAAAGAAAAAATCCCTAGCTTTCCATTTGGTCGCTACCATTCCTCAAGAAGCAGACTGCTGCAGTCCACATGACGCACTTGCTTTATTTTCAAATCCAAAGGTCTTTTTTTCACAAAGCACTGAATTTATGATGGAGTATGAGCTAATACAAGGCTTTGGGGCCATTAAAAAAAATAACAAGTGTTCAACAGGATGTGTCTATGTAACAGAGTCAATTCAACAAGGTCCAGGTTGACCCATTGGCAATTTTTATGACAAATGTCTCATTTTTCACCTTCCTCCAGACCCTAGAAAACGTGTTTTAATAACATTTGCAAGTTCTGTCACACCAGGGGCCAAGAGAAGCTGCAGTTCTGACTTCTTTGGCAGAGATCTCCCACCGAGATCTAGAGACCTACTTTCAGCTCCCTGAAGGGCTTTCTTTTTCCTGACTTTAATGTATTGACCCCATGTATACAACAGCTTGAAAGTATTACAGAGGCACGAAGCCAGGAAGGTGTCCCAAAGGTATCCTCTTGCTTTAGAAGACAGTCACTGAAGACCCTGAATGCCCCATGGAGACAATTACCTGCAAAATTCGACTTTTTTTTTTGGAGACGGAGTTTTGCTTTTGTTGCCCAGGCCGGAGTGCAACGGTGTCACCTCGGCTCACTGCAACCTCCACCTTCCAGGTTCATGCGATTCTCCTGCTTCAACCTCCCGAGTAGCTGGGATTACAGGCAGCACCACCACACCTGGCTAATTTTGTATTTTTAGTAGAGACGAGGTTTCTCCATGTTGTTCAGGCTGGTCTGGAACTCCTGACCTCAGGTGATCTGCCCGCCTCGGCCTCCCAAAGTGCTGGGCATAAGCCACAGTGCCTGGCCAAAATTCTACTTTTTAAGTGGGAGTCAAAGTTCAGGCTCTCCTGCATTATAGGAGTAGGGTAGATTACAAAATTATGACTTCACAAGATCCCAGAATAGATAGGATTGTATTAGCTGTTTGTTATGATATAGTGATAGGAACTCAGATACATGGAGGTCAAAACTCTGTCTCCATCTTTGGTGGTAATTCTGTCTACCACAGTGGTTCTCAACAGGGGTGATTTTAACTCCTTGAAAACATCTGGCAATGACCACAAATAGTTTCGGTTGTCACAGCTGGGAGTGAAGGTGCTACCGGCATTTCCTGGAAAGAGGACATGGATGCTGTTGACACGGAAGTGCTGGGAAGGGAAGAGTGTGGTCCCTTTAAATGATATGGAAGCGGGGAAGGAAGTGCTGGGTAAAGGAGAACGTGGTTCCTGGCTAGGGCTCTACCCCCACAGACCTAGGCCAGGACAGGCACTTCTGCCTTCGTGCCCAAATGCTGTATTTTCCAAGACCACCCTGGCCCGTCACGACCCCATCCTGGGCCTATAAAAACCTGAGACCCTAGCAAGGCAGGGACAGAAGCTACTGGATGGCGAGAGGACACGGAGGGAACACCCTGGTGCGAGAGCACACAGACAGACAGACACTAGAGCCCCGGCAGGCCATCAGCTGGCGGGACAAGGCGCAGTTTGGCGGGGCAGTTGGAGGAGAGCTGGGGCCACCGAGCAGCCCAACTCCAGGGGAAGACCATCACCCTTATGACTCCTCCGTCTGCTGAGAGCTATTTCCACTCAGTAAAACTTTAAACTCATTCTCCAAGTCCACGTGTGATCAGATTCTTCTGGTACACCAAGGGAAGAACCCGGGATATCGAAAGCCCTCTGCCCTTGCGACAAGGTAGAGGGTCTAATTGAGCTGGTTAACAGGTTTACTTTGCCTATAGACGGCAAAGTAAAAGAGCACCCTGTAACACATGCCCACTGGCGTTTCAGGAGCTATAAACATTCACTCCCAGACACTGCCGTGGGGTCAGAGCCCCACAGCCTGCTCGTCTGTATGCTCCCCCAGAGGTTTGAGCAGGGGGGCACTGAAGAAGCGAGCCACACCCCCATCACACCCTCTGCGAAGGGGACAAGGGAACCTTTCCCATTTCACTGCCAAACATCCTACCAGGCACAGGACAGCCCCCACACGACAAAGAATTATCTGGTTCAAAATGTCAATACTGACAATGTTGAGAAACCCTTATAGGGTTAACCAGATAGGCAATAAATAGATCGAAAAGATAATTCAATAAATTTAATTCCAGACAGAAGGCCTATGTTAAAGTCCCTGTTTGAGGTGTATAAATGTGGATACTTTTGATTTTAACCTTTCTTCCTCATTTTCTTCATCTATTAATAGGAGTAACAATATATGTAACATTCATAGCAAACAAAACGTTCTGCATAGTAACGTTAGCAATCATAATTAGAGCAGTACTAAGTATTTGATCCCCACTCCTCATACCAGCTCTACTTTTATAGTCTTCTGGGCAATGAAGATAATTTATAATTTGATACCTTGATAGTATATATACTAAGTTTTACATGCATTGTCTCTTTATTACATAACAATTCTTTCAGTTAAATCTCATTATCTCCATTACACAGGAAAGGAAACTGAAGTACAAAGATACTAAATGACTTACCCAAATTTACAGTTAGTGAGTTGCATAGCCAGGGTTTGAATGTATTTATACATTAAAGCCCATAATTCTGTCCACTCTGTGGTGTGGATAGACTCCACATCTCTTTGGTTTACTTCTACCAGAGACACTTCACACTTGTTTGTATTTGCCTTTGTCACTGGTCTGTGAGATGCTTGGGGCAGGGACAGTGTCTCAGTCACATGCATGTTCTTGTGCTCTGTGTATCACACCTTGAGGTTTTGAGCCATCCTGGGATGTGGTGGCCACACTTGGCAGCCAATGAAGGGCTTACCTTTTTTCTATCAGAGGCAGAAAAAACAATCACATGATTAGATTTACATATTTCAAAGAGTACTCTGGTAGCAATGAAGGGTTAATTGTGTTAAAAGGCAGAAAAGGCAGGCTGGAGCCAGTTAAAATTAATTATAGGACTGTCAAGGAGAAAGAGGTACCTATACCATCAAAGGCCATTAAGCAAGGTGCCACTAAACCTTATGACAATCACATGTGGATTAACATGACATGTTTTAAAAGCACAATTGTTGTTTTACTTTATATTGTAAACAACTAACTTCACTGTACTCCATTGTCCTGTTTTCTTAAAGGATTAGTTTCAACTCTTCTTTCCAGATTTTAGGAAAAGATAAAGAAATGCCACAGACCAGAAGGAAAAATATTAGCAAATCACATATCTGATAAAGGATTATATCCAGTATATTTAAAGAACTCCCTGAACTCAAAATTGAGAACAAATAATCCAATAAAAAACAGGCAAAACATTTGAACAGAAAGCTGACCCAAGATGTACTAATGGCAGGAAGCACCTTCAAAGATGCCCAGCATCACTGGTTATCAAAGAACCAGAAAGTTAAGCCACAATGTGCTACCATGACACACCTACTAGAATAACTAAAATAAAAAGACTGATCATACTAAGTGTTGATGAGGATGTGCAAACCTTGAACACTTATACACTGTGGGAATGTAACATGGTAGAGCCACTTTGGAAAACAGTTTGACAGTTTCTTAAAAACTCAAATAAACACCTCTCATATGATCCAGCCATTCCATTCCTAGGTATTTACTAAAATAAAAGTATTTGTTCATACCAAGACATTTGCATGAACATACCTAACAGTTTATTTTGTCGTAGCCAAAAACTGGAAATGATTCAAATGTCCATCAACAGGTAAGTGAATAATCAAATTGTACATATATGGAATGAATATTGCTCAACAATAAAAAGAATGAACGCTTTACACATATAACACCAGGGGTATATCTCAATATGCTAGGAAAGAAATCAGGCCAAAAAGAGTCCATACTGTATGTTTTCATTTGTATAAAATTCTAGAAAAATGCCAGCTAATCTATAGTGACAGAAAGCAGATCAGTGGTTCCTGGGGAGGAGAAGGGCGAGGGACTGTAAAGGATCACAAAGAAATTTTGGGGGTGATGGATATACTTATAATCTTGATTGTGGTGATGGAACACATAGGTATATGCATATGTCAAAATTTTAAAAATTGTACACTTCACATATGTGTACTTTAATGCGTGTCACTTATACCTCAATAAAGCAGTTAAATATGTACTTGCTAACTATTAAATTATAACTATTTTATATACACATATACGTATTTAGGGTAATACGTATCAACATAGAGATTGTCTTTCTCTGATGTGTGGGAAGGTCTTTCTCTTTCCTTGAGTTCTTTAAAGGAAGAAACTTCTTTAAGACAAATTTTTCATAGGAGGAACCACTGTAACTTTTGCAATACTATTAGTAAAGACTGTTTTTCCACATTTGTTGGAGCTGACTTGATATCTTGCTGAAATCTGTTGAAATCTGAGGGTGAATACAAAACTCTGATATTTGAAAATATCAGCTACCTAAAACCTAGAGGGCATGTCATGACATAGCTTCATGATCTGTTATCAGAAGTAGAAAGCAACAACATGAAACACCTGTGTGTGCCCATGGGTCAGTCACTAGTATCCTCGCAGTGTCTCAATAGAATCACATGTATGCTCAGGTAAAAGATTCACTCTTTAAGAAAATGCTATCAGATAATCTTATTGTCATAATTATTGGCATAAATATTGTCATACATTAATAATCGGATGGGATAAAAATTCTGGATTTGTAAAACCTAAAAATGTAACTGAAAAAAATACATAAAACTTCTCCAATTTTACTAGTATCAGCAATATAAACATTTAGTGGTATTTATTACTAATACATAAACATTAGTACATATATTACTACAAATATTTATAACTAATATATTACTAATGCAAATTAGCAATATATATTACTCATTGGTAATATGTTAGCAATATGTATTACTAATGCCAGTTAGTAATATATATTACTAATCCAATTAGTAATATATTAGTAACACCAATAATGGGTCATTATTTGTATATAACTATAATTATATCATAAACAATTTATATCATTAATATATTAGTTATTTTATATATTGGCTACTAATATTACTAACGGTTAAATAATACTACTAATTATATTGATAAGAGCAATAATAAGAACAGTAATAATAGCTACCATTTGATTATTACTATTTACAGAGTGTTATTATTCGCTTTATTTTATAAATGAGTGGGAAAGTACATTCAAAGAGGTTACGCAACTGTCTCAAAAACACACAGCTAGTAAGCACTGGATTTGGGATGCAAATTCAAGAAGTCTGATTCCAGATCCCAAGGTTTTAGCCTCATATTTGTCTGACGTGTCTCTTGGGTCATCAAATCTGAATTTTAGGACAGTGAGAAAACACTAAATACAAAGTCAAACTTTAACACAGCATCCCAAATACCAAGTACTACATTTTTACCTTGGTCACAAGGAAAAAGTGAATTTTGTTTTAGTCGTAGGAGGTCACACTAACTGTTGAACACATACTCTCATACCTCAATACAATTATGTCTAATTTTTTCACTTACTTTTTGGATCAGAGCATGTTGGAGCCAGGGCAACTGCCCCAGGCAGTCACTTAGAGGTACAAGCTCCTTGCACTGAGTAATTCCCTTATCTCCTATGTTCTCAGATTGTCTTCTGCATGATCTGCATCTGGCTGGTAAATCAGAGAAGGTTGAGGGCATAGAGGAATGCCTGAGTCTTCTTATGGGCCTGGTCTGGGTGTGACACTGATCACTCCTGTCCAGAGATCAGTTCCATAGTCAACTGATTTCAAGGCCAGAGGGAAATGTGGTCTGTGTTTCTAGAGGGAAAATAAAATGGGACTTGATAACTACACAGTAATTCTCTGCCATAAGTTTCTGTTGTATTTTGACGTAGAATTGGATAGAGGACAAGCAGCTGACATCTGAAAGCACAAGAACAGTTGAGTTCCTAAATGTTCTATGAGAACTGCTGAATCAGAACCCCCAAGTGAGGGAAGGTAATGCGCCCTTTTAAACTAGCATGCTGTATGATTCTGTACACACATTGAAGATTGAGAACTACTGGCCTAGAAGTTATCAGGGCCCAAGCCAATTAAGCGTGACTAGTTGAAGATGAAGATGTTCATGCTAATTCTGAACCTTTAGGCCACCATAATTTTTACCCACCCTGATCAATAGCCATAAAAGCAAGGTAGTACCTCTGCCTCTGCTGAGGGATTATACTTCAGAACCCAGGGTAGGATAAGGTGAATGAAGCAGCCAGGGTTGAAAATCTAAGGAGGGTTCCTCTTAAGTTCATCCAAGAGCAGACTTGGTATATGAAACATTACAAGAACCTTGCAAGAACTGAGAGTGAGTGTCTCCTTAAATTTTTTGTCCTAGGTAACACTTGCCTATCTTCATATCCAATCCAGTCCTCCTGACTTTGCTCCCAAGAGTTATCTTCAGCTCATGATTTCATTCATTCAAACATGAATTTATTCAACAGATTATCTACTTATTTATCCATCTATTTCCAAAAAAATTCAATAGCTAGTGTGATCTAGTAATAGAACACAAGTTTAAAGCTGTTATCTGTGTGTTTCCTTTACAGATTTCTTTGGCTCTATTTATAATGTCATTTGATGGGAATGTATGAATATGTATTGAGAACTTTGTAGTTGCCATTAAATATCTATATTGTGCTGAAGAATTCAGACAAAAGTGCAAGTAAATATGTATTAATTAAATGATTATAAGTAGTGCCAAGTGATTGATGCCGAGAGAGAAAGTTGGAGATGGGGATTTACTTTAGGTAGAGTGGCCCTGTAAGACTTTCCTGAGAAAGGGACATTTAAGCAGAGATCTGAAGCATAAGAATATTTAAAAGATCTCTTGTAATACTGATTGTCAATATTACAAGATATAGGATCATGTGAACACACTGCTAGGGTCACTTACAGTGCCCCAGAATACACCTGCCTCTGGGTAGGGGAGGGGACATTTACTTCTTTTCTGCATAGAGGAGATGATTTTTCCAGCCATTAAATATCTATATTGTGCTGGAAGACTTAATGGAGCAAAATATCATTTTGGAATCTCCAGGATTACACAACTTTGGGAGCACTGGGAAGCTGTATTCTTGATATGGTAACCAGGCTTTCTCAGAAGTCACAAGCAACAAACAGTGTGACCTACCACCCTAAAGTGGTAACTGCATTGGCAGGGCATCTAGTGGAAGATGAGGGGCGTTTATCATGAAAGTGCATGAGTCATGAGAAGATTA
>NW_012115132.1:401480-407826 GCF_000951035.1 Colobus angolensis palliatus
AAACAAAAATAAACAAATAAACAAAAAGGCATAAAGTAAGGCTCAGTGATTTTACAAATTAAAAACAAATACACCTCGCAGGTTAGTAATGATGGAGCTCCAGGGCTCTATACATACTGCAGCCTCTGGATTTTAATTCAGAGAACTCAGCACTATCCAATGTTAGAATTGTTTGCTTTTTAATGTTGGCCAAGGGCAGGGCAAACATTTTAAAGAATTTTTAACTGAAAATCAAGTATATAAATAAATAAGTTTCCTGCCTCATTCTGAGCCATATGCTGCCAGCACTAAGCTTCATTCTTTTTATATTTGTTTAAAAAGGTCTTTCAAAAGCAGAAGAGACATGTGCAATAATAAATGTTCTATAAAAATATACACTTTTAAGCTACCATTTATTTCTAGAGGACTTACTGAGTAATCTAAGCAATTTCAATATACTTACTTCTCACAATAGCCCTATGAAATAAATATGACCCATTGTATAGAAGAAGGAATTGAGGTTTAAAAAGGTTGAGTATTTTGTGCAAAGTAGCTAGAAGAAAGTTGAGAGAGTGAACTAATATTTGGGCCTGTTTGACCTGAAAATTTAGTCACTGAACTATTACACTAAACTTTCTGCATTCATAAAATGACAGTCAGGTGTATCTTTCAAACTTACTCTTTTTATGCTGGTTTATAAGTTAAAACATTTCTCTCCTTTACTCACCTCCCAAGCACTACCTAGTTCAGTATAGTCTAAGTATAGTGTTTGGAACCAGGATGTGTGAATTTAATTCCCAGCTACAGCATTTACTAAATGTGTGAACTCAAACAACTGAATTAACCCTCTGTCTCAGTTTTCTCATCTGCAAAAGGGACATAGAACTAGTGTCTACATCATAAGTTACTGTCAGGTTTTAATGCTAGCATGTGGAAAGCACTAAGAAGAATGTATCATACACAGTAAGTACTATGTTAGTGTTTGTAGAGAAGAATGTATGATGCATAGTATTATGTTAGTGTGCATATGTAGAAAAATATATGATGCGGCCAGGTGCAGTGGTTCACACCTGTAATACCAGCACTTTGGGAGGCCGAGGCAGGCGAATCACCTGAGGTTGGGAGTTTGAGACCAGCTTGACCAACATGGGGAAACCCCATCTCTACTAAAAATATAGAAATTAGCTGGGCACAGTGGTGCATGCCTGTAATCCCAGCTACTTGGGAGGCTGAGGCAGGAGGATCGCTTGAACCTGGGAGGGGGAGGTTGTGGTGAGCCAAGATCGGGCCTTTGCACTCCAGCCTGGGCAACACGAGCGAAACTCCGTCTCAAAAAGAAAAGAAAAAAAAAAAAAGAAAAATATATGATGCATAATAACTACTATATTAGTGTTGTAAAGAATATATGATACATAGTAAGGTCTGACTTCTTTTGCTTCCCCTCATCTCTCTTGGCATAGCCTTACTCCATCTGTTACCTCAGTATCAGGTTGGTTTAGGCGTAGTCTGGCAGTACCTACCTCAGCTATGACGTACATCTCTCACTTTCTGCCCTGAACACTCTCTGACATTATAGGGTGGTTATTCTACTGGTACCTACCAGGAATTGTATCTGGAAGTGTGAGTGAATTATCTCCCACGTGGCAACACCTGGCCAATGAGAAATGGGAGCAGGTGAATAAATGCCTCCCCTCTTCATTGCTGAAGAGAGACTCATTTCACATTGGTCCTTGGGAGTTGAGGGGCATGGCAGTGGATAGAGCTGTTAGGATAATCAGTCCAAGCCTCTGGAACTTCATAAAGCGATATGCATTCCCATGCTTGCCCCATGACAGTACTTTATTATTGATACCAACATGCTTCTCACTCCATTTCGTGTATTATACGGAGCTAAGTAAAACAGAAAAGCACGGAAACAAACCCCATTGTATCACACATTACATGGATGGGATCTTGTTTGCTTTGGCCTAATAGGACCTAAGTAATTTGCCTCCAGTAACCAATCAATTCAATTCAACAAATAAAATACGATTCATGAGAACTCAGCTGATGTGGGCTCTAATTTCACATCTATGTTTAATTAGTTCTGAGACCCTAGGAAAGATACTAAATCACTTTACGTCCCAAATATCTTATTACAAAAAAAAGTAGATGTTAGTTGATTTTTAGATTCTTTTCTTATAAGATTAAAATTCTAATTATCAGTGCCTTTTTACAGCACTTCCTATACTGTACAAATGATTTGCAGCATATGTAAAGTAAATAGATTCGAGATTATTAAAAATCTTATAGTCAATCTTATTGGAAATGGATTTGATAACACTTTTATTCATGTATTTGCAAATATTTTTAAAATTTAAAATAAATTCAGCATAATTACAATATTAAAATAATCTAACCATTATCCATAGTTATATCCATACAGGCTATAGTTTGAAAAATGCTTCTTATAACAGCATTCCTATAATTTGATTCTTATACACTTCATAGTATTAATACTATTCATAGTTCCTATTTGGGGAAAAATAAACGAAATTCAAAGTGACCCTATGATTTTTTTGCAGCTACATGTTTAGTAACTAGTGGACACAGAGCTCTTTTCATTAAGAAACTTGTCTTCATAAAAACTAGTTTTCTACTAGAACCATAAAAAATAAACAAAAACATTTACTGAAAGCTAGGAATTAAAAATGTTTAGACAGATAAAGATAAATATCAATATGGAAACCACTCTATTTGTAGAAATATGCATGCTTCTTGCTTGCATATTAAAATCCTTGAGGTGAGAAATAAGTGTCATATTTAATGTTTTGTGTTCTCACTTCTGACTTGTACACAGTAAGTGCTAAATAATTAACCAGATATATGAATAATTAAGAGAAAAACTGAGAATATGAGAATGAGAATTAAGTGTGTTTCCTTCAGGATTCCTTCTTTAACTCCCAAGCCCCAGTTAGGGCAAGGTGCTTCTCTGCTTCTCTGCTCTGACATGCCGAGATCATGATGACATTTGTCGTGGGAATATTGGAACACTGTCTTCTATGACCATGTCTTAATAGCTTGAGAACTACATGAATGGAAGTATTGAGACTTAATTACCTATTTGTCCTGTGCCCCAAGCATGTGGTAAATACAAGAAATATGTGGTGAATCAACAAAGAAATGGACAAAAATAATTTGAAAGAGAGAACAATTTTGTAATATGAGATTTATTAATATTGTGACATTATTTGAAGCTGGGGAGATGAGTGGGATTAAAAACACAGGAACTAGACCTCAGGGAATGTTCAAAGTTAGTAGGAGAATGGAGAGGAGTCACTGAAGATAAAATGGGAGAACCACAAAACGCAGGATTATGCAAATATAGAAGAAGGTGGTAAACCATTCTCCTGGTCTTTCCATTACAATGCACTTCTTTTACCTTATAAAAATTGATATTTGGCATGGATACTTAGAGCACTGCCTCAAGTTGTGATTTCATTTCAATTTGGGCTTGTATAGTCATAGCTCCCACCTCAGAGATGCTAAAGCAAGTGAGGCTCTGAAAATATGTAACTTTGAGTCTGAAATTTCTAATCTTTGCTGTGTGGGCTGGAGCAAATGCTTAGCCTGAATATGCTTCAGTTTTGTTTGCACAGTGAAAGCATTTTCTCTCATTGGGCTGTTGTGTGCAGTCACTAATAAAACACTGTGATAAAGCCCTTTGCAAATATGAAGTGCTATTGAAATGTGGAGTAATACACTGGACATCTTTGTTTTCCATCAGACACATCCCACGAGACATTTCCTTCCTTCCAGAACATGTACACTCAATGAAGTGTCCATCTGGCAAATAAGATTCTGCCAAGAGTGGAAAGGCAAATTATTACAAGGTAAACAGCTGAGTGCTAGTGTGCAAAGGTGGTAAAAGACTTGTAGCCCTGTCTGTATAAGGGTTAAGATAGGGATTAGGATGCACCAGAATGTACAATGTACTCGGTATTTTCCCCAGGGAGAATGAAGGCAGGGAAAATTTCTGGCTACCTGGGCCCCTTTGCCTTCCCTCTAAAAACATTACACTTGGCTAATGGAGCTGTAACTTTGTTTTGATTTCCTGAGTGGTCTTGAGTTACCTAATATCTGGCCTGCTTCCCTAGATGCATGCCTCTTAGATCTCTACAGTAAAATCATACTTAAACCATTTTCATTAGGAACGGAATACTACACGATCATAAAGTGCCCCATGAAATGCCTTGATTAGCAGAGATCAAAGGCCGAGCTTCATTAGTTTTGCTTTCTTTCCCCTCCTACTTTGCCTCTGTGTTAAACTGCATTAACCTGACTAAGCCAAGCTCTCCCAAGTTTGTACAATCTGGAAAAGATAACTTCTCCTGAGCAGTCTGGCTTTTCTTTGGAGCACATGGCTTGCAGGTTTTCTGTGGCCCAGGGCACAGTCAACAAGCTGTCTATTTGGTGGAGGGAACCAGCCCCTACTCCAAAAGTAGCATGGCTGTGGTTGCTTCTGTAATAACTTCTCTGGTTCAAAAGGACTTGGATTAACACTATGGCCAAAGGTTAGGAATCTATGAACCTGGCTTTCCTCACCAAATTGAGTCATTTCAAATGCAATCAAGGGCCAAATCCCTTAACAAAACTGTTCACCACAGTGTGGTGGTAAAGGGTGCTCTGTTAGCTAAGGCAGACTTGAGTTTAAATTCTGGCTCCTTCACTTATCTGAGCATCAGGTTTCTCATATGTAAATCGGGATATCAGTGCTGACTTCACAGGATTGTTGTAAAGACTAAGTGAGATAATGATTACAAAACACCGAGTACAGTGCCTAGCATACGAAAAACCCTCAAGAAATGGTGACTGTATATACCCACCAAGTCAATGTACCCTTACAGTTCTAGACAGGAGAAGAGCTGATGCAAACACTGTGACACACTATTTTCTGGAAAGTGTTTCCAATTGCTCAGCTCCAGCAGCTTCCAAATTTCTTTTGGATAAATATCCAAAAGTGAGGAATGGAAGATGTTTCCTTGGATTAGCTATTTGGAGCCAGGCAAACCTCAAACTTTCCCACAAGCACATAGAAAAGGATGTGTACCCTTAGTCTAACTGCAAGAGACACAGTGGAAAATCTAGCTTTCTGCACTGTGGGGCTGAGACACACAGAGTTAGAGGCATGGTAAGCTTCTCCTTTTTACTACATTTCTTTAAATTGACAAATAAAAATTGCGTATATTTGTTGTGTACAACACGGTATTTTGAGATATGTATAAGGATAAGGGTTTTTTTTTCTGTATAAATCTAAAGTAGAATTTGGCCATTTCACAATGGAAAAGTGGAATCTCTTCCTGACAGGCTGGTTGAAGTCTCATTTAACAGCATGAGTTCTTTCCCCCATCTCTGTAGTAGTCATAAATTTTCTATATTATGATAATAGTACAATAAAATAAAAGAAGCTGCTCTTGTTATATTACCCAAATTTACTGTCATGCACTTTGTTTACTCTCTAGAGTACATACTGCCCTGTACTATTGAAGTGGGCATTTTCATTTTATTATTTGAAAAGACGAACTAAATGTGTCTACTACCTTCACTTCCCATTCCCACTGCCCTAGATACTTGTGGAGAAACTGAAGTGAAATCTTACCCTTGTGCCTGCAATTCTCTCTCTCCCAGGAGGTAATTAACAACATATCCAGAGTACTATATGGTCAGTAATATTAATCTAGAATATTATATAGAATTATATATTGTATTATATATCTAATAATTATATTATAATATATTAAAATATATTATATAATATATAATTCCATATAATATATTATTCTAGATTAATATTACTGACTAGTACTCTATTTATAGGACTATATATTACTAATATATATAGTCCTATAGAGTATATAATCCTATATAGAGAGTAATAGTAATATTAATACTAATTAGCAATATATAGTACTAAATATTACTAATATATAGTCAATAATATTAATCTATATATAGAATTTATAATAAATTATTATTAACATTCTTTTTGTTAGGTTAAAATAAATTTGTATTAAATCTTAGAAGAGATTTATACACAATTCACAAATTCTTTACAAAGAATTGCCAATCCTTGTCCAATTTTGTAGTAGTCTCCACAGATTTGGAAATTCTGCTGTGAAATAGGGTTTATAAGATATCCCTTTTAGAAAGCATCACAATGCTAGTTTTAGGCAAAACAAGGTTTAAAACTGAAGTCCTCAGAGAAGTGAGCTCAACACCTTTAGCCTTTATCCCAGTGACAAAACTATATAAAATAAACATTAAGCTGACTTACTAAGAAAACAATGAATAAGTATTCTGTAAACTTCTCAAATTCACCTACAATTTT
>NW_012115132.1:409232-418398 GCF_000951035.1 Colobus angolensis palliatus
ACCAATCAGCACTCTGTGTCTAGCTCAGGGATTGTAAACACACCAATCAGCACTCTGTCAAAATGGACCAATCAGCTCTCTGTAAAATGGACTATCAGCAGGATGTGGGTGGGGGTCAGATAAGGGAATAAAAGCAGGCTGCCCTAGCCAGCAGTGGCAACTGGCTCGGGTCTCCTTCCACACTGTGGAAGCTTTGTTATTTTGCTCTTTGCCATAAATCTTGCTGATGCTCATTCTTTGGGTCTGCTCTGCCTTTATGAGCTGTAACACTCTCTGCGAAGGTCTGCAGCTTCACTCCTAAGGCCAGCGAGACCATGAACCCACCATAAAGAAGAAACTCAGAACATGTCTGAACATCAGAAGGAACAAACTCCGGACACACCATCTTTAAGAACTTTAACACTCACTGCGAGGGTCCATGGCTTCATTCTTGAAGTCAGTGAGACCAAGAACCCACCAATTTCGGACACGTATGGACTGTTGTTTCTATTTCTCTGAAGAATTCTAATACAGTAACTTTATTGTTTGTAAATAGAATCATCCATAAGCTTATGTAATAAATTCATAACGTTTATTATTATATTGTGACTAATATTACTAACTCAGGCATGCCTGTGTGTCTTTGAAAGGTGATATTAGAGTTGATGGCAATTTAATTGGAATTGCAGATTGAAATCTTCATTTTTGGTTTCCTAGAAATTTGCTTTTTTACAAGTCACAGATTCAAGCCAATGTTTCTGAATCCTGTGGTGTTGCTGTGGTGATTGCTCAGACATGCAGACCCCTCACTTTCACTAAAACAGACAGGAAGGAAGTCACAGTCCTTGTCAACAAGAGGGCCACATCTCTGTTAAGAGTGAAACAAATCTGAGTAAGCAAGTGAACTACTATTGTTTGAGAGAGAGGTGTGCAAGGTTTGAAATTAATGAGCCTCCCGCTTGGGGCAGGTTTAGTGGTGTTAGCTGCCTCTAAGCTCACCCCATTATGCAGAGAGGGTTGGAAGAAGAAAAATAGAGTTCTTGAAAGGGAATGTTAGGCAACTCTTACGTACCAGGTTCTATATCAAGCATTTGAACACACACTAATTTATGCAAGCCTTCTGATAACTTGAATTGTTTTTCTTTTTTTGCAAATTAGAAAAGTGAGATGGAGGGAGATTAATTATATAATCTCATGGATCTGAGAAGAGAACAAGCCAGGAGTCAAACTCAAGGTTGATACCAAAAGACAGATTCTTTCCACATCACCATTAAAGGCAGACAGGCAGGTGAAAGGGCCAAGGTACGTTTAGAGTCAAAGACACTGAGGTTTAAATCCTGGCTCAACCAATTACTGCCCAATGTGTCTTTAGATAAGTTCTTCCGACATATCTTCTTCATGTGAAAATGCAAATAATGCTGTAAGTCATAGATCTGTTGGCAGGACTAAATATTTTCAAAGCATCATAAATGCCAAATGATTCTGGCTTTAAAAGCGACTGCAGACTCAGCAATGACCTCACTTGGACCTCTTTTCCCAGGTAGAGAGTATGCTGCCATGGACTGACCTCGTGCCTGATGCTCCAGCAGAGGCTAGTTATGACAGAGTCAGTTTCTGCACACCCTATGGTGTGTCAATAGCTCTGCTGTTGAAAGGAATATATTTGCAGGAGAATCTTGCCAAGAAGCAAACATTAGTTTGTGCTCCTTGAAAACTGTAAAAATAAGATTAGATTAAAAGGACTCCAGGGGTTGTCTGGACCTCAGGAGGGAATGGAAGTTTGTAACTATTTGAATGACTTAGTACATGTTCCACTGTTGTCTTCTAAGACCTCTAAAGCTTCCTTTACCCCACATTGTCTTGATATCTTTTAGGATATCATAATAGGTGACCTACTTATTCATAAGTAGTA
Source organism: Colobus angolensis palliatus (assembly GCF_000951035.1). Classification (NCBI taxonomy): domain Eukaryota; kingdom Metazoa; phylum Chordata; class Mammalia; order Primates; family Cercopithecidae; genus Colobus; species Colobus angolensis. The sequence goes on from NW_012115132.1 coordinate 411,124, forward strand.
ATTGTTTTGTGTGGAAACACAAAACTCTCTCCTCCAAAATTTATACATGTTAAGAAATATCAAGGGAAATCTGAGGGAGGGAGAAGGATACAACAGAGAAATTATAGAAAATTTTTACTAGTTTGTGGATATTTAAAGAATGGGCACATTCTTTGTCTTTCATGTATCTTCACAGTGACTGATTTTTGAATTTTAAAGTTATGACTAACAATGATTGACAAATATCCCTTTGAACATGATTGAATTTTATTTGCTGCAGCTTCAAGCTACAATTCAGTAAACTGTTTACATAGCCAAGACTTCTCATTCCTAGGAGGTGTGACTTCTAGGAAATATAAAGGGGAAAGCCAAGCCTCATAAAGAAAAAAGAAAAGAAAACACTAAAATATAAACTGCTCAAACATTAGATGCAATGAGAAGAAATCTTCCAGAAACTATCTCTTCTTTCACTGAATACTGATGAAACTAAATGTCTGTCTTACTCAGTTACCAAAATCAATTTAAATCCTCCATTAAATTCAGAATAAATATTCACATTGTTTATTCATGTAATCCTCACAACACTGTGGGAAGCTTTTATTAACTCCCTTCTATGGATGAGGAATATGTGGTTCAGAGATTTTTAAAGATTTACCAAATCTGCACTGGCAGTCAGTGTAAGGTTACTAACATGCTTGTCGGTTTCCTAATTGCAAGTTCCCTTTCTTATTCCATGCTACCACCATTCTATTGTAGGATCTCTCTTATTTGTGCTTGTTTCATTTCCTTATTTACATTCTAAGCTCTCAGAAAGTAAGCCAAGTCTTCACTTTCGTTGTATGCTCCCAAGTGTCCAAAGTGATTGGTTCATGAGTATTTGTTGATTGATCTGTTTGATTTAAAAAAGTCTTGCTATTTTCGTGGTGCAGACACATGTTTTGTTAGATTTGTACCTAAGTATTTCATTTCCTTTAGAACAGTTGTAACCGGTCTTCTGTGTTTAATCTCAGTTCTACATGTTCGTTTTTATTATAAAGAAATACAATTGAATTTTATGTTTTGATCTTGTATCCTATGACCCTGTTGAATTTGCATAGTTCTAGGAGGTTTATTTGTAGGGGAGTAGATTTCTTTGGATTTTCTATGTAAAAAATCATGTTATCTACCAGTAGTGACAGTTTTATTTCTCCCTTTCCCATCTGTTTGCATTTTTTTTTCTTTGCCTTCCCTATTCCAATGGCTAGAACTTTCAGTATTTTGTTGAATAAAAGTGATGACAGCAGATATCATTGCCTTGTTCCTAATCTTCAAGGACAGCATCCTATTTTTCATCATTAAGATCAATGTTAGCTGTAGGAATTTTGCAGATTCTTTTCATAAACTTTAGGAAGTTCCCTTCAATTCCCAGTTTGCTGTTTTCTTTTGTTTTGTTTTGTTTTGTTTTTTTTACCACGAAATGGTGTTAGAGTCTCTCAAATCCGTTTTCTGCACCAATTAATATTATTTTTCTTTTTAACCTATTAATATGGCAGTATACATTGATAGATTTGTGAATGTTGATGGAGCCTTCATATTTAGAGAAAATCCCACTTAATCATGGTGCACCATTCTTTTCAGGCATTGCTGTATTTGGTTTGCTAATATTTTAAAGCATTTTGGGTCTAAGTGTATGAGATGTTGGTTGGTAGTTTTTGTTTCTTTTTTGACCATCTGTGTCTGCTTTTGATAATACTAGCCTTATTAAATGAAATTAGAAGTATTCCTACAGTTGATGATTTGTTGATTTGTACTCCCCTTCTCCTTCTGTCTCTATCAGTCTTACTGGAAGTTAATCAATGCTATTTTTTCAAGAACCAGATTTTTCCTTCCTTACTTTATTATTTTCATGTTTTCAACATCATTGGTTTCTGTTCTTATTTTTATTTCCTTCCTTCTGTTTCTTTTGGGTTTGTTGTGCTCTTCCTTTTCTTCTTCTTTTTTTTAGTTTTTTTTTTTTTTCAAGTAGGACCTTAGATTATTTATTTGAGATATCTCCTCATTCTAATGTAAGGATTTAGTATTATAAACTTACCATTCAACATTGTTTTTGCTGCATCCCACATGTTTTGATAGTTGCACTTTTACCTTCATTCAGTGCTATGTGTTAACTGTTAATAGTTTCACTGAGATTTCTTTTTTTGGTTATTTAGAACTGTGTCACTTAATTTATAAGTATACAGTGATTATCCTGTAATCTTTCTGTTACTGATTTCTAGTTTGATTCCATCATGGTCAGAGAATATACTAAGTATGGTTCAATTATTTTAAATATATTGAGGCTTGTTTTATGACTCAAGATATTGTCTATCCTGATGAATATTCCACTGGAGTGTAGAAAAAAGGTATATTCTGTTTTTGTTGGATGGAGTATTCCATATATGCTAAGTAATTGATGTTGACTGATAAATTTTTTCAGATCTTCTATATTCATGCTAATTATCTGTGTAATAATTCTACAAGTTGTGGAGCAAGAGGTGTTGAGGTCCACCAGCTACTACTGTAGACTTTTCTGTATTTCTTTTCAGCTCCATCAATTACTGCTTCATGTACTTTGAGGCTCCATTGTTTAGTGCATACACATTTAGGATCATGATGTCTTTCCCAGTGGATTATTTCTGTTATCAATCTGTGATGGTTGTCTTTGTTTATAACAATTTTTTTTTTTTGTTCTGAGTCTACTTTATCTGATATACTTATAGCCACTCCTGCTTTTGTTTTGAATGTTTACATGATATATCTTTTTTCATCCATCCTTTGTCTTCAACCTACCTATGTCATTGAATTTCAAGTGAGAACCTGTGAATATAGTTTGGGGTCAAGTTTTTTTAATCTACTCTCCTTTATCCACTTCCCTTTACCCTGTAATTGGCATATGTAGACTATTTACATTTACATTGATGTATTAGGGCTCAAGTCTGCTATTTTACTATTTACTTTCTTTCTGTTTCTTATTCCTTTATTCCTCCCTTGTCTTTTCTTGCTCAGAAATTCCTGTAAATGACCAAAACATTTTTTGAATCCCACTTAATCTGTTTATCTTATTTTTTAGTGTATTGCTTTGTAGTTGATTTTCTTGGTAGTTGCTTTGGGTATCACAATATGCTTATGTGACTTTGAGTAAAGTATGCAAACCTTACATCGATTCAGGTACTTTTATCCTCCCATTTTAAAATATCACCGTTTTGAGTGTTAGATGGTGCTATAATGTTTGTTTCAATCATCACATATGATCTGGAAAATTCATGAGGGAAAGGGTAGTCTATTGTGTTTACTCATATTTCTCAACTTTCTGTTATTCTTTCTTCATTCTAGATGCTCCAAATTATTTCTTTCATCACTTTTATTTGTTTAAAGAATTTTCTTTTTGTCATTTTTTAAGGGTAGTCTGCTAGTGACAATTTTTTTTAGTTTTTATTCATCTGAGAATAGTTTTATTTAGTCTTCATTGTTGAAGGATATGTTTTCTTGGATACAAAATTCACAGTTCACAGGAGTTTTGTGTTTGTTTTTTCAGAAGTGGAAAAATATTGTGTCAATGCCTGCTGGCCTCTATCAGTTCAGAGGAGAAATCTGCTCCCATTCGAATTGGTGTTCCCTTATAGACAATATGTTGTTTTTGTCTGGTTATGTTTAATTTTATTTCATTGCTTTTAGTTTTCAGAAATTTAATTATGATATGTCTTGATGCTTCTTCAGATTTATCCTGCTTAGAGCTGTTTTCAGTCTTACAATTTCCATTTCATTCTTTATTACAACATAAATATTTGCTGAGCTTTTATTACTCTTTTTGTGTTTAAGAGAATTAGTAACTGCTTGTCGAAACATTTTCATAAGGGTTGCTTTGAAATCCAAGTCAGATAACTTCAACATCTGATTTTTCTCACTATTAAATGTTATTTGATTGTGTTTTCTTATTAAGACTAGATTTTCCTGGTGCTTGATATAATGAGTAATGTCTTGGAACAGTTAAGCTACTATGTATGTTAGGAAACTCTGTTAAAATTTTCATTTAGCAGTCAGTCACCATGTTTTGGTTTAGCACATCAGCCCTGTTCTACTTAGCGAGCTATGGTTTCATGACGGCCTAATTTTCAGAGTCTTCCTGGTGCTATTTTGGTCTGCTCATTTTATCTGGTGCCACTGTGGCTCCTACTGGTCCTTGCTACTTTAGGAGAAGTTACTGGACGTTACTGCTGGTTGGGCTACCTGGTGCCTCTAGGTTGGGGAAGGGAGTTTCTGTCCTGCAGGAACAAAGAGCCATTCCCAAGTGGGGTACTTGTTTTTGCTGACTCCCTATACTTGTGGGAGAAGAAAAATGTGTTTCCCAAGCTAGGGACATTTGTTGTGGCATAATTCCCATTGCTGATGACCCCTGGCTCCAGAGTTCCTCTGGTTTGGGGAAGAAGTGTCAGGTCCAGGAGGAAGAAGTATACTTCCCAATGGCTGCTTATTGCCAGTGGAGCTTCCCATTCAGTCTCCTTGCCAGTTCTGCTAGATTCACCTGGTGTAGTTGGCAAGCTTGTATTCAGTAGGGGAAGAAACAGGCCTACCTCAACCACCTTGTGTTGCTATGTTGGTGGATGTGAGATGTCTCACCTGGATCACCTTCTGATATCGTTTGGACATGAGATTTCAAATTTCATGTTGAAGTGTAATCCCGGCCGGGCGTGGTGGCTCACGCCTGTAATCCCAGTACTTTGGGAGGCCGAGGCGGGCAGATTTCGAGGTCGAGACCATGGTGAAACCCCGTCTCTACTAAAAAAATACAAAAAACTAGCCGGGCGAGGTGGAGGGCGCCTGTAGTCCCAGCTACTCGGGAGGCTGAGGCAGGAGAATGGCGTGAACCCGGGAGGCGGAGTTTGCAGTGAGCCAAGATCACCCCACTGCACTCCAGCCTGGGCAACAGAGCAAGACTCCGTCTCAAAAAAAAAAAAAAAAACCCAAAATAGAAATGTAATCCCTAAAGTGGAAGGTGGGGCCTGGTCAAAGGTGTTTGGAAAATGGGGCAGATCCCTCATGGCTAGCTTGCGCCATCCCCTTGGTGATAAGTGAGCTCTCGCTCTAAGTTCACATGGAATTTGGTCATTTAAAAGTGTGTGGCACTCCTCCCCCCGAACTCTCTCTGTTACCTGCTTCAGTTCTCACCATATGATGTACCTGCTACCCATTTGCCTTCTGCCATGAATGGAAGCTTCCTGAGGCCTCCTCAGAAACAGATGCTACTATGCTTCCTGTAAAGCCTGCGGAGCCTTGAGCCAATTAAACCTATTTTCTTATAAATTACCCAGCTTCAGGCATTTCTGAGGCTGGTTATAGAACACTTTTATGTGGTGCTCTTCTTCTCGTGCTGGGATCCCTACCCAGACTGTGCTCTCCTTTCCACCTTTGAAAATTCTCCTTTGGTGTCGCTTGCATTATTTTCTGGATTTAGGGTTGTACTTAATGGAGAAAAGCAGAAAGAGACAAGTCTATGCTATCGTGTTAAGACTGGAAGTGTCACCTTCATTTTAAAAACTTATTTTCACTGATGATGCACATTTGTTAACTCTGACCAGAAGTCGGCTGCCATTCTTATCTTTGTCCTCTGTATGTTTAGCATGTCTTTCTTCCTCTGACTAATTTAAGATGGGTTGTTTATAACGAATTTTAAGTAACTTGATAATGATGTGCTTTGGTGTAGTTTTCTTCATGTTTCTTGTGTTTGGAATTCATTGAGTTTCGTGGATCTGTGGATTTTTGCTTTTCTTCATGTTTCTTGTGATTGAAATTCATTGAATATTTTGGACCTGTGGATTTTTACATTTCATCGAATTTTGAGAAATTGTGGCCCCCTATTTATTTAAATAATTTTTCTAGTCTCCTCCACAGTCTCTTTTCTTTCGGGAACTACAGTTACATTTTTGAGAGCCTGCTTGCAATTGTCCCACAGTTCATAATGCTTTGTATTTTTCTTTCTGTTTCAGTCTCTACTTCTCTTTGTGTTTCATTTTTGATAGTCTACACTGTTGTATCTTTACTTATTTTATTTTATTTTATTATTATTATCCTTTAAGTTCTAGGGTACACGTGCACAACGTGCAGGTTTGTTACATATGTATACATGTTCCATGTTGGTGTGCTGCACCTATTAACTCATCATTTACATTAGGTATATCTCCCAATGCTATCCCTCCTCTCTCCCCCCACCCCACAACAGGCCACGGTGTGTGATGTTCCCCTTCATGTGTCCAAGTGATCTCATTGTTCAATTCCCACCTATGAGTGAGAACATGCGGTGCTTGGTTTTCTGTTCTTGCAATAGTTTGCTGAGAATGATGGTTTCCAGCTGCATCCATGTCCCTACAAAGGACATGAACTAATCATTTTATATGACTGCATAGTATTCCATGGTGTGTATGCGCCACATTTTCTTAATCCAGTCTGTCATTGATGGACATTTGGATTGGTTCCGAGTCTTTGCTATTGTGAATAGTGCCACAATAAACATATGTGTGAATGTGTCTTTATAGCAGAATGATTTATAATCTTTGGGTATATACCCAGCAATGGGATGGCTGGGTCAGATGGTATTTCTAGTTCTAGATCCTTGAGGAGTCGCCACACTGTCTACCACAGTGGTTGAACTAGTTTACAGTCCCACCAACAGTGTAAAAGTGTTCCTATTTCTCCATGTCCTCTCCAGCACCTGTTGTTTCCTGATTTTTTAATGATTGCCATTCTAACTGGTGTGAGATGGTATCTCATTGTGGTTTTGATTTGCATTTCTCTGATGGCGAGTGATGATGAGCATTTTTTCGTGTGTCTGTTTGGCTGTATGAATGTCTTCTTTTGAGAAGTGTCTGTTCATATCCTTTGCCCACTTTTTGATGGGGTTGTTTTTTTCTTGTAAATTTGTTTGAGTTCTTTGTAGGTTCTAGATATTAGCCCTTTTTCAGATGAGTAGATAGCAAAAATTTTCTCCCATTCTGTACTGTTGTATCTTTATATTAATTAATCTTTTCCTCATGGTGTCTAAATACTTAATTCCATCCTGTATATCATTCATCTTAGTCACTATAAATTTTATGTGTAGAATTTCTATTTGAGTCTTTTATATCATTCATGTATCTCCTTAACATGTTCATAATTTTCTCTGCTTTCTTAAACATATGAAATATATTCGGCCGGGTGTGGTGGCTCACGCCTGTAATCCCAGCACTTTGGGAGGCTGAGGCAGGCGGATCATGAGGTCAGGAGATCGAGACCATTCTGGCTAAC
>NW_012115132.1:418753-421621 GCF_000951035.1 Colobus angolensis palliatus
ACTAAAATACAAAAAAATTACCTGGGCGTGGTGGCAGGCACCTGAGTCCCAGCTACTCAGGAGGCTGAGGCAGGAGAACGGTGTGAACCCAGGGAGGCAGAGCTTGCAGTGATCGGGCTACTGCACTCCAGCCTGGGTGACACAGCAAGACTCCGTCTCAGAAAAACAAAAAAGAAAAAGAAATATATTTACAATAACTGTTTCAGTCTCCTTATCCACTAATTTTATTATCTGTTTAATTTTGGGGTATGTTTCTATTGGTTGAACTTTTCTCCTTGCTATGGGTTCTAATTTTTTTTTTTCTGCTTCTGTGGATATCTAGTCATTTTTACTGATACATTTTACTTTGCTGGGAACTAAGTTTTGCATGTGCTTCTATCTTTTCGAACTTCATTCTGGGACACAGTTAAGTTACTTAAAATATTTTATTTCTTTGTTAGGTAGAAACAGAGCAACCTTAGGTCCATGGCTAATATTGTCCCAACTACTGAGACCACATTTCTGAGTACCCTACATGATGCCTATTAATTATAAATGGCTTTTCCACATTACCTACAGAAAGCTTGAAATATCTTTGATCCCATTTCGGCTCCAGGGACTGTTTCTTTTAATTTTACCTGTGGTTCTTTCCCCCAGTTGCCGGTAGTTTCCTCACACTCAAGCAATGATCAGCACTAAACTGAAGACTCAAATAACTCTGCAAATTTCTGAATCTCTCTCTCTCTCTCTCTGCAACTCTCTCTTTACTGGTACTCTGCCCTGTGAATTTTAGGTATTTTATCCTGTGCCCTGAACTGTATTTAACCCAAGAAGACTTAATTCCAGTGCCTGTTTGGGCACCCTTTCTTCCTGCACTCACTGGAAACTCTCCTATACATTAGACAGCTAGGTTAGAGATGGTGGTCATACCCTCCCTTAAAGAGGAACAAAAAAGTTTGCCAAATAAATGGAGTGAACAAACTGTTCAACATTGCACAAACTGCATCTAGGACTTGTGGTTAAATTATGCCGCAACAGAGAGGAAGAAGAGCAGAAGGGAAAATACCCAAACTCGTGCAAGCAGAGAAACTCATGATTAATGTCCTTAGGTTGACCTCTGTTTATTGTGATAGTAGAAGATACACCAATGGGTGGGAAGTTGAGATGCTAACAAGTCACGTGATGTATGTGCTAGCATGTACAATAAGTGCACATGTGCACTCAGGAGACCAGTCACAACATGCTTAACAGCAATGCCCATCCTCACCCTCTTATGACTTATCATATAAGCTTCCCATAAAGGAAATTTCCCCAGTGTCAGACATGGCTGTCTCATTCTCTAGCAGCCTGCTCTGACCCACCTATCAGAGTATATTTTTGCTTTGCAATAAAGTCCTTCCCCTACTCTTACTTTGGACTCTCAAATTGTTTTGTGCAGCAAAATCAAGAACCTGAACCAGCCTAAAGGACAACATTAGGGCAATCAGCAGTCACCTTGTTTGTTTCCCTTTGTCCAGGGATCATTGTTCTGTGCAACCTGCTGTAGGTCTGAAAATCATTCCTTTGTCTATCTTGACTAATTTCATGGTTGTTTAAGATACAGGAAAAATATAGTTTCAGGTTTTTTTCATCATGGTTGGATGAATATATGAATGGCATTGTGATGTTAAAAATTGCATTCTGGTTATTACTTAATTGCTAACAGTAGTTGGTTTCCTTTATTAATAAAATTAACAATACATTTTCTCTTTAACCATGTTTTTAATGATGAAATCAGATACTCTTTTAAACTGCTAACCATTGTGTCTGACGTTTCAGTGAGAATTAGTTAGACTTCATTCTGACATCAATAGGGACTATCTGTAATTTATTGTACACTTAAAAATAACTAAAATATAATTGGAATGTTTGTAACACAAAGAAATGATACATGTTTGAGGTGATGAACACCCCAGTCTTGCCTCAAACATGCTTCCATCAGTGCTTCCATCACTTTGAAAAGGGGCAATCATGGATACTTGTATTGCATCATGGAAGAATTCAGAAAGCAACCCGGGGAAGCTACATGTGAAGTAAGTAATGTAAAGATCTATAAGAAATGATGGTGGATGTTTGAAAGTCCACATAATCAAGTGGTTAAGCTTGAGCTCTGTTCAAGCAACCCAATAAGAAAATGTCAACTAATGTCAACATTTTTCAATGTCTGATTATAAATGGGCAAAAAATCTGAATAGATGTTTCTCAACAGAAGACATACAAATGGCAGACAGGTATATGAAAAGGTGCTCAACGTTATGGATCATCCAGAGAAAGGCAAATCAAAATTACAATGAGATAACATCTCACCCCAGTAACAATGACTTTTATCTAAAAGATAGACAATAATGAATGCTACAGAGGATCTTGAGAACAGAGAACCTTCATATATTGTTGGTAGGAATGTAAATTAGTGCAGCCACTAGAGAGAACAGTATGAATGTTTCTCAAAAAACTAAAAATAAAACTACCATGTGATCCAGTAATCCCATTGCTAGGTATAGACCCAAAAGAAAGGATATAGTATATCAAAGAGATATCTGCACTGCCCTGTCTATTGTAGCACTGTTCAGAATAGCCAAGACTTAGAAGCAACCTAAGTGTACATCAACAGATGAATGGGGCCAGGCACGGTGACTCATGCCTGTAACACCAGCACTTTGGGAGGCCGAGGCAGGCAGAACACGAGGTTAGATCAGACCATCCTGGCTAACATGGTGAAACCCCATCTCTACTAAAATTGCAAAAAATTAGCCGGGCGTGGTGGCGGGCACCTGTAGTCCCAGCTACTCAGGAGGCTGAGGCAGGAGAATGGCGTGAACCCGGGAGGCAGAGCTTGCAGTGAGCCGAGAT